>NC_084489.1:37702339-38004111 GCF_030035675.1 Rhineura floridana
GCCCACAAGCGGTTATGAGCACACTAGCTCTTTTCTTTCTAGAATTTATGTAACTAGTCATGCAGCTAGAAGTAATTTTTAAATGGCCAGGATCTAAAGAACTTTGAAGCAAGTTTTGATAGGTGGTGAGGGATTAGGACTTATTTTCCTCAAACAGGAGGTAAACTCCTGCTACACAGCAAACTGCTTTTGAAGGGAGAGTTTCAAAAAACAATTTGTGATATGGCATGGGGATCAACTATTCAATGTGTGTGAATAAAAATATTCCATTGGGGTATTTCAGGACCCTAAGCAGCTTTCTGGATTGTGGCCGGTGAGCGTAGTTATATAACACCACATCAGAACTTATGCCTTTATATCAATATATGCCATCGTCCCTCAGAATGTAAGACTTCTAATTTTGAAAATCAGAGGTGTGATTTTTCTGTGTTGAAACTCCTTTGAAGTCACTTGGTTTCAGTCCCCTGTGAGAATTACAAGAAATGCCTGAGGCCACTGCTATGCATGTTCCAATAGCTGTCACTCCTCTTAAGGGCAGTTCTAGCCAACAGAATATCCTGTCTGAAAAGAAGGCACATCATAATGTTGGTGGACAAGGCTTTTTTCAAATAGGCCTTTTTATAAGTCTGAGCCAGAGAGTGTTGAGTTTGACTTGGCGAATATGTGTTTGTTGTTGTTGTTCATTTCCTCTTTTATTATTGAAAAAAAGACCAGAGATCAAAAATGTGTATCTTGGCTAAAATGAGCTTCCACTTAAGTATATCACAAGTGGGCTTCCCAGCAGCAGTAAGTACCAGCTGGTACAGTAACTTAACTGCCTGTGTGTGGTGGAAAACCTCTCCCTTTCCAGCAAAAAATGAAACTGTTTCCTTTAAGGAAGGGAGAACAAGAAGTTCTAATAGAAGTAGGGTGTGCACACTGGAAATCTATCATGAGATTAAGGACACAGCCGACATGAATATTCTAACTATAGGCAGGGCTCTTTTCTGATGGAACTCACAAGTATGGAGTACTAGAAACCATTTTGTGTTGGCGCTCATACCACTTTTATCAAGGTATGAGTAGACACCCTTCATTTTTTACAAAGAAAAAAAAACTGGCTATATTTAATAATTTTCAAAAGAAATTGTGAATGTCATATTGGTGAAGATGCTGTATGTACTGGAAATCCTGGTTCACCCATCTTTCAGGTGGGTCATATAAATAGTGGCATGATCATTCTCTCTACTAAACAGAAGTTGGTTAAATACACAAATCAGTGAAAGGACACAGCAAGCAGTGGCCTGTAGCTAAAATATCCCAAGTTTCCATTCCTGTGTAAACAACAGGGAGAATTATTTATCCTTGGATGCTTTTGTGTACACAAATCCTAAAGAGAAATGAATCATTTAATGGATTAATCTTCTCAAACATTAATAGCCATTAATATTCTTAAAGCATTGTTTACATGCCGGTGCATATTTGACAGGATTTCAAGTGATGAGCATTACAAAATGCTCCAAATTAAAAGAAGACACTTTTAAAATACAAAATCTTGTTAGTATTGGTATGCTCTTTAAATTCTCTCTTGCTCTTCAACCCTAAATGTATTTTTGGGAAATTAAAGTATAATTTGCTTCCTGGTAATCATATCAATCCAGAGATTACTTATGACTGTGGAAACTTTAATGTAGTTACTAGTCCAGGGTTGGCCAACCTGACGTCCTCCAGATGTTGTTGGCCACTGGCCGTTCCGTTAGGGATTGACTGGAACTGTAGTCCAGCAACATCTGGACACTGCATCAGCTACCCCTGCACAAGTCCCACTACCTGCACAAACATCCCTCTTAATTTAAATGGTGGGAACCAATCCACACAAGCAAAGCAATGCATGTGAATTGGATCCTTTTGTTAAAATAAAAAGGAAGTCTCACACATATAGAAGCTACATGGTGCCCCTATGCTAATCATCTCCCTTTTAAATCAGAATTTCAGACCATGGTTTGAAGTGGATTTGCCAGCAATGGTTACAAGGAGACCTGACTGACATTAACCAAGGTTGGCAACAGTGTGTTTTCGACTCTAAATGCTGACAAGGGAAGTGAGAATCATTCCCATGAAGGAAGTGCATGTGGGCTTTGAAGTTGGCTTCTGACTTGCAAACCATGTGCTAGGAGCCACTTTTATGCCTGCATTGGACTAGAGCTACTTATCCGCCTGCCACAAGCCTACTGTAAATAGCTTACAAAAGAGCTATTGCATATTGGTTTTCAGCTGAAATGAATGAAAGGTTTAAAGCTTGATCAAAGATGTGACTCAGCCAAGGGCAGAAACATCTTGCAGTCATCATTAGCCCTTGCCAAGCCTGCAACAAGCCTGTTGAGAGAGGTTTTTTCTTTTTCTTTTCCCCCATTACGTTTTATTACAGCTGGTAATACATATACTTATTCTGGCTACTGAAACTCTGCCTTCTTGGTTACTCTCGGTCTCCTTTTAATATGTGCCTCTCACAGAGTCTTATTAATATTTATTGCGACTTTAAAAAATAAAATTAAAAAGCTTGCCACGTGGTCCCTGAACGACTGCCAAAGTTTATCTGGAACATAATGCTGTATCAGAGCAGCACACAATGCCATTTATCCTCACACCTGGGGGAATGAATTTCATAGCTGTAATTGCTACAATATAATTATTAACATTGTGCTATAATTCCTATTAATTCCAGAGGCCCTTCAAGTGTTTTACTTTGTAAAGGAAAAACCTTGAAAACCTGCTTTGATTTTGAGGCAAAAGTATGCTGTTCCATCTTTCTCCCTTCCCTTTCCCTGGCTGTCTGACAGTAAAATAGCTCTGTTGATTAATATTTAGAGTGAAGCTAGAGAAAGTTGTTTATATAATATATTACCAGCAATTATTTAACAAATGAAGCATTGTATGTCTTATCAAGTTCTGGCTATAATGGGAAACATTTTTATAATTAAAAATACCAATCTTCTAGCAATATAACTTATTTCCAGCAGGCGCTGGAAAGGTGCTGTAGGCAGACCACGCCAGCATAGGGGAATGGGGGGTAGATGCATTATACCCATCCCCTGTTCCGGGTCTGCCCAAAACCAGACGATAACTGGGGGACGCAAGGTTCCTACCGACCTTCGTCTGCTGTTGTGCAATGCCAGGTCTGTGGTACAAAAAACTTCACTCATCCACGACATGATCTTGGATGAGTGTGCAGACCTGGCATGTATTACGGAGACTTGGCTGGATGAGGCCTCTGCACCCATTCTTGAGGCCATGTGTCCGCCGGGTTTCCACTGCGCACAGCAGCCGAGGGTGGGTAGGCGGGGAGGGGGTGTGGCAGTCATTTACCGGGAGTCCTTGGTTTTTGCCAGATCTCCTCTCCATAGGACCAAGTTTGTTGACTGCATGTACTGGAGGTTGGGCCCGAAGGGCAATTTAGAGATCCTGCTGGTGTACCGCCCACCCCGCTGCACAGCAGACTCCCTGGCCGAGGTGCTGGAGGTGGTCTCGGCTGTACGGGCGTTGTCCCCAGAACTGTTAGTGCTGGGTGACTTCAACGTGCATGCCGGGACCACTCTCACTGGAGCCCCTCGGGATTTCCTGGAAACCATGGCTTCCTGGGAACTGCACCTCAGTAATACTGGGCCCACCCATGTAGCCGGTCATGCTCTCGACCTTGTGTTTGTCCTGGGAGAGGAGAAAAGTGCTCTGAAGTTGAGAGTGGTTCTTTCCACTCCTGTGTCATGGTCAGATCACCATCTGGTAAACATGGACTTCACGTTGCCACACCCTCTCCGCAGGGGTAAAGGACCTATTAGAATGGTCCGCCCCAGGCGCCTGATGGATCCTGATGGATTCCTGACTGCGCTAGGGGAACTGGAACCTGCTGAAGGTTGCCCGGTTGAAACCCTGGTGATGGAGTGGAATGGAAAGATCACCGGGGCGTTAGACCGGGTGGCTCCGAAATGTCCTCTCCCCCTGAATAGAACTCAGTTAGCACCATGGTATACACCATGGCTGCGTACTCTGAGACAGGAGGTGAGACGACTAGAACGCCGGTGGCGGAAATCCCGCTCCGAAGGTGTCCGGACACAAGTTAGAGCAGCAGTAACTGCCTACCAAGTGGCAATAAGGACAGAAAAGAAGGCTTTCTTTACTGCCTCTATTGCGTCTGCAGAGTGCTGTCCCAGGAGGTTGTTCCAAGTGGTCCGAAGCCTGGTCGGTCCAGTTGCTCAGGAACCCTTGGAACAGTCAAAAGACTCCTGTGACATTTTGGCTAAGCACTTTGCTGATAAAATCGAACACATACGGAGCTCGATCCCGTGCGCCGTGGATACAGTGAATGAATCAGAGTTGACCAGTTGCACGCCGGTATGCTGGGATCGTTTTCAGCCTCTCTCTTCTGAGGATGTGGACAAGGTGCTCACAACTGTAAGGCCTACCACCTGTCTAACTGACCCTTGCCCATCGTGGCTCATCATGAGATGCAGAGAGAAGTTGGGTGAGGGGATCAAGGCGGTGGTAAACGCATCCTTGAAAGAGGGTGTGATGCCATCAGCCCTCAAGGAGGCAATTGTAAAGCCCATCTTAAAGAAGCCCTCCTTGGATCCCCAAGTTTTTAATAACTTTCGCCCAATTTCGAATTTACCATTCTTGGGCAAGGTCATTGAGCGAGTGGTGGCCAATCAGTTGTCGACACACTTGGATGAAACGGATTACTTAGATCCATACCAATCGGGCTTCAGGACTGGTCACGGAACTGAAACAGCCTTGGTCGCTCTGGTAGATGATATGAGGAGGGCATTAGATAAGGCAGAATTTACCTTCCTTGTCCTCCTCGATCTCTCAGCGGCTTTTGATACTGTCGACCACAGTATCCTTTTATATCGCCTAGAGGGATTGGGAATAGGAGGCACTGTATTACGGTGGTTCCGCTCCTTTCTCTCTGATAGGTACCAACAGGTGGCATTGGGGGAGGAGGTTTCAGACCCTTGGCCTCTCAATTGTGGTGTGCCACAGGGCTCTATCCTCTCTCCCATGCTATTTAACATCTATATGAAGCCGCTGGGGGCAATCATCAGGAGATTTGGGCTGCAGTGTCACCAATATGTGGATGACACTCAGCTCTATCTCTCATTTAAATCTTCACCAGAGTTGGCTGTGGAGACCTTGTCCAAGTGCCTGGAGTCCGTGAGTGGATGGATGGGAAGGAATAGGCTGAAACTGAACCCCGACAAGACCGAGGTACTGCTCGTGGGGGACAAGAGAAGGTTGGGTGACATTGACCTGAAGTTCAATGGGGTGAGTTTACCCCTAAAGGACCAGGTCCGCAGCCTCGGGGTTGTACTTGATTCCAAGCTGTCCATGGAGGCTCAGATTTCGGCTGTGAGCCGGGCAGCTTGGTACCAACTACACCTTATACGTAGGCTGCAACCCTACCTTCCTGTTCATCAGCTCCCACTGGTAGTACATGCCCTGGTCACCTCTCGATTAGATTACTGTAATGCGCTCTACGTGGGGTTACCCTTGAAAACGGTCCGGAAACTACAACTTATTCAGAATGCGGCGGCTCGATTACTCACAAACAGTTGTCGCCGGGACCACATCACGCCAGTGTTGTTCGATCTACACTGGCTTCCAGTTGTTTTCCGGGCCCAATTCAAGGTGTTGGTATTAACCTTTAAATCCCTACACGGTCTCGGCCCAGTTTATCTAAAGGAGCGCCTACAATGCCACCAATCATGCCGCCTGACAAGATCGGCCACACAAGGCCTTCTCTCAGTCCCGCCAACCAAAGCAGCTAGGTTGGCGGGCACTAGAGAGAGGGCCTTTTCAGTGGCGGCCCCCACCCTCTGGAACTCCCTCCCACAAGATCTTCGGCACATCTCTTCCCTGAATATGTTCTGCAAGGCCTTAAAGACCTGGCTTTTTCAGCAGGCTTTCAGGACTTTTGGGGAGGCTTAATATTCTTCTGTTTTAAATGCCTCCTATTATGTATTGCTTGCTTTTATAATTTATATTATTTCACTGTATTTTGTACTGTATTCTGCTATATTTATTGTATGTACGTCGCCTAGAGTGGCCATTGGCCAGATAGGCGACACATAAATTAAATTTATTATTTTTATTATTATTAAGATGGCAATATATGAGGCAGAGAACAATTGGGGGGATACTAATAAATATGACATGTGCTGTTATAGTTTTATTTGTACTTTTAAAAAAATTGTTTCATTGCTCTGTCTTCTTAGGTAGTGAGTATGATGAAGAAGAAGTAGACTATGAAGATTCAGACAGTGATGAGTCCTGGACTACAGAAAGTGCCATCAGTTCTGAAGCTATCCTAAGTTCCATGTGTATGAATGGAGGGGATGAAAAACCTTTTGCTTGTCCTGTCCCTGGGTGTAAAAAGCGATATAAGGTAAGAGCATTATTTGTGGCATGGTGGAAACCCACCTTCTTGACAGCAGATGTCCTTCCCTAGATTGCCTCTTAATCTTCATACCACTAAAGCCCTATAAGATGATGAAGGGAAAAAAAGCATTCACTCCATAAATGTGGAGCATGACACCTGAAAATACAGAAACCATTGACAAATGACATGGAGAGATAGTGACAGACCCTTCAATCAGAGAGTGTTATGGCTGACTGAAGATTTGAACCTAGATATCCCTCGGCTTACCAGCTTTTGGAGGAGAAATGGAAGAACTCTGCTGGAGTTGCCATCTTAGCTTATATATATAGGAAATGGGAATGACCTAAGTCCCTCGCCTTTTGAAGTCCACCTCCTTTCTCTGTTCTTTTTAATTTGTTGTGTGGCTTCTTATAACCTTTACCAAAGGGGTATGTCTTTGGCATACCCTTTTGAAATGGTTCTCTCTTCCTTGCTGGCTGCTTATTAATGATTCTTTGGACATGCATCCCAATTCTCTGGGTTACTGGAAAGCTTCAGGAAGTGGATTGCACAATGAATGAAAAATCCTGGGCAGTTGGTAGTGAAGTATTCGCATAGTTAATGCGGCACAAGCTCCCATCAGCCAGGCAGCCGGATCAGTGGTCAAGGATGATGGGAATCCAACAGGTTCCCACCAGTGCAATAGAAAGTGAATACAACTAACTAGCAAGAGTGAACTACATTCATGCAAGAAAAGGAAACTGTAGAAAGATATACTCATAAAATGTGGACTTCTGGAGCTCCAATCTTTAATTTGAATGAATGAATGCTAGAGAAATTAATTTGGTATAAGTTAAAGTGATTCTGTAAGTTACTGAATTCATAAAACAAGCCTATACACAATAGCAAGGACACACACATGCACTCTCCCTTCCTCCCGTTGTATGTAGACACGTTGGGCTACAGTATTGTGTTGTTAATAGGGCTTTCCTATTCTCGTAAGCTGTACTTTCAGGCACGATCCTAGAATGGAAACATTTTCTATTAAATAGCCCTTCATCTGCCTGTGTATTTTCTATGGCAATACATAAATCCAGTGTGAAATTTTATTGGTTTAAACTAAGGTATTGTCAAACCATCAAATCAAAATTCAGTAGCAAAGAAACTTTGGATACATAAGCTCAATTCAGGCATGCTAAGAACATGTGGGGAATAAAGTATGGAAGGGACATAGATACCAGCCACACCTCCAATGTCCCCATTTACTCCACCTAATATCAGAAGGGCTGAAATAGGATTCTTCATGCATTCTGCTAAACATGTCAAGAATCCCGATTCTTGTTCACGGTGGCCAATCACAGGGAAGGGTTTGTGCATTCAGACAAAGAATTCCCCTTCAAACTTTTGGCCTCAACACACAAAGAATGGGAGTGAAGGGGGCAAGGTTTCAGTAGGAAGTATGGTGGTGCTTTGCATAGCTAACATGTTTTGACAGTTGTACAAAGGGAACTGATAAATTCTCAATGATTAGCGGAAGCAGAAAGCAGGCTGCTAGAAGCCATTTTAAACCAGAATCATCTTCTCTAAAGGGCAAATGATTATCTAGAGGAAAGCCAGGAAAATCTCATACTTTGCTATACCTTGTCTCTTCTGTAGCCAGTAGAGAGCTGGACACACAAGCTCAAAGCATCCGTTTCCTTCTGTTCTCTTTCCACCGTCATCAGAAATGCATCTCCCCCCCTCCGGGATGAAAAGACAGTTTCCACCTATTAATGCTACAATCCTACATCCACTTAAGTTGAACTCAATGAGACATATTTCTGAGTAGACATGTATAGGATTGTACTGTAATTTTATTTCATTAATATGTTATTGCATGGTGGCTTCCCAGTGGTTAGTCTTCTTGAAAAGTAATATTACAATAATCCAGCAGTGCTTTAACTACTGTCTGATAGAACTAGGTTATTTGTTTTGAATCTAGTCTTTTGTGAAGGTTGATGTGATTTCTGCCTCTTGATGCTAGTGAATTTTAGCTGAATATTTCCTAGGGATATACCCCTTCTGCATCTGCCACTCTGGTGGTCTCATGAGAGAACAGATGGGGTATAAAAGCTGGCACACTAAAGAAATCAACTTATAGCAAATGTGAACACTTCAGGATCCCATCTGGGACTGTGGACAAAGCTGCCCTATTCCAGCTTCCGTTTGGATTTGTAGCTGAACGCCTGGTGAAACTATTCCTTAAATGGCATATAATTACAATCTAAACTATACATGTACACTCTCAAAAGCAATTATTGCCAGACCACTTAATGTATAACAGCTTAAAGCCTATGCTTCATTCTTCTCCCACAGAATGTGAACGGTATAAAATATCATGCCAAGAATGGCCACAGAACACAGATCCGTGTGCGGAAGCCATTCAAATGTCGTTGTGGGAAGAGTTACAAGACTGCTCAGGGTCTGCGGCACCATACAATCAATTTCCACCCACCAGTGTCTGCTGAGATTATCAGAAAGATGCAGCAATAACATGCTGGTCACAAATGTGCCAAGGAATCCTCACCAGCAGTTGCTGATTTTGAAGACAGCCACCTTCTCTGGGGCAGCACTGAGCAACCCCAGAAAGAATTTAAATTGCATGCTTTACAATTTTTCTGTAATTTTGGAATGATGTATCTTTGTAGAGTTAATGATTTTGTACATTTGCACATGTAATCATCATGCCCATATACATTACTTTGATACAAAGGTGCTAAAAGCTACCATTTTTTTAATCCCCCCCACCCCAAAAAGAGGATTAGGATATGTTGTATATTTAGTTGTTCTGCAGTGTTAAAATAAGGGGAAGAAAAGCTTGGTACTGAGAACTTCAGGATTGTAATGTGATTGAAGAGATTCGACACATCAGTTCCCACGTGCTTGCAAAACCAAAACAATTCCCCATTATCCACCTGGTTAATATGCCTTATGTAATAGAGATAGCTGTGGGATAGCAAGGTTTTAGGTATTGGAATTATAAATAAGAGAATGTTATGCTTAAAATATTTTCATACTCAAATAACATACATAAAAAGGTGCGCTTGCTGTATTTTATATTATCTTGCAAATTCTTTCATTCTCTGAACTGCTGAAAATCTTTTTCATTTCAACTAGTAAATCATTCATTCTAACATGTCCTGCTCCTGTCTGTGAAAGATGTTATAGAAAGTTAAAAGCCCATCCCAATTCCAGATGACAGAGTTCCCCTGGTTTTGTTATTCCCCAATATCTACTACTAGAAGACATTTGGAAATGAAGTGCAAATTTTGTGAGGGAGAAATTATCTTCATCTTAGATGAAGTTCTTAAAGCACTTTGTAGTTCTCAATTGCCAACAAATTTAAATGTTTTATGTGTTGCCAACTCTTGCAACTACTGTACTAGTATGGATCAGTGGTAGCAAATAAAAAAATTCTAGGATGCTTTAATGAGGTACATTATTTGTGTTAAGGGAGTTTCAAGTTCCATTTACATTGTACCTTCAGATTTTTGTATATATATATATATATATATATATATAATATATATATATTTTCTAAGTAACTTACTGTGGGTTGTTGCATTCCACAAGTTTAGCATTAAGTTTATTTCTGACATCATGAGCCTTACTGAAATGAAGTGCTTCTTGAATCAGGTACTCACAGATAGCTCTGATTTCAGATCTGTCATGGAGATACTTGCATCTGGACCATACATGAATGCTTTATTTGATGCTCTCCTGCCTTCATTAGTCTCCTCTTGTGTAAGTACTAGTGAAGGTTAACAGTTTAGGTAGTATGCAGAGTTCAGGTTGTATCCACTTCTGTCAAACTCAGAGTAGACCCAACAACTCTAATACACGTTAGTCATAAGTAACTTACATCCAACAGTTCAGTGTATCTACTCAGATTGTAACAGTTGGATACAGTCCTACATTAAATTTAATTGGGAGGCTGTCTCCCTCATGAGAAAATGTTAGGTTTTAAAAGTAGTCCTCTTCTGTGTATTTTGTATTTATATATGTATATGACATGGGAAGTGCAAGTCTTCATTCTTTTACAACATGTAAAGATTGAAAGGCAAAGGATTAGTTAGTGAAGATCCGTTTTTCTGACCTTCTAAATCTCTCATAACGAGGGTTGAAAAGGATTTAAAACAAAGCCTCTTTAAAACAAATCACTCTCAACCATCTTCAGAAAGCATTTTATAGCATGTGCAAGGCAGCCTTCCTCACTCTGGTGCCCTCTAGATGTTTTGGACTACAACTCCCATCACACCTGTGCTGGCTGAGGCTGATGGGAAATTGTAGTTCAAAAACCTTCAGAGAACACCACATTGAGGAAGACTGGTGTAATGGTTGATCCAGACATAAAAATCTGTTGCTTGTACTTAAAGCCCTACTACCCATCTTCCAATATTTTGACTTTGGCATCATAAAGCTCTGTCAAGTGAACGAAGGCAGGCTAACGTTATTGACAAGCTAAACAAAAGTAATGTTGCATGCCATTCCTTTTCACTATTACAATCAAGTTGTTACTTACCTAGTCATTGTGACAGTATTAAACAGATAAGAATGGGACTATTTTGTTACACTGTGTATAGTGAATGTATTGTACTGTGTTTGTGAAAATGTGCTTTAAATTATATTTTCCTATATTTTGGGGGACAAAGCTCATTAAGTTTGGAAGTCACAAGAGGTTTGTTTTAAAACTTAGTGCCACAAAGTGCATCGAAATTTCTTTCAATTAAAGCTGCTTATAAATGTAAATTGAACATTTAATAAATTGCCTCTGACCCAGAAAAAAATTGGATGCTGCTTCATTATCTTTAATTGCTTTGACCTGTAAAGTACCCAAATTATACAATAGATTTGCAGTCTAGTAACAAGACTGAAGTAGTAGTAAAACAGGATCAGAATTTAATGATAGTCACTGTTAAAGTGAAGGAATTTTGATCTCTTGCAGTTCCCAAGAATCGGATAGAGTAGCTCTCTGCACAGACCTGACATTTTTACTTAAACTTTCACAGGTAACAAAAGTTAGCCCTGCCCACCTTTTGCCCTGAACCTAAACATGGCACTCTCTAGATGTCTGGAATGGAAATAGACTGCCTTCAAGTCAATCCCAATTTAGGGCAACCCTATGAATAGGGTTTTCATGGTAAGTGGTATTCAGAGGGAGTTTACCATTGCCTTCCTCTGAGGCCGAGAGACAGTGACTAACCCAAGGTCACCCAGTGAACTTCATGGCTGTGTGGGGATTCAAACTCTGGTCTCCCAG
Source organism: Rhineura floridana (assembly GCF_030035675.1). NCBI lineage: Eukaryota > Metazoa > Chordata > Lepidosauria > Squamata > Rhineuridae > Rhineura > Rhineura floridana. The sequence goes on from NC_084489.1 coordinate 37,714,030, forward strand.
TTCCTAGTCCAGCACCTTAACCAGTACACCATGCTGGCTCTCTGGGCAGGATCAAAGAGAACAAAATTACCATCTTTTTGACATAAACATCCCAATTGGGCAAGTCTAATGAAAGGTTTATTAAGAATCTGATACAATGTGGACTGCTGTAGCATCTTGGAGAGAGAGACTGGAGGGGCAGAGTGTTGGTGGAAGGAAGGGGGGACACTGGCACACACACTTAGCCTCAGAGATGGGGGCGAGCAAGTCCTGAGCTTCCTTAAAAGGAGATGGCAATGAAGCAGGAGACAAGGCAGCCAGGTTGGCTGGCAAGATGGAAGGGGGAAAGCAGCCTTTCCTTGCAGTCTTGCTTCTTTTTGCTTTAAGAAAAGCCGTCTCCTAGTTCTGCACAAGGGTGTTGTCAGCAGCGGTAGTGCAAGGAGCTGGGAGCTGGCGAAAGCAATCCCCTCTTCTTGGTAGCTCCACCCTCAGCCTCCTTCGCCATCTGCCAATTGTTTTATAGGCAGATGCCTGCCCTCGATGTGCCTCAAAGATGCTCTGGCACTGCACAAAAGTCCACCCCTCTCGTTTCGAGCAAGGGGGAGGTGTCATCTGCAGTGGCAGTGGGAGCAGACAGCATCTATGGAGTGAAGCGTTTTGTAAATAATAATAATAATAATTCTTTACTGTTCGTGGCCCCTCTGGATTACTTCACACACACCCAGGGGTCATTCCCAGTTTGGGAATCACTGGCATATATCATAAAGGTGCCCTATGAAAGTAACCTGATTTTTTTCAGAAGACTGGGGGCAGTGATTAGGGAGTTATGTTGAATGAAGACACCTTGAGGTTTCTTTTCAGCTTAATTGGCACCAAAAGTCACAGAAACTAAGTGCAAAGTTGATTTGACAGGAGTGTGTGTGTAGATGTGGCACCAAAGCAGGACTTGAATGTCCAGCATTTCCAAGAAAGCACCACTTACAAAACTAGCAGATAGCACAAAATAGTAAAGAAAAAAGTAATATATTTCAACATCTCTTCTCAATAATATGTGACTGGTACAGTAAAATGATACTAAATTTTAAAAGCTAAACCTGTCAGTCACAAAAGAACTACCCACTCCTTGGCATTTTCCTTAAACAGCAAGCTTAGGGAAAAGTGTTTCACTTTCTGCAGACACTGCAGCATTTTTAAAAATTTCTGAATCAGGTGTCCCAAGTACTTCAGGAGGTCCCTGCTTTGAAGGGCTTCAGACAGCTATTCCCTGAACTTGGACAAGCCCCAAATTCTTCATTTGGGATTTATCCAGATCATTTGCATAGCCCTCGATATTAAGCCAAGCATAGCTTCATATTCTGACTTGTTTGGAGGTTTGTATCATCTTTGCTCCCATAGTGCCTCTTGCATCTGCCACTAAAGCCAGTGGCTATGAGAGACAGCAGCCCAGTGATGAAGCCATAGGCTATGCAAGAGTAAGATCTGGCTACTTCAGCAGCCATTTCCAGACACATGTAAAATACTCTTAGTGTCTTTACCATAGTTATGAGATCAGGTTATTGGCTTGTAGATTCCCTCCTCTTCTAACTCTAGCCATTTTTTTTGTTATGTGCAAAAACACTAACCAAAATTCCTATCATAATCACTGTGCCTTGGTAACTAATCAACACGAGCTAGGAAAGGAGAAGTGACACTGTTAGTCTATGGACTGCTCTTACTTAACTGTTATTAAGAGACAGATTGGATCACTACCGAATTAACAGTTACTCAGAAAGTGAAATTCTCAATGTAACGAAACACAGCACAAGCATAAGAACAACATCTAAGTAAACAATTGCTTAATCCAAAGGCATTTCCATCCCCATAAGGAACACTGAAAATTTTCCCATCTACAACTTCCTGCAGCCTCCACAAAAAGCTACCCTGGTGGCCATGTCAGCCATGATGAATCAAACTTCAGAAACATACAAGGCGACCAAATAAAGACACACTGTCAATATTTAGTTTTTGTCTTTAATTTGACTATTGTACAACAGATGGAAAAGTGAATAATTTTATCCAAAAGGATCAAATTACTTAATAAAGATTAAGTCTTCAAAAATATAGTGTTTTAAATATACACACCACAAATTTAATGGGGAAAATGTGCAAAGTAGAATGCAGAAGACTCTAGAAATCTTAGTCTTGAATACAACTTGCTAAACAATCCAGGAAAATGGGGTGCTACGTACACATTAGAAATCTGCTGAATACAAATGAAGCCTAACGGTAGAGATTTTTATACAATAATTTTCTAGTAGATCTAAGTGTAGCAGAATTTTTAATAGTTAACTAGCGTACTGACATTTGTACGAAGAGATAATAGTTAATTAAAAGTGAATGCTGCTGTAATGTTTTGCAAGCATGAAATCTCAAGGCAACTACATTTCTGAAATAGATGTAAAAACTATACTTTCATTGGACAAATTATGTTAAACTTTCAGAATCAACAATTATATAAGGATACATACAAGATTACTTAGAAACCTCATTTTATTATGGAATGAGAACTTTAATATCTAATCATAAGCACAAACAAGAGCAAAATCATTTCACTCTGTAAACTTGCCACTACTACAAACCCAACTTCTGAGGTTTCTGAACAAGTCTGTGCATTTCCTGTGTTGTTATGCATTTTGTTAGCCTGGGAATAAATATTGATAGATATTATAACAGTTCTGGGTGTATGCTAACCCAATACTTGCTAACAGGCCAAAGCACTGTATTGTAAGTAGCCTTTAAACAACAAGTTATGAAAGCTGTGTTCTCTTGTCTTATAGAACTTGCTCATTCACGTTTTGTCTAAACTAAACTGCATTACAATGCACCAAACTAGTCAAAATTTAAAATATTCTGATCAAAGTGTGTTTGCACATGTCTTTCAAAGTTTTGCTGGTCATAGTCAGGAGGGAACTGTTCGCTGCACATTGGACACACCTTCCAGTGGCTTTCAACATGTTCTTCAAACTTGGTCTGATCATAGTTAGGAGGAAACATCACTTCACAAAGGGGACACTTCTTGATGTGCACAAAACTTGGGATAAAAAGAGGAAAGAACAACCATTGAAGGTGGGAGAGTTTTGTCTTTGTCAGCATTCTCTGTGGTACCCCTAAGTTATACAATTCCCTCCCCACAGGTGTACCCTCTATTATGTAGTTTTCACCATATGCTGAAGACACCTCTTTAACCTTGGCAGCATTTCTTTAAAACTCCTAATCATGTAGCAAATAATATTCAAAGGGGCCTTTGGCATTCATGCAACACACCCTTTATAGCAATCACATTGCAGGATACAGTGCACGCACAACTAGTATCTTCCAAGTTAAAAAGTTTGTGATCCAGAGCACTACTGAAAGAAATTGCATGGGATCCGCTCTATCCCAATGGAATTTTAATTAGTTTTCTGTCAGCAGCTAATTTCCATACCATTTCACAAAGTATAATAGTGTAATGTTGCAAGGAAGCTCCAAACTCAGTGTTTAAGTGATGGCTCTGGCATCACTATGTGCTTGGTGCCACTTTTGCTAGAGGAAACTACTTTACCTGGAATCAAAACAAAAGCCTGTTCCACGTTCATGTAAACTGAGGTTTGGTGGATCAGGAGCAGATGGTACACTTGCGTTGTCGTCCTAAAAATAAAATTTTAATCTTTTTATCATAATTACATTTTGCTCAAAATTATGTTCACAAGTCTCTAAATAGCCTACCCATTTCTTTAGTACCAATATATTTTTATCCACCAATTCTGATATATTTGTATCAACCAAATCAAGAATAAATCTTCACCTCAATAAAAATACCTGGAGTCCAGATCCAAGTGTAAAATAAAAAGCACCATAAGCCAAAATTCCATTTCATACACTGCTAAATTAAAACAATGTGCAAATGCTAAAAATGTATCTGCAAGAGGTGGGGAGAAGTAATTGATTTAGTGTCACAAGGCTTCTTCCCAATGGCTAGGTTTTTGAGCGAGCTGGATGTGCCACTGCTACCAGTCACTCATGCCACCTTGCAGTCAGGCCCACCAACTACTAAATTATCCTATATGGCTGGTTTCTGTGGTTATCACCATCAGTTGTGTTCTTGTTTCAAAAGTAGATAAATTGCTGCAGCTGGCACTTATTAGACTTGCTGTACTGGTGAATAACCAAGACTTGTCCAAGAGCCTATCAAAAGTAGAAGTTAAGGACTCTATTAGCAGAGTATATATGCTATCATAGATATACCTTAAGGGATGGTTCACACAATGCCATCATACATATATTTTTATGGTTCATATAAACTCATTATTGGCAATATGGTGTACTTTTTTAAAAAAAGGTGAAGGGATTGCATGCATTTATCTATGTGCATAGCCCCAACAAAGTTACATGTAGTGCACTGTATATCTATTGCTTTATTGCGGGTACAGTATTACTGCCTAACATCTGCAGCAGAAGGTTCAAGCACACAACACACACGCAAGCAGAGATGGACGTAGGAACAGATGTCATCACCAGTATACAGAACATTATACATTTTTTATGGAGGAAACTTCTCACCAGCCAGAACCTTGCATACATTCTACTGATGCATCCACTTAAATATAAAGGAAACAAACATGCAGCTTTATATGATCTCTTGATATCTCATTATACTAGATGCTGTACACCTAACAAGATAGATTTCCTGCCACAAATTGCTTACTTTTAAAGGGGTATTTTGATATTAATCTACTCAGCTCTATAGATGCCTGCCAAGCATTCACAGGTAGTTAGCAAGCACAAGGTAGTTAGCATCCCATTTCTTCTATTGAACATCCTTGCCTGGGAACAATTAAGTGATTTTCATTTGACAAGCAGAAAAGTAGGATGATAAGATGTTAAAGCTTTTATTTGATGTAAGACAAGAAAAAAATCTTCTGAGAACAGGCACACACTTGCCCAAAGTTGGTTCCCATTTGAGCATATTAGGATCCTTCTACCCCATTACCAAATCTAAGCTGTGTCAGCAAATGAGCACAAGACTTTAGCTCTGTTCTTCTCGGGTTTGCGAGAGGGCAAAGCACATAGATTAGAAAGAACACTCTGCTAATTAAACTGCAGTAGATGACTAAAGAGGAGAAGGGCTTGTCATCTGTAATGTCTGTGCCAAGAATGATCATATTAAATATGCAAAATGTGAAGTAAAGGTAGGCAAAAGCGCTAAGCTCACATTCAAGACCTTAAATAGGCCGCAAAAGTTCTGACAGTTTCCCTAATTATTCACAGTAATGGACTCGGGGGGCAAAAGGCGGGAGGAAGAGATACATTTTTCACCATTATAGGTGCTGAGCACCAGGGCTAAAATCATGCCTGTCTGAACACTGATCAGTTTCTGCAAAGGTTAATAGCAATTAAATGTGGCAAACTAGACTAAATGAGAAGTAGGTCATGATTCTACTATACTTGCAAAGAGCACAGGACTTTGTAAAAAAATATTTCTTATTCAAGTGTTTCTTAAAGTTAAAGGGTGCAAAACACAGTACTGTTTACCCTATCATATACCTCAGTTCCTTAACATTTTACATTTATTACATATTATGGGCAAGGGACAATAGCTTGAAACAGAACATCCTTTTAAAAATTAACAGTTTTACTTTCTTGCCAAGATTCCTCATATTTGGAAATAGCAAGATAAAAAGTTATTAATCTGCCCTTTGTTAATATATTACGTTAGTTACCTGTGAAATCAGAGTTGAGGGGGAAGTACTCTGGCAGAAGGCCAAAGCCACTGGAAGGCTGCACCCCCTGCTTCCCAGGAAGAACATCATGGCAAGGGGGAGACCAGCGTGGTAGCCAGTGAAAGTGCAGCTGCTCAAATATTTGTTTCCCCTTCCCTCCACATTCCTTTTTCCTTTTATGTTGTGTCTATTACACTGTTAGTCTGCAAGCACAGGCTGCAGTATTTTAATTAAGTACAGTGCTCAGAAACTTGTAGGCGCTTTACAACGTAACATCACAACAACATCTAGTTAAATGGTATCTTCAGAAATGTTAGCTCCCATGTATTATTGTTTTAAAACATTCCTATTGACATACAAGTCTATGCCCAGCATCCTTTCCAATTTGAGCCTGAATTTCCATATTGTAGTGAAAACTTTTCCTGTTAGGATAATTTAACACTGTTAGCCTAGTACATGTTTTACACACATATCCCGAGCTGAATAAGGAACTTATATGTGTCAATGTGTGTGTTGTGCATGTTCCTGACCACAAAATCAATGAGTGAACATAGCCAACACAGACAATCATTAGTAACGCCAACCAGGGTGCAGGGAAGAGACTCCTATGTCTATGAACAGATGGTCTAACAGGTGTGCATGCATACATTTAGATGCATTGGCTATAATGAACTAGCTGTGACTGGAATTTGCCATTTGGTTCCATATTAGAAACAAATATTTCCTCCAGAGAAGAAATTGAAGAAAGATTGTGATGGCACCTTAAAGGTAAGAAGGGCAAAAAGTTATTTCTATCTTACATTACTATCCTCAGGATCTTCTAAACCATCAGGCCGACTGAGGTTGCGAGCAGGCTGACTGCACACTACATTGTCTTCAAGTTCCCAAGAGGGCAGTCTTACAGGTGGCTTCTGGATTTCATCAGGGTAAAAAGCACCATCTGCTCCATCTGCAATCATAATCAGGAGATGACCGCTGAGTTACATATATTGAAGAGCTATTTAGAACATATTCAAAAAGAATTTCTCAATCAAGAGTGTAAGAAGTAGATCAGACAATCTGGGCAGACAATAGATGAAAGAATTCCTTTATTAAAAAAAATACACCTCTTCCAAGCAACACTTAGTATATTTTGGTTAGATTGATTTCAGTTGCCAGCAAATGTACTATTTCCATGTGGAATTTTCCAACGAACAAAGCAGATCAGAAAAGTAGTTTCACACCTCTTGTTTCCTGGGTTGTATAGGGGTACTGCAGTACTGGTAACCGAGTTGGCACAGCAGGAACCTGTCCATCATCCTCAGAAGTAAGAACTGGCTTGAGAAAATATACTGCTTGCTGAGAAATCTGTCCTTGAGTGATTCTGTCAGTTTGATTTTCTAGTCTCCTTCCAGGACTCTAAGAAAGGTTGCAAAATAAGTGTATAGGCACAAATAACACATATTTATCTGCAATAAAAGACTGCTTAACTGGCCTTCCATTCCATACTGCCCAATTTGTATAGAGGCTTTTAAAAAATCTTCAGATTTACCTGTCAAGCACAAAAACATAGGGAACTCCTTTAGACCATTGGTCTAACTAGCTGGATATATATATTATGACCAACAGTAACTCTGTAGAGTTCCCTGGGAAGAGGAATTGATTGTTAAACTACTTGAGGAATTGTAGCTCTGTGAGGAGAATAGTGGTCTCCCAGTAAGTCTCCACAACCTTAACAAACTACAGTTACCAGGTTTCGTTGGAGAAATCCATGACTGGTTGAAGTGCTTTAAATGTATAGTGCAGATGTAGCCTCGGACAGGGATTTTGCCAACTCTACCAGAGAAGACTCTACCACAGTATTAACACATAGATTCCAAATAACTAAACTAGAAACACACTGCACCATAAAAAGATAGCACACAGGCAACTGTTTCTCTGTATGCAAATGCCACAAAATGTATGGTTGCAGTTTTCGCATTTGTTTCTTAATGCATGCACCCATCAATTGTCCCTTTCAAGCAGCATTCCTAGACACATCAATGACAGACATTAGAACCTTGATAACTGGTTCTATAGCAATTTGTCAGCTGCCAAACAGGCCAGCTGGGGCTTTACACTTACACTTCTATACACATTGGGGAAAAGAAGCCTTAAAGATGGGCAAGCTTTCCTGACCTTTTCCAAATAAAAGAAAGCATTCATGTGGGTGAAAAGCAAGCTGCTACTTCTGTTTTCTTCATCAAAATAATCTCAGAAGTGAAATACAATTATTACATGAATGGAACTGGTAAACAGGATCCTGCACAGACAAGGTTTTCTGTTCTTTTCATTTTTTAGAAAGCTATCACTGTTAAGGAGCTCGACTTTGGGGGTAAATCTGTGTGCATAGTGAAGGTGATCACCCGGAAGTTCTGAAATGGAAGAAAACTGGACAAGAAATACGCCTAAATGCCTGTCTTGAGGGCAGAAATGTTTTTCTGTCTGGAATGTGTGAGAAGCAGAAATGCTATCAAGGCCTTCATCACACTAAGACAATGCAGTAGTGTGATTTGTGACTTCATGTGGCTAGCAGTGCTGGGTGACCTTCATTAGACTCCCTATACCCCAAACAGGCTATGGATCACATTAATCCCTAAAACCTGTCATTTACCAATACAGTTGTGAGCAAGGGAGGAATTAAAAAGAAATCCATCAGTGAGCAGGAAAAGGTTTCTGGGATATTGGGGAACAGAGAGAAGTAGCACTTTCTTCTCAGGACTCCACCTTAGCTTCCTATCTTTTCTACACAACAGGTTTTTCTAGCATCTTTTTGTGCGGTAACTTTTCTCTTCTCTAGAACACAGAGAGCGAGAGCACTTTGCTTTTAGAGTCCATTCTTGCTGCTTGAAATAAATTTTACACTGCAGAAGGTTTTCCTTTATTTTCTCAACACACTTTTTATGCAGCTCTGATTTTGTTTTTAAACATTTTTCTTCAATTTTTACCTGGATTAATTTTCTGTTTGGATTTTTTCCCTCAATCCCATACCCTGGATACCAAATTGATCTCTGGTACCATGCATCTAAAAATCACAGGAGCAGATTCCTGGAATTTCATTCTGGATTGGTAGCTCTGTTCTTTCTCTTAAACGAAACGCCATGTAGTTGGGAGAGCTGGGATAACATAGTAAGCTTTAATTAGAGGGTGGTGGAGTTTAGGTGGGCCAATGTAGATTCAACCATAGTTAAATTGTAGTTAATTTCAATCTTCTACATTGTTTATCTGAGTAAAGTTTAATAGTTAAGTTGCATATTCATATTCTGTTTTATTTTTCCAGAGAGCCAGTGTGGTGTAGTGGTTAAGGTGCTGGACTATGACCTGGAAGACCAGGGTTCAAATCCCCATACAGCCATGAAGCTCACTGGGTGACCCTGGGCCAGTCACTGCCTCTCAGCTTCAGAGAAAGGCAATGGTAAAACCACCTCCGAATACAGCTTACCACAAAAACCCTATTCATAGGGTCGCCATAAGTCAGAATCGACTTGAAAGTAGTCCATTTCCATTTTTTTGTTTTTCCATCTAACTATTTGCATTATGTACAGACACGCATACACAGGTGCTTGATTCTGTTGGAAGAATTAACTATTTGGCTGGCAATGGAACAGCTGGGACAGAGAGCATATTGCCACTGTGTCTTATCTATATTTTTGGCTTGGTTTGCTCATAAGAAAAGTCTGCTGGATCAGGTCAGTGGCCCATCTAGTGTAGCATCCTGTTATCACAGTGGCCAACCAGATCTCCACAAGGAGTCAGCAAGCAGAACCTGAGCGCAAGAGCACTCTGCACTCCTGCGGTTTACAGCAACTGGTATTGGAAGCATCCTGCTCATTTGTTCTTCCTTCGCTGAAAATCTGCTGTATATACTGAACTCTCCAATTCTGGTTGGCTTTAAAACATTGGGTTGAAGCGTTTTGCTGGTTGGTTATGGCCTGATAGCATCATGTTTCTGAGTTATTGGCCCATTCTGCTATCTGCTGAGTTATTTATAAGTTAATAAAAAGACTCTGGATGATTCTAGCTTTTAAGGCATGAGGGCTGAGAATTCAGAGTACCTGAAACTGTTTGAAACAATAGGGACTGATAGAGCAGGCCTGTGCATGTTTGCTTGAAACTAAGGCTTACTGAGTTTGGTGGACCTTGTCTACATGTTTATATATGTTGTTGCAGTCTGAGGATCCAGCCTAAATGGAGAGAGTTCCCATATGCTTAGGACCTTCCTGCTTTGGCTTTAGGGGCCCAACTTCAATTTTGATTTGAACCAAACTCTGTCTTGTCTGTTTTTGTTTTCTGAGCTCCATTTGCTTATTGTTCCAGGTCCTGCAATCCAGTGTGAAGGGGAGAAGTAAATAATTGCAGTGTTCCCTTGTGAGATGGGTTGAGCAGAAGGAGATCCCCCCCCATACTTTTTCTTTTCTTCAGTCTCCTTTAGACGAAGAGAGGAGAGGAGAAAAGAAACAGAGACTGTCTGGCTGGGGGCTGCATTTGGCAAGGTGCCAGTTTTTAGTACTTCCATTTAATTTGGTTACTAAGTCAATCTTGGTGTGGTAAAAATGTTCAAAAACATTTTGTAAAAGAAGACAAAGAACCCACATACAGGGAATGCCCTGGATAAAGGGAAACTTTCCCTAGCTATTGTTCCAGTGGAACAAAAATCCAAATTGTGGTTGGCGAGAGAGAATTTGAGTGTGAATGCTTGGAGGCAAAATAGGTGCGTGAACCACGTGTTAGAGCAATATTGCCTTGAGAAGCAAATGAAACCAGGATGCAAAGATGAACTGAATGCATGTATATGGCTGGTGAGCTTGATTTTGGATCAAGTGATGGTGAAACTAAAGAAGGTACAGCTCAAGGTGAAGGAGGAAGAGCACGCCAGGCTTCAAAAGGAATTGAGACGCACATGCAAAATGCAGCAATTTGTGATCAACAGTGTGAACTTCCCCCTCTAGCAAGGGGAAGAGAATGGATGGAGGAGGAGATAGACAGAACAGAGGCAAGCTGAAATAAAATTTCAATTGGCAAAAGAGGAACGTAAAGCAGCACATTTAAAAGGAAGAATCAAAGTGATGGCAATGAAACTTAAAAACAGGCCTCCATGGGAGGTCAAGAGTCATCCCAGATGTATGGCTTTGATGCAAAGTCTGAAAGATGCTCTGAAGGTCTAAAAATCCATATGCTCAATATTAAGGGATGACCCTCCCTTAGATCTTGATCTGGGGGAGTAGCGGTCCTGTGAAAAGGACTGGGAAGCTGCAATTAGACAGAGGGAGAAAAATGTAATTCCATCTGCCACTCCTGTTTCCTCATCTCCATATAGGGGCACTGAGCCACATAACAGCAAACACCTAGCAGTAACAACATATACAGGCAAGACCTATGAAACACAGGAGAGGGAGACCAATCCTGAAGCATAACAAGCCACCCTGCAAAAACATAAGATGACAGTTAGGAAAATAAAGTTCCCCCCAAAAAATGGGGAACCACCTGAAGAGGAAATATTTGTCACTTCCCAAATTATTGTTCAGGTCCTTCCGCCTCCTACCACGTCAGTCACAGAGGCAGTATCTCAATGGCTGAATGAAGTTGAAAAACAGATCATAGTAAAGAATTTACGCCCACTGGCCATAGGTAACATTTCTGGATGGACTGCTGGAGTATGGGCAAACAGCCAATTTCAGAACAAGATAGGGTTAATTTGGTACCAGTTTGCACACCTGAAATTGGGAAGACACTGAGGGCACAGTTGGAAGGTGCAAAAGGAGAATGGGAAAGACAAGGAAGAAAAGCCCCCTTACTATTCTAAAGGAAGCGGGAACTTACTTAATGTCCTCTGCACAGCTGACTACGAGATATACCAAATTATACACAACAAGATGATGGAACTGTAATGGAGCATGCATTGAGGTTCCAGGTTGCTAGAATTATAGCAGATCAAACTAAGCTTGATGAAGATACAAGCAAGTGACATTGCCTTGTGGTACAGAGGATGCAGTGTTAAGTGCATAATGGGACCAAATGGGCAGAGGCAGACCTTTGCAGATTTGCTGAAACAAGCCAAAAAGGCAGAGAGATTCAAATTGTTCCAGCTATAAAGACTACAGAGATCCTCAAGAAGGGAGGAATAGACATCAGAACTGGCCTAAGAACCCTTTCGCCTGTTGGGGCAATTTTAAGAACCTGATTTCCCCTTATCTAATAGTTCTAAATAGGCACTGAATAATCTCAAAATGGAAGACTGTATGCCACATGAATCTTTATCTGGTTTTGTGATATCCTGGTGATGGAAGATCTTATATTGCACTACAAGGCCTGTACACTTTATCTGCTTTGTTTTGCTCTTGGAAGTTGCCAATGCCGAAAGGATTACAGAACTCTATCTCCTTGTTATTGGCTCTAGTGACTAAAACAATTCAACCACAAATCACACTCTATCTGGGAGTCTCTCCAGAGCCAAATTCTTTTGTTTTAATGAAATCTAGTTGAATGTAATGAACAAAAAAATAAGGAGTAACATACATGAGAGGCATTCAGCACAGCTGCTTTATTTCCCAAGTCAAAACTTTTAAGAAGTTCCATAAGATTAAAGTGACTGGAAAATTGTTTAAGAAATTCAACAAGAGCCTCCCAAACATTTTTCAGATACAAAGATTTTGCAGATGATAGTTCTTTCTGTTGTGTTATTGTTGATAATAACAAAGGGATATTTGAACACTACAAAGATATCTTTATTGAAGTATGTAGTACAACAATTCTTTTAAGCTTTAATGAACCTAAATAAAAATGGTGTTTCGATAAAGGGGAAGAGAATTTTATTTTTGGAAGAGAATAATTTTAAGCACACAGTTCCAACAATGGTGACTGTACTTGAAGGCTTAGGTATAAGTACAAGCCTTGCAAAAGTAATCAGACCCCTGACCAATGCTCTCATATTACTGATTTACAAATGGTACATTGTAATTTCATTCTGTATGATATTTTATTTTGAAACACTGAAACTCAAAATCAATTGTAAAGTGACATTGGTTTTATGCTGGGAAATGTTTGTAGGAAACATAAAAAACTGAAACATGTTGCTTGCATAAGTATTCAACCCCTGTGATGTGGAATCTTCCAGTTTACACAGGTGAAAGAAAATGCCCTATCAAGGACACAATTACCTGGCCATTGGCCTCCACCTGTGAACCATTAAAGTTGCTATCACATTGTCAAGATAAAAACCCCACTGTTGAAGGATCATTGGTCAGGCTGTGGATCAGAAGGAAAATGAAGACCAAAGAGCATTCTACAAAAGTGAGAGATAATGTAATACAAATGCATAGATTAGGAAAAGGGTACAAAATAATATCCAAGTGTTTGGATATCCCAGTGAGCACAGTTGCATTAATAATCAGGAAGTGGAAGCTGCATCACACCACCCAGGCACTGCCAAGAAAAGGCCATCCCTCAAAACTCAGCGCTTGAACAAGAAGACTTGTGAGAGAAGCCACAGAGAGGCCAACAATCACTTTAAAGGAGCGCGAGTTCAGTGGCTGGGAGTGGAGTAATGCTGTACCAGTCAACTATATCAAGAGCTCTGCATAACACTGGCCTGTATGGGAGGATGGCAAGAAAGAATCCATAACTCAGAAAAGTACCATCTGAAAGTACACCTGGAGAGTTTCCCAGAAAGCATGGGAGTACCCCAGATGCAATGCGGACAAAGGCTTTGTGGTCAGATGAGATCACGATAGAGCTTTTTGGCCAAAACTCAAAGCGCTATGTGTGGCACAAACCTAATACTGCCCATGCTGAAGACACACCATCCTTACAGTGAATTATGGTGGTAGCAGCATCATGCTGTGGGGATGATTCTCATCAGCAGGGATTGGGCATCTTGTTAAAATTGAAGGAAGCATGGATGGAGCAAAATACAGGGAAATGCTACAAGAGAACCTGCTTCAGTCCACTAAAAAACTGAAGCTTGAGAGGGAATTCACTTTTCAGCAGGGCAATGATCCCAAATACAAGGCCAAACCAACACTGGAGTGGCTCAAGAAGAAAAAGGTGAATGTCCTACAGCGGCTCAGTCAAAGTCCTGATCTCAAGCCTACTGAGAACGGTCCATTGGACTCACCTGAAGGGTGATTTTCACAGGTACGCCTGCCATCAGATTGGGCTCTACTGCCATCTAGCGTCCGAAGGCAAGAATGCACTAGAGTTAAAACCTGGGCCTCAGGCCCCTCCCGCTCCAGTCTTCATTGTGACGAGTTCGAAGTGGTATATCTGAAAGGAACCAGAGGCCAAAGGCCCCAGCAGCAAGGAAAACAGAGAAAGAAAACCGGAACAGGAAACATCATAGAACTTGCAAGCTAAAGTACAGTTTTAACTAAGAGAGAACTAGACAGAGCACTAAGCCTGTAGCCTATAAAATATACAAAAATGAACAAATTTTCCAGAAATCCCCCACAAGGGAGGGACGTGATGGCAGGCGTACCTGTGAAAATCACCCTTCAGGTGAGTCCAATGGTCCATTTTCCACAGGTAGCCTGCCATCAGATTGGGATGTACCAACGCTGTCCCTTAATAGGGAGGGATTCTTAGGAATTTATAAATCAGAAAGGACATGTTGCAGGACACGTCTCCCGAAGGAGGCGTCAGCCGAAGCATAGCGATCAATCTTATAATGCTTCACGAAGGAGTTAGGGGTAGCCCATACCGCCGCCCTACATATGTCAGTAAGAGGTGCATTAGTTAGAAAAGCCGCCGTAGCAGCAGCTGACCTGGTGGAATGAGCTGTGATGTTAGACGGCACAGGCAAATTAAGGGACTGATATGCGAGGGAAATACAGGCTCGTAGCCAACAGGACAAAGTGGATTTGGAAACCTTTTTTCCCAAAGACCTAGGGTGAAAGGATACAAATAATGCTTCTGTCTGCCTGATGTCTTGGGTGCAAGAGAGGTAAACTTTGAGCGCTCTCCTAACATCCAGCGAATGCCAGGCCTTTTTGAGGGGATGGACCGGCTTTGGGCATAATGAAGGAAGTACAATATCCTGGCCACAGTGGAATACTGAGTTGACCTTTGGACAGAAGGATGGGTCAACCCTCAGAATTACTGAGTCCTTATGAAACACGCAGAGGTGACGGGCCGATGATAAGGCGTGTAGCTCCAAAATTCGTCTTGCAGAAGTAATAGCAATGAGGAAAAAGACTTTGTAAGATAACAGTCTGAGAGGTAGCGAAGCAAGAGGCTCAAACGGAGGGTGCTGTAAGGCTTGCAAGACCTTAGAGAGGTTCCAGGAAGGAAAGTGGTGGCGTACAGGTGGAGAAAGGCGGCCGGCCCCTCTTAAAAAGCGTTTGATGAGCGGGTGAGTTCCCAGGGGGGCGGCCGATGAGGAAACGGATAGGATCGAGGAGATGGTGGAAGCATGGCGACGCAGAGTGTTCGGTCGCAGTCCCAATGTCAGACCTCTGTATAGGAACTGTAGAACATGCTGTACAGTGGCGTGAGGTGCCGGAAAACCCTTGGAAGTGCACCAGTTGGAAAAGGCATGCCAAGTACTCTGGTAAATGCGAGTAGTTGACGGTCGTCGTGATGCTAAGATAGTGTCTATCATCCCCTGAGAAAGTCCGGCAGTATTCAACTGCGTCCGTGCCAGGCCGTCAGGCTCAACCAGGTCGGATCTGGATGGCAAACTGGTCTCTGGGTGAAAAGATCCGGCATGACCGGAAGGGCCCAGGGATCCACAACTGACATCGAGAGAAGGTCCGAGAACCAAGGTCTGCGAGGCCAGTATGGTGCTATCAGGAGAATCCGAGTCCCTTCTTGTTGGAGTTTCGGCAACGTCCTGCCCAGGAGGGATATCGGAGGGAAGGCATACAGAAGCCCGTCTGGCCATGGTGTCGTCAGCGCATCCACTGCTTCCGCCGTCGGCTCTAGGTACCTCGAGAAGTAACGAGGCAGCTGGCAGTTGTAGCTGGAAGCGAAGAGGTCCACCGAGAGGGTGCCAAACCGTCGCTGAAGGAGGTGGAACACTGCCGGATGAAGCTTCCATTCTCCCGGGTTGACCTGTTGCCTGCTGAGCCAATCGGCGGTCACGTTTAAAACCTTGCTGAGATGTTCTGCTCGTACCGACAATAGATGGTTCTCGGCCCAGTCGAAGATTCGGGTCGCCTCTTCCTGCAGAACCCTGGACCTGGTACCCCCCTGTCTGTTGATATGAGATTTCACGCAAACATTGTCCATACGGATGAGGACGTGTTGTAGAGAGAACAGTGGCTGGAAGTACCGAAGGGCCAGATGAGCAGCTCTGAGCTCCAGCCAGTTTATGTTGTGACTTAGGTCCTGAGTGGACCACACTCCCTGAACGAAGGTGGAGTTGCAATGGGCTCCCCAGCCGGACAGACTGGCATCTGTAGTGATTAAGACTCTGGCTGGGTCCCGAAAAGGTGTCCCCTTGCTGAGGTGTGTTGTCATCACCCACCAGCATAATGATTCTTTCAATGATGGGTCCAGCGGAATCACACGATGGTTGGACTTGGTAATGTCCACCTGAAAAGGTAGGAGGGCCCATTGTAGAGGTCTCGAATGATGTCGAGCCCACAGGACGATGTGAATTGTGGAAATCATTGACCCGAGGAACTGCGCCAGGAGCATGACATCTGCCCTTGAGCGATGTGTCAGAGAGGTTGCTATGGCTGTGATGGAGGCAATCCAATCTGGGGACAGGAAAAACATGGCTAAAGACGTGTCCAGTATAGCCCCCAGGTGCTAGAGGCGCTGGGTTGGCTGCAGGTGACTCTTTTCGGCATTGATCAGCCAGCCATGGGAGTCTAGGGTGAACTGGAGTTGTCTGTTGGCCAAGTCCAGGGAGCATGCCCGGAGGAGGAGGTCATCGAGATAGGCGTAAATGTGAACCCCCTGTAGGCAAAGAGATGCCACCATGGTGGCCATCACCTTGGTGAAAACTTGGGGAGCTGAGGAGAGGCCGAATGGCATGGCACGGTATTGGAAATGGTGGTGGCCTAGTGCGAATCTCAGGAACCGTCTGTGAGCCGGGCAAATTGGAATGTGTAAGTAAGCGTCCTTCAGGTCGATGGATGCGAGGAAATCCCCTTGTTGTAGAGCTTCCACAATAGACGCCAGAGACTCCATCTTGAAGCGGCGGTACTTGACAAAGCGGTTGAGGCACTTGAGGTCTAGGACCGCCCTCCATGAGGAATCTCGCTTGGGGACCGTGAAGAGGATGGAGTACACGCCTTGTAGCCTTTCGGATGGGGGTACAGGCTCTATAGCGGCTATTTCTAGCAGATGTCGTAGGGCGTCTTGCATAGCCATCCTGTGTGCCTTGGAGATGGGGGAGAGGCAAAATATGTCCAGGGGGGTCCGCCAAAATTCTATGTTGTACCCCTGGGTTAAGATGATCCTGACCCAAGAGATGTGAGTCAGAATGAGCCAGGAGCTGGAGAAGAAGGAGAGTCTGCCTCCAATGGGAATGGAGTCAGAACTGCCTGCGCTGACGGGATCCTCTGCCATAAGAGGCTGAAGGAGCTTGCCTGCCTTGGTATTGGCCCCTGAACTGGAAGCGTTGTCTGGGCCAGGGTGCCTTGGAGGAACAGAAATCTGTAGACCTGGTATCCCGTCCTTGTCCACCAGGTCATCCTCTCCGAAAGGGCTGGAAGGGGCGGTAAGGAGTAAACTGCCGGAATGGTCTGCGGTCGTCTCTTCTGGCTGTTGCTAGGGCAGGCTTACGATTGTCCTTGGGGTCGACAAGGACTGCTTTAAGTGCGTCCTCGCCAAAGAGCATAGAACCCAAGTATGGAGCTAAGGATAAGTTAGTTCTGGCGGTAGAATCGGCATCCCAATGTTGGAGCCATAGGGTTCGACGAGCTACAATTTCAGCCGCAAGGGCCCGTGCACCATGGTGGGTCGTGTCTAACGTGGCGTCAGCCACAAATGCAGCTGCCTTGTGTACCTTGAGGAGACCTTTCTGTAGTTTGGCTGGATCCGGGTTAGGATCGTCTAGAAGGTCATCTAGCCACATCATGGAGGCCCGTGAGAAGATGGAGGCGGTAGCAGATGCCCGGATGGAATGAGTGGATGCCTCATGGATCTTTCATAAGACAAAGTCAAGCCGCCTCTCATAGGGATCCTTGATCTGTGATTCTCCCTCTTTCAGGAGTAGAGACCGAGATACAAGATTGGAGATAGGTTGGTCCACCCCCGGGACGTTCAGGAAAGACATGAATTCCGGGGCGAGGGTATACAGCTTGTTGGCCAATGGAGAGGAGCGGCGCGGGCGGAGAGGACGGGCCCATTCTTCTCTGGCCAGCTTGTTAATGGGGTCTGGCACAGGAATGAAGTGCTGTACTGATCTGGGGGACTTGAGAACTCTGGCACCCTTCACAGGAGGGGCAACCGGTTGTGTTTGTTCTGGTTGAATGCCGAGGGTGTCCATTACTCTGCGCGACAGAGGCGTGAAATCCGCCGGGTCAAAGAGGCGATAAGATACCTCCTCATCTGGGTCAGATTCCCCACTCCATTCGTCAGGGTCGGTCTGGAAGAAGTTCAAGTAGTCATCCACCTGTGAAGGCTCTACACCCAATCTGCCCCTGACCACATCATATGGGTTAGGTGAGGGTAGCAGGGCATCATCATTGCAGCCAGGTTGTCTTGCAGAGCTGGACTGCCGCAAGGCTCCGGGCTGAGAAGATAGTTGTGGAGGAGGCTGAGGTTGAGATAGGCACCCAAGCAGCTCTCGTAGTTGGAGCAGAAAATCTGGGGTCAACTGTATCCCTGGAGGGGGGGGAGTGGGTAGAGCCTGTTCCTGTGGAGAAACGTGAGTCTGCACAGGTGGAGTCAGAGGAGTAAGGGAGATGTCAGATTGGCGAGGAGTTTGGCTGGGGAAGCCTTCAAACTCATCCTCTGATGACTCAGAAGGAGACTGGAAAAGCGCAGGAACTGCTGCATGGAGAGGTTTCTCCGGGAGTGGAGGTGAGACATAGCGTGCCCTTTTAGACGCCCTGTGGCCAGACAGGTGTTTAGTCTTTGCTAAAGATTTAGCGTGCTTTTGTTTAGCTGGTTTGCGTTGGGATGGGGCGATGTTCTGACGACCTGCTCCTGAGGTTAGTGCCACCTCTGGGTTCGGATCCGCCATGTCAATGTCTGGATCACGCACACAATGGGGAAAGTGCAGTGACAGTTCTGAGCTAGAAATAGTATAGAGCAGGATACAGACCGGGGGTTAGGTGCCAAGAGAAATGTGACAAGGTTCACTATGGCATCCAAAAATAAGTGGGTGTACGCCCACCAATAAAGTACTACTAAACCCCCTAAGCAATCAGGACTCCAAAATATAAGAGGGGAGTCGAGAAGCAATATTGGCCACGAGCTAAGTACACGCACACAATGGGGAAGGTGCGAGACCGCTATCACACTGCCAGGAAAAAGGGAGCTTTTTTAAAAAGCGCAGCGTGGCCAGGGCTAGATACACGCACACAATGGGGAAGGTGCAGTACCGCCAAGGTGCACTGACGAAAACTAAGGCGCCACCAGAGGATGGGGCTTACATCAAACAGTGGTGCACATAAGGGGATACACACACACAATGGGGAAGGTGTGGTATCGCTTGACTACAGGTAGCTCTAAATAAACAGGACCCACATGCAGAAAGTTAGAACTGAATTGGCTGAGCCTCAGAGAGAAAACTTCAAAAGATAAAAAAAAATAAAGCCCCAATAGGGCTGAAGAAGCAGCCGGGACGGGACACTGCCGTATAGGGCCGCAAAAGAGGCCTCCGCGTGGGAAGAAATTGGCTGAGCCTCAGAAATAAAGCTTCAAAGTGAAAAATAAAATGGCGGCCGCGGTATCGGAGGTGGCGGGAAAAAAGAACCGCCACAGCAGGCTTCTGGCAAGGAAAGCAAAAACGCTGTCCTGGGGCGCGGGAATGGGAGAGCCCACGAGGAAGCCGCAGCCTAACGAGCCAAAAAACGGTGTCCAAAACACTACACCTGTCCTGGGGGCGCGGGAACGGGCGGAGAGCCCACGAGGGAGCCGCAGCCGCAAGCTACCCTGCGCCGAGGCCGAACGAAAAAAGGGGGGGGAGGCCGCAGCTGCGGGACCCCCACCCAACGGAAAAACAGCAGCCGCTGCTGGAGGAGCCTCAGGAATAGACCCCCGAAAAGAAAAAAAACCGAAAACTGACAGGGTTCCCGAAATAAAAGATGAGACAAAATAAAGACAGGAAAAATGACAAAATAAAGACAGGAAAAAATCGCACACTCTCCGAACACTAACGTGGGGAGGAGAAGTAAAAAGGGCCGAGTGGAAAGGAGGAATAAAGACTTATCTATGGTCTGTCCAAAAATCCAACCTGCCTCGGACGAAGGCAAGAATGAAGACTGGAGTGGGAGGGGCCCGAGGCCCAGGTTTTAACTCTAGTGCATTCTTGCCTTTGGACGCTAGATGGCAGTAAGAGCCCAATCTGATGGCAGGCTACCTGTGGAAAATCTGTGGCGCTCTTTGAAAACTGCGGTCCACAGACATCCAACCAACCTGAACAACCTGGAGCAAATCTTCCAAGAATGGGCCGAAACCCCTCCAACACTGTATGCAAAGCTGGTACAAAAAGCTTAAAACTGTTATTGCAGCGAAAGGTGGTCCTACCAAATATTAATGTGTAGGGGTTGAATACTTATGCAAGCAACATGTTTTAGTTTTTTATGTTTCTTACAAACATTTCCCAACATAAGACTAATGTCACCTTACAATAATTGATTTTGAGTTTCAGTGTTTCAAAATAAAATATCATACAGAACAAAATTACAATGTACCATTTGTAATTCAGTAATATGAGAGCATTGGTCAGGGGTCCGATTACTTTTGCAAGGCACTGTTTTTAGAACAGACTTGATTTTTAAAAGGTTAAGCAGAGTGCATTCTATGGCTTCTGAATTTATACGCCCTCATCAGCACTTGCTTACAAATTTCATCTAAGACAAAATGATCCACACATTCATTTCTGCTATCCTCAGACTTATAAAACTAAGATTGTATGGCATCTGTAAAAGGTTGGGTGGGCTGGGGTGGGACATTTCAGCCCAGCCCTATCGCAACTGGATTAACCCATTTTTATGCTATACTGAATATCATACAGGAATTCTGCCAACAACTGTCCTCACCAGTACTTCAAAGCAGTGTCATGACCATATGTTCATCATATTAGCTTTGATATTCAGAGCCCTAACCTTTGTCCAGGATACCTTAAGGGCCACCTGACCCCTCATATCCCCAACTCAATCACTGAGATCATCCAGTAGAGCACTGTTAGTTGTTCTCCATGTTACAGAAGCCTGGCTTCAACCAGAAGTCAGGCAATTAATTTTGCTGATCCCACGCTGTGGAACACTCTTGCAACAAAGATTCATCAAGCAACCACACTTTTGACTTTCAGGCACTTCTTAAAGACTTTATGCCAACAGGCCGATGCAGTCACTTAAGATTTTCTTGAGAAACCAATAATTTTAATTACTGTTTTGTGCTGTTTTTAATAGCTTATGTTTTCATATTATTGAACACTGCCCTGATATTTTAGGAGAGGGTGGTATATTAATACCTTTATACATAAAAAAATAAAACTCATCTTCAGTTCATATTCTGGGATGTAAGTAGCTTCATTTACACTCACAAAAGCTCCAAACATCCTCCAATGGGAGCAACTCACCAATGTATAACATTTAATCAGTACCTTTTCATTGCTGAGGATTCCCAAATGGGATGTCAGCTCATTTATCTGTCTGTCCTTTTCGGCCAACTGAACCTTTTTAAAGCAGAAGTTCAAACAAACCATGTTAGCCAATACACAGCAGTTCCCCTTATATACGTGTAACAGAAATTTCTACTGACAGTTCCATAATTGCATAAATTACACACTTAGAGGAACAAAAATAATTCACATGGCTATTACAGTTTTCAAGAAAGTTTTGCCCATCAAAATAGCTAAAACATAAGCCTTCCATTTGGCCAACACGACAACATCAATCAGCCTTTATCTATTAAACTGGGTTTCCATGCACTCTTACCTTTTTGAATAGTTCTGCTGTCAGTTTCTAAAATCCTGTCAAGCTTTTCAGGTTAAGAAGTTGTGGCCTTTTAGGCAACTGGAAGTTTCAACTGCTGCTAATGAGCTGGATTCTCCTGGTCTCTCTCCTGTTGTTCCTAACCAATCTGCTTAACTTTATAAGCCACAAAAAGCTTACTTTGCCACAGCAGGCCTTTTGACAATGGGAAGCTTGAAGTTCTTGGTTAGGAGATGACAGGGCCTGACAAACTCCTTTACCCCCACCCATTATTTTAGGAGTGGAAGGGGAGGTGTAGAGCAGAAGGCAGGAAGCAGCAACCAGTAGGAGAGATTGTTGGGTATGAGTGAAAGCTGATGGACGTGTGGGCCAACATGGACATATGAGGGTCACATGTTGTTGTAGAAGAAAATCAGTCTGAGATGGGAGGGCAAGGATATAGAGGAGAGTAGGATGGCTGTCTGAATTTATGGGAACAGGGAAAGGGAACTGCTTGAATAGACTAAAGCTCTTTTTGCTTGCTAGCTCAATTGTGGTGGGGAGGAGGATAACTTCAGTAAAGGCCCAAATGTAGTACCTGAATTCATGCAGTGCCTGAATTTAGGTAGTGATTTTTCTTCCTCCCTTTTCAAAGGGAAGGTGCCATCTGCTCTAGAACCCTTACTCTTTAACCCTAGTTGTGTGAGGATAGGATTCGGTTATTGGTATTGAAGGAAAGGCACTCTGCCAATGCTTAGGCATTATTCATCACCAAAAGTATTACCTACCTCAATTTGTGCATCATCTAAGCACTACATGTTTCCATTCTCCAATCCAAATTTGACACTGATAGAAGGAATTGTCTTGATTTATGATAGAATTTTCAGGTTTTATGATACAACACTAAAGGCTAGTTGTCAACAACACAACTGCACACAAAACTATTCACTAATCGACAACAAACCTTGCGGTTTAAGAACGTGCCTATAGCCAACAGATATTTCTATCAAACTTTAAAAAGTAGGGAAACTGGGCAGCTATAGTGAATGCACCAGAGGAGCAGGAGACCTGACCACCTCCCAATCTGAGATAGTGTACTACTGTACAAATTTGTCAAAATGCAAACACAAGAACTGCCTTCAAGTCTATCCTGACTTATGGCAACCCTATGAATAGAGTTTTCATGGTAAGCGGTATTCAGAGGTGGTTTACCATTGCCTTCCTCGGAGGCTGAGAGGCAGTGACTGGCCCAAGGTCACCCAGTGAGTTTCATGGCTGTGTGGGGATTCGAACCCTGGTCCCCAAGGTTGTAGTCCTAGGTTAGGTAAAACTGACCAGAGGGGAGGAGAAGGGGGAAGGAGGGGATGCAGAAGGGGAAGAGGGTGGTGACAGAAATATCTGTTGATATGGAAATATCTGTTGGCTATAGGTATGTTCTTAAACTGCAAGGTTTTTTGCCTATTAGTGAATTTCTCTGCGTTTTAATCCAGGTGGTAAGAAATGGGATCCTGTGCAAGTTTGCTGAGGATGGATCGATCATTTGCATGCTTATTGAGTTCAGTGGGATTTACTCCCCTGCAATCATGCTTAGGATTGGTGAAACTGACCACAGGTGATGGGGAGGAGAAGAGGGGGATGGGAGCAGGCAGGAGGGGGAGAGGGCAGGTTTGATTATTTGCATGTTTACTTAATTCAGTGGGATTTACTCCTGTGCAATCATGCTTAGGATAGATAAAACTGACCATAGGGAGGGGGGCCTGGAGTGGGCAGGGGAGGAGGAAAAAGGAAGAGGGAAGGGGAGGAAGAAGGGTGAGGAGAGGGGAAGAAGGGGAAATGCAGGTCTGATCATTTGCATGCTTATTGAGTTCAGTGGGATTTACTCCCGTGCAATCATGGCTAGGATAGGTAAAACTGACCATGGGAGAGGAGATTGGGTGGGTGGGCACTAGGGAGAGGAGATTGGGTGGGTGGGCACTAGGGAGAGGAGATTGGGTGGGTGGGCACTAGGGAGAGGAGATTGGGTGGGTGGGCACTAGGGAGAGGAGATTGGGTGGGTGGGCACTAGGCAGAGGGGAAGCCCCTTCCTTTCCAAAAGGAAAGCATTGTGTACAATATCATTGCTTTTCAGGATTTCCCCCACCTTTTTATTCTACAGCAGGCACATGTAGCCTCCCATCCAAATTTAATCCAAAACTGTCCCTGGCAACATCCACAACCAGAGTGTTATTTCACTTTAGACAGACAGTCATGGTGTAGTTAGTGAAGAGTGCTGACAGCTGCTAGGAGATGCCCTGTTCCCCTCACAAAGCTTCAATCAAAGTGACTCTGTTAAACCACTCTAGCCCCTGGAGCTGTGTCAGTGGAATAGGAGTCTCCTCTCAGTACCCTTCACAAACTAGACTTCCCAGGATTCTTTGGAGGAAGCCATGACCGTCTGAAGTGAAATAAAGGTCTGGTGTGCGTGTAGCCCCCTGATTAGGCACGCCCGGCAGCTGTGAGTCTTGCTTTTAGAACACTGACAGTTGGTTCTCAGTGAGTATGCCCAGCCATATCAGCCACGCATTTTTTTTTAACTTTTAAACTGCAGAAGATGAAAGTCAGAGTAAGGGGCAAGGTCAGTAATATGATTATAGGTACTCTGTGAACATGGCTGATCTTTAAATTAATTTCAACAGATTATGAGAACTCTGACAGAAAAAAGTCAAAAAGGGATCTGGTTTTTTCCTCTCTTTTTACACTTTGAACTCTTGATTCTCTCTGATTATTTTGTGTATCGCCATGAAAATTTAGAGGGTTTTTAAGCAAGCATTTCTGAGTTTAGGACTATATATAAGTTTTGTAATGTTTTGTTTTGAAATGAGCTTATGGGAAGCATCAGAATGGCATGGGGGGTATTTTCAATTTAACATTGTGGAATGCAAAAAATCAATGCTGATTATAGTATATAGCCACTCTTGTGGCTGTATAATAAATAAGCCTCTCTATCTCCCAGAGAGCAGTTCAGGCACAAAACAGCTAGCACTTCCAGGACAACTGATGTACAATAGAAATTCAAGTCAAATAAATGCCCCATACAGTTAATTAATTAGTTTTAGTTCCAAGGCAAGGCAAGACTTGACTTCTAATGAATCTCTGTAATGAATTAATTTTAAGAACCTGATTTATGAGGAGCAGCTAATCTTTGTTACTGTATGTAAATAAATCTTTCGGTATCAAAGCAAGAGTCAAACTTACTAAATACTGGTCTTCTACTGCAGCCAACTGTTGCTTCACACTCTCACTAATTTTCACTTGCTCCTTCCATTTCGGCTCCAACTTGGCCAATTCATCAGCATAGGCACTACATTTCAGTTTCTCATCCTGTAGATAAAATTAAGTGTCAAGATTTCACAAACCTAAGACTTCTTTGGCCCTTTCACATACAGTGCAGCTGCTTCAGACAATTGCTGCTAGCTAGCTTCCTTGTTTGTTAACTAATCAAGCAGTCTCCTATTTTACTGGCTTAGCTAATGAATCAAAGCAATGAAAAATGCTTCAATGTAATTTAGCATTTTCTTCATTGTTCTTTTGAAATGCTGCTCTTCTCTCTACAAAAGTAGTTTCATTTTGTTTTTGGGAAATCATAAATGTACTCCCGAAAGCTTCGTGACTATCAAGCACATCTTACATTCAGAACACAAAAGGCAATGTCCCTTTACTTCCAACAGGCAGCAGAATAACTTGTAAGCCACTTCCTTAAGAATTAGTAAACCCGAGGTGATGGCGGTGGGGGAAACACGTGAGCATATCATCTTTGGGGGAAAAGAAATGCTAAATAAAATTCCTCATTCAGTATTAGCTATGTAGATACAATCAAAGGACACATATTTCAAGAGAATCCATCGTTCTATCTCAATTTCAAGCTATTATTTGCTTTACACATCATTCCATTTCTCCTAATTCAACAGGTATTTTAAGCTACACAACAGGGCTGCCATCTGGTTAAAAAAACCTTTTTTCTTTTAATGTATTAATTAAATTTTCATAAATCTACATATGGTAAGAATTACATCCACAACAAGTAGTACACCTGTTTATGTAATCCATGCATGTGTAATAGGAGGCATCATCTTAAAAAGCATTCTATCCTATGTGAGAGAAAAGGGAGAATACTGAAGACTGTGCTTCCCATCTGTAGCTTTTAGAAGTACTTGTAAAAAGTTTTCATTTTTAAAATACGTATGTTAATTAACATCACGTCATAGCACCTGAGAACTTTTCCATAGGCTGTTTTATTTGGTTTCTTTTACCTCTTTATGCTGCTCTCATATTTTGGTCCAGCTGCCATTTGATTTGACTTCTGGTGTTGTAATCTTAAATGTGTTCTTGTTTTAGTATTTTTGAAATAAAAATTAAAATGACCTTTCTATTCTATCACAGAATGAAAATTCAGTGTAATTCCAGTTTTCTCTCTCATCTCTCAGGAAAAAGGCATCCCCAAATCATCCACCAATGGATCTGCTCTCTGGGTCTGCTATCACCCACATGCTTAGAACTTTGCTTGGTAGAGTCTTCCTAGTCAATTTAGTAGTGACCCAAAATGTACTTTACTAGGAAAGAAGCCAGATGATTATTTCTGCTGCTTTCTAAGATGTCCCACACAGATTCCCTACATTTAACCACATCTGAATGATGGTGAAACAATTCTCTTAGCTTGTAGACCACCTTAATCCATCCCAAGATCCAAGCAAAGGATTCATCCCAAAAAGACAAGACTGGGGCCCACTTTCATGAGAGTCAATTTCTGCCCATGCAACCTAGGGCATGTTCTACATATGTGCAGTTTGTACAGCCTCAGGCAAAAAGGTGGCGACATAGGCTAGCTTAACAAAAAAAGAAACAAGCACGTTCTTTGGACATCCATCACAATCAACCTCTAGGACCAACTAAGTAAATTCAGGGTGGAAAGACAGACCACAGAAGGAGAGAAGGGGATGGAATAAACAATGTCATTGTTGGGAAACATACTGCTCTGTCACCCCGTGGTTCCAGATACAGTAGGATCCAGCTTTTCAGCATCCCGCTAATACAGCAGCTTTCAATTAGAGTAAGGCCCCACTCATATGGCGCTTGTTCCGCTTTTATGGCGTTTTTTGGGCGTCGGGCACCATTTTATTGGCGGAGTTCTTCTTTCAGGTCTGGAATGTAACCCGCTGTATGAGTGGGGCCCTACTGTATCAGAAATCCTCCCGTTTTAGGACAGAATGTGTGTGGTATCTCCTTGCCACTTGTGGCCTATGCCTTCCTGGGTGTGAGCTCTGTTAGCTAGGTAGGCTCAAAGGAAATGTGTATCTGGATGCTCTCCTGAGATGGCTCATTTCACGGCCCTTACTCCTGAGAAGACTGCTCTGAGGTAAAAACTGTTTAGCCTTTTCCCATAAGCACACATGTGGTGGGGGAGTAGTGGAAAGTCTGAGGGCCCTTACCCTCACAGATATTTTTAGTGTTTTGTCCTTCGTTTGCCACCCTGGGCTTCTTCTGGGAAGAAGGGCAGGATAGATGTTGAATAAACAATGCAAGTATCAAGTATCTTTTAGAGTAGCCTCTGTTAAAAAAAACAGGTTTGGAGAGGGAGGGCTAATTCTCGAAGCCTTGTGGTACTGTAATTTTATGCTCTGCATTCTGACATAGGAGTTAACACAATCCTGACTGCCTTTCTTCTTAAAATTATTATATATCAACACAAACAAAAAAGATAAAA
This sequence comes from Rhineura floridana, assembly GCF_030035675.1. Lineage (NCBI taxonomy): Eukaryota > Metazoa > Chordata > Lepidosauria > Squamata > Rhineuridae > Rhineura > Rhineura floridana. Next base: position 37,741,539 of record NC_084489.1, read on the forward strand.
ACAGTAAAACTGTCTGCATAGAATGACAAAAGGTTAAGTAGGTAAATGGCTATATTATGGTGTACAGGAACGTAGTTTAAGGATTAAACTAAGAATTCTTGTTTGGTTTTATTGCTAGTAAGTGTTTTCCCTGCTTGACCTGATTGAATTGCTAGTGACTGGTTACTCCACTGTCTCCTAGGAGGGATATTTATAAAGTCCAGAAGCAGGCATATTAGTCTGGCACTTGTGGATCTGTATAACCATTGTCAATAAAGAAAATAAAAGCCTTGCCAAGTTTTGGCAATGAGTCTGCGGCTTTATGGTCTCTTAAAGTTCTTAAATTGCATGTTAATTTCACCATAAGGGTGAGGCTTCATAGCTTTCTGTAACAGAGTTGGATGGTTAAGCTGGCTGCATCTTTCCCATGTTGGATGATTAGAAGGCATGCTGCTACCAGCATGTATTGTATTAAGTCCTTAGAGGGGGCATCCCTATTTCCGAAAACCTAAGGAGACAGAGTTGTGGGTCTTTCACTACTGGATACCAAGTTATCAGGCTGATTTCAGCAATTATATCTTCCCAGTCTTACTACATGTGTTCACTGAAAAGCTGATGTAACATTATAAACTAAAGATATCCCATTACTTTTTCTACTAGAAAAATCTTTACTTTTAGCTTTTATTCCTTCTAAAAAAAGGTATACATAATTTTACAAAGACAACAATTATAAGTTTACTTTTATAGGTCCTGACACTTTTGTACAGAACTTGTATAAGAGTCAAGAATATTCAGGTACCTGTAGACAATAATAGATAATACTGTGCCATTCTTTTCTAGCTTTTAGATAACCTATTCAAGTAACCTGTAGACAGTAATAGATAAAGTAGTGCCATTGCTTCCTAGCCTTCTGGATAAAGGTAATCAAGAATATGAATGGAATAGACACTGTAGCTAGAGATGCAGGTACATAATACATGGGCACAGCTAGTGTTACAGCTGTACATTTCCTTCTGATCACTGTGACTTGGCTGCAATTTCTGCATTAAGACTAAACTTGTCTGACTTAAAGGAGTAACATGCTTTATGTGTTTTCTAGATATACTCAGTTATGCCAGCTTTTAATAAAATATTAAATCTTGGCTAAGATTTTAAGTAGAGACCTTATCCCAGTTTGCGTCTGTTTTGGAATTACTTTTTAAAGATTTTTAAAAGATGTTTTGTTTTGAGATGTTTTAAGATATTTTTAGTGTTTTGTCCTTTATTTGCCACCCTGGGCTCCTCCTGGGAAGAAGGGCAGGATAGATGAATAAACAAACAGAATTTTAAGGTAGTTAAGTAAAGGAAGTTTAGTCCAGTAGATATTATCTACTTAGATTTTCAAAAACCTTTCCATAAAGTTCCTCAAAGTCTTCCAAGTAAGCTTAGCAGTCATGAATAAGATAGACCCTCTTATAGATAAGCAACTTGTTGAAGAACAACTAGCAGAAAGACAGAATAAATAGGACAGTTCTCACAAAGGAGGGATGTAAGAAGTGGGGGTCCTCAAAGGACCTATGCTGTAACCTGTGCTATTTAATTTCTTTATAAGTTACTGGAGTTTGGAGTGGGCAGTGAGGAGGCCAAGTTTGCTGTTAACACTAAACTGTTCAGAGACTGCAAGCATCTCCGAAAGGACCTCTCCAAACCAGGTGAATGGGAAAATGTGGTTCAGTGTAATCAAGTTAAAGTGATGTATATTGAGGCAAAACAATCCTAACTTCACATATACATTAATGTGGTGTGAGCTGGCAGTGACTTAACTAGGACATCGATGTTAAGAGTCATAGTGGATAACTTGATTAAAACATCACCCAATGTGCAGCACTTGTAAAAAAAGTGACTTCCATGTTCTGTATCATTAGGCAAGGGATTGAAAATAAAACTGCCATTATCATAATGCCGTTATACAAATCTATGGTGCAACCACACTTGGAATACTGTGTATAGTTCTGGTCACCATACCTTAAAAAGAATAATATAGAGCTGGAAAAGGTGGAAAAAATGGCAACAAAAATTACCAAGGCACTGGAGCAACTCCTTTAAGAAAAAAATCGTTTACAACATTTGGAGTATTTTAGTTTAGAAAAAGAGTGAATAAGCAGGGGGGGCACGACATTATGCAGGGTGAGAAAGAAGTTTTTATTCTCATAGTATTATAACATGAGATCATCTAATGCAATGAATGTTGGAAGACTCAGACAAACAGAAAGAAACATTTCTTCACATAGGACATAGTTAAAATGTGGGATTTGCTGTTACAAGATGCAGCGATGGCCACCAATTTGGATCGCTTTAAAAGGATATTAGACAAATTCATGGAGGATAAGGCTATCAATGGCTACTAGTCCTGATGGCTGTATGTTACCTTCACTACCTGAGATATGCCTCTGAATACCAATTGCAAAGAAACATGGGTGGGGAGTCTGCTGGTATGCTCATATCTGCTTGTGGGTTTCCCAGTGGCATCTTGTTGGCCCTGTGGGAACAGAATATGGGGCTAAATAGGCCTTTAATCTGATCTGACAGGGCTCTTCTTAGGTTTTTAAGTTCACAAAAAGAAAGTTCATCCCCACCTCAACCCTGCAGCCACCTGCTGCTTCAGTGTTATTTAACGTTAAAATATAGTTTTATTATAATTGTGTAGTTACTGATGTTGTTTTATTGTTTTTCTTGTGACCTTTTCTTCCTCTGAACTCCTTTCAGAGGAATTATGCTTCTGAAAAGCAGCACACAAATTGCTTAAATAAAAAATTAAAATGGCTCACAGGAGGGCCAAGGGCCCCTCTTGAACAATGTGGGACAGAGTACGAGGGAACCAAACTGTTCCTTTAATGTAATTTCCTTATGTTAGACTGATCTTATATTAAAATAGTTACATGTTCTGCTCTAAAATATCCTACTCTTTTCAAGTAGCCAATTTTATAAAACTGAGTGTATGTATGTATTCAAAAAGGCTACTCACTGTTTGGTCAATAAGTTTATTGACTTGCTTTTGCAGCTTCTGACATTCTTTGAATTTTTCCTTGTAATGGTCAGCAGCCATCTGCAGGCGGAGCTTTAAATCTTCAACTTCTCTGCGTAGCTCTTTCTCTACAACACTTGATGTTTCCTTTAACAAAATGATGAATAAAAGTATTCTTCAAAATAGTTTTTTTTAAACCTAGAGTAGTACTAAGTGTTTTTCTAAAAAGTGATAAATGAGAAATGATTTCTGCTGACTTCAAGTTGACAATGTTTCTTTAAGAAACATTGCTTTGAAGTAGAAGAAGACCAGAGCTTGGAAAAGTTACTTTTTTGAACTACAACTCCCATCAGCCCCAACCAGCATGGCGCTGGCTGGGGCTGATGGGAGTTGTAGTTCAAAAAAGTAACTTTTCCAAGCTCTGAAGAAGACTATACTTATACCCAGTCATTTCCTCTAAAAAAAACTTGAAGCAGGTTACATGAAACAATCAGTTGTTTCCCAACCAGGCACTGACTGGCCACACCCACTCAGCTTCAACAATGCTGCAGCAAAGACATGCTGAGAACATTTACTGGACAAAGCAGACAATCCTATATAACACTTTGCTCAAAATAATGTCTTGGTAATCAATGGGCTCCCTTCCAGACCACGATAGATGAGAACTGCTGTTGAAATGCACATTGTCTTCGGCTGACCAACTCAGTTTGTATAGTTCATTTAAAAGGCCACCTACTAACATTAACCACTAGGATACCATTCACATACTGTGTTCTGGGTACTTTGATTGCTTTGGTATTTCTTCTTGAAATGGAAGGTGGTATATAAAATTATTAGAAATATAAAATTATTAGAAAATAGCAGCTACCACTGCTTTCTGGTTTCTTTCATCTCTCCAACCAGTGTGAAGTATACAAATCAAAGCGGCATTCTATTTTATCCGCCTCAATTAGGCAGCTTCAGTTAGCCCTTGGGCAAGATGGACAGTTCACCAACCTAGGGATTGCTGCTTAAACTGATTCCCATAATACCCTGATTATGCCTGATTTCTGATTTCATATGTCCTGGAACAAAAACAAATTCAATCAAGGGATTAAACTCTTTAATCATGGCTATCTTTTTCCATTTGCTTGCATGTTTCAAAGGCTTTATTCTATTATACATATTCAATACTCATGTGGGTAACTCTTCAATATAGGCCTGTCCAGACAAATAGAATCAGTTCTTATTAGGATAGGGGAATCTTCTTTAATAACTTAGTAACTTCTGCGACTGCTAATTCCAGTGCAACTAATTCAGCTTACTGGGCAGAATGGTCTCCAATGGGTTTCTTCCATTCTTGCAAAACTATCCAGTGTGTCTTCACACAAGCTGTTGCAGCTGACTTATTTGTCCCTTCTATCTTGGAATTCATAGTTGACCTATCAGTATAACATACTGTAGTACAGTCTTCATTCGAGTGTGTTTGGAGCAAACACTTTATTTGGCTTTGACAGCCAATTTAACCACCTTTTATTAATTGCTTTCCTTTCAGCCACTTCTTACTTCTGTAGGCATGTTGGAGTTCTTAATGCAGAATATAATATAATGGGTTGTCCCTGAGCCATATCTTATGCAGTTAATGTGGCTGAATGAATTGCCAACAATAACTTTTCCAACAGAATGTATTTTAACTCTGTTCCTTTAAAGGCTTATTAATAAAAAAATCAGTGATCTCACTTTATTTTCATTATAGAATTGATACATAGCACTTTTTGGCGTAGCCTGGACTTTGATGACTAACCTAGTGTCTGGGTTTCTCTAGGGCATTTGCTTCAGTTATTGCCTTTACCAGGTCTTTCAATGTTCTTTTTTCTTGGTGGGTCCAAAGAGGTCCTTCCTCCTTCAGCTCACACTAGGTCTTCACAGAGCAGCTTGTATCATGCAGCATACAGCAATGTTTAATGTCCCCAACATACTTTGCAACTGTTCAATAGTTAATGGAACTTTAACTTCTCTAATGTAATGTGAAATCCATCAGATACGCCACATCCTCCTTCAGCTATTGTGAAGCCTAGAAACACTATACAGCTTCTTGCTATCTAAGATTTCTTAACTGAAATGATGTATCCAGCTTTTCCTGTTTATAGAATATTACCTTTGCTTCTCTGGGGGTAAAATTGCATGAGATATTTCAGTTCCAGTACCTATCAAACCTTGAAAGGCCTTGTTCTGATAGATAACTGTCACCCTGGGCTCCTACTGGGAGAAAGGGTGGGATATGAATCTAATAAATAAACAAACTACCACATATGGATACTCAGTCTTGAGTGGCATCCTCACCATCCTCCTCTACTGATACAGTATGTATGTATGGCACTGCCTTTGATTCTGTAACTGGAGTGCCAGGTTCTCCTGTTGCTGGTATTGTAGCTGAACTTTGTCTTCTTCCTCATCCTCCTCTTATAGTGAGGGGACCTGCTGCTTGTCCTCTGGCTTCCCAGGCAGCATGTTGTTCTCTGAATTCAATATTTCTTTCACCACCATATTATGGAGGTGGTCTTACCATTGGTCTGAACTGATACCTTTCTCTTGATGGCTCTTCATATCTTCTTTGCTCTTCTCTTGTTGAAGATAGTTCTTGCTGACACTGACTCTTCATATCTTCTCTGCAGAATTCCTTGAGACCTTGAAGCTGACTGAATTCTGTCCCTGAACATCGTGTCAATCTTCTTCTATCTCCGAATCTCTGCCCTTGTCTTCCAGTGTCAGTTTCTTCAGCAACCTCCTTCTCACGAGCTCCCTAAGATCTTCCCAGCAGATCCAGGCCCAGGGCATTCTGAGCTCTGGCCAACACAGCTTCAAACTGTTCAGCTCTTATATAGTCATCTGATAAAGCTTCTGAAGCTGTATTCACTGCCAACGTTCATGCTTATCCTCACAGCAATATCTTCACTATGCCATATACTGTGACAATAGTCTCCTGGAGCCAGGCACATTCCCAATCAAAAGGCCACTGCTGCTCCCTCTGTTTTTGCTGTATTAGCCAAAACAGGTTGTAACTTAGAAGCTGCAATATGTCCATGCACCTTTAAATAGAGTCCTGCTACAGCATCACTCCAACTGCCACATTCATTTTCAGTCAAAGCCAAAGATACTGGCACTAAGGCATCTCTTGCATGTATTTGCAGATGGAACTGGGACTACCCCTTCTATAACAGCCCTATTCTTAGAAATCCATATTGCCACATCCTTCATACCAGGTGTTGGTCCTACCACTCCTCGAACCACCTGTATGGACAATGCTTGGGGTACACCTCCCTATACTCTCCAGGAACAGGTGATGATGCTCCTGCATACAACTCTTATCCAATAAGTAAATATTGTCTTCTCAGAACTTCATACTCTTGAGCCACATCATCTCTGTTGGCTACAGCTGTCATTTCTTCAGGAGTTAATGGGGTATAATCTCTCCCCTCATCAACCCAGGGATCAGTTGCCCTTGTTGCTACTAGCCCATATTTCATCACTCCAGGAAGGTGCTCTGGCATTGCACCCAGCCATGCAGCTACCCTTGCTTCTCTGGCTCGAATATATATATCTCCTCTTTCATGTGCATGTGCGTGATCATATCTCCATCCGGGAACTCCTTCACCCAGATCAGCCACGTAGACTATGGTGGTATACCAGTATCCTGTTAGCCAATGTCCATTTGTCATTTCAAAGACCACGAATTCATCATCTGTTGGTTCCCTTTCACCAGCTCTGCGAAAGGCAGCTAAAAAGCCTTCTCTGTCAGCAAATGGTTGCACCATGATTGAAGTTTGTGTCTTCCCAAGCCTTTTCCTAACTTGGGGTACAGGGATATATGTATACACTGCCTCCTAGCTCACTTTGGCTGAGGAAACTCGGGGTTTTTTTACACTTAGTCTAATGGTTTTCTCAACCTATTAGAGCAAATGTTTAGGCAATCAGATTTTACTGCAGGTTATCTGACTCCTCTTCAGGACATGTTTTCTGCTAGTGACTCCTGGCTGGCTCGTCACTTGAAATACTTCAAATGTGCTCTGACCTGCCTATGCACAGATTCAAGGGTTCTTCACTGTATAGAGTCCTTATATGAAGCAAAAGCACTCGTCTAGACTCATGCTGCACCTCAACAGTAAATCTAACCTAATACAGACAGACTTAAGAGAAACTCCCACCAGGGATTTCTCTCAGAACTAGGGAGAAATCAGAATAAAACAAATAATGGAGTTCTACAGTAGAAGGAGTTTATGCTTTTTATTAACTACACATTTCTATATGAGTATATATGAGCATACATCAACACATGAATAAATCAGAATTATTCATATAGCACACAACCAAAGATTATTAAGTAATATAGTATAAGAAACCTTAACACATTGAAGGAAAAGAATGTCAGTTTAAATCTCACCCATGGGGCTCAGACAAGCCTTGTATTAAGACTCAGCAATTAGGCAACTTAACAGCAGCGTGACCAGTCTATGAGGACTGATAAAACACTGTTTGTGATCTCTTTTTATAGTCTCTCTGATCTGAATCTACGTCATCTGATCTCACAGTTCTTTTCCATGAACAAATTCATAAACATTCTTACAGACATTCTCATGGGACAGTCTTACAAACAATCTTTCTGTCATCACAGACGTTTAGTTTCATAAACAACCTCTCAGACACAGGACCTTCCCAGGTAATTTACATCTGGTCATCCAGAAAGTCCTGTCCGGATATCCCAATGAGGTATTTCCCAGTCTGTTCCATTATTTCTTTAATCTCAAACTTGTTGACTTAAAGCACTACAAGTTGGCTGTACTCCCAGATTCCTGCAGAGTGGGTAGACTAGCTGTTGGCCTTTTAAACCACAATACATTTTATCACATTCCGAGGGTGGGCAACTTCAACAACACACTCCAGCATACTCTACTTTATATAATTATGTAGAACATACATTATCTATAGGGCCTACCACATCTACCAACTCACCCATTAATGTTAGAACAAAGGGTTGGATCCAGATTTGTGCTTAGCAGAGTTCTACCACCACTGGAGTAAGGGGGTGAGAAAGTGATTTTCTCTGGTACCTGCGTACCTCTGAAAAGCTGTCCCAGAGGGTAGAGAGAAAGCACACTGGGGGCTGCAGAGGGAAGGAAGAATCAGAGCAATGTGCCACTCCACCCTTTCTCCAGCAGGAAGCCTCCACTAGTTCCTGGATCACTCCAAAAACTTAAGGAGCCTTTCCTCTCATGGAGGGGCATGTTCAGATCCAACCCGAAGCACTGCAGTGGGACATCACTGGCCTACAAGCCATATCAGGTCTGAATTGGTCCATAAGGCCATTTTGGGCAAATCATGCCTATGTGTCACCTGACATAAGATCAGACTGAGTGCACAGATCTGTTGTCTGATCTAAGTATTAAGTGCTAAGATTGATAAGAGAACTATCACCTCCAATTTTAGCACTAAGCACCACATCACAAGGATTGGAGCTACGCCTGTGCTTGCTCTCATAGCTAGAACTTGCAATAGTATGGTAATGATTACCATATTATATTGGTAATAATTACTATATTATAATCAGGGCTGTGGAGTCAGTATGCCAAACCTTTGACTCCGACTCCTCTATTTTTCTACTGTCCGACTCAGACTCCACCCAAAATTGCTTCTGACTCTGCAGCCCTGGAAAGGGCTGTAAATGTCTTTTTAAATTGGAAGCTCTCGTAGGAGCATTTTTATCGCTGCCTGAATATGCACTGATCTTGGCATCACAGCATTTGTCTTCATTTGGTTTCTGAGTCATACACTGACACACAAAATGTTTTCCATCTTGAGTTATGGTGAAATGCTCAAATACAGCTGACTTCATAGGAAGCTTCTTTGACATTTTGAATTTATATTTTAAAAAAATTGTGAATCAAAGTTTATTCTGAAGCCAGAGTCAGAACATTTCTACAGACTCCAACCCCAACTCCACCCAAAATTGCTTCCGACTCCACAGCCCCGATTATAATATGGTATCAGATCATTAACAAGTGGGCCATCATGCCCACCTGTCAAAACGATCTGTGGAGGATGGGCCAATTCCCTGCCCCTGCCAAAGTATAAGGGGCAATTTTTCAAACTCCAAATTAGGCAGCAGCCACCTATATCTAATTTTTTGGGGGGAGGCATATTCTGGTCTCATGCGAGATTTCTATTAAAATGATCTCTTCAAATGTAAAAGCTGCAGGCTACCTTGGGGATAGCCTCATTCAGCATTTAACTTATTGTCCATTCCTAGACTGAATAATCTGAGTGGAAGTTTTACAAAGCTACAACATTTAAGTTTTCCAGGATTCAGCCTAAACACAGGATTATATTCAACTGCAGCAGGCTGCTAGCACAACAGCCATTCATCTGGTAGGAGCTTTGTTCTTAGCATAGCACAACAGCCAAATCCAATGAATGTCTTGCAACTCCTTGCACTACTGCTATGATTATACTTGATGACAGTTAATCTTGTGCCCTCCCACTTGTGCATCAACTGTCAAACTTTTTGCACTAACATTTCATTGGTTCTCACCCCATTTTTTCTCTTCACTGCAATCCAATTAATGTGTACTGGACTAACTGGGAACAAATGGAGCATGGACCTAATCCTTACTGAAAGTGAATGGAAATTAATCATCCAACCAATTGTGTTCTGTTTTATCTGTAATAGAAAATTCATTATTAAAATTAACAGAACAACCTCTTACCTGTTTATTATTCACAAGTGTGATTTTTTTAAGTTCAGCTACAACATCAGCAAGTTGCTTCTTCACCTTTTCGTTTTCTAGTCTAGCGCTATGAAGATCTGCCATAGTTTTATCACGCACATTTACTGCATCACTGAGCTCTTTTGACATCAACAGAGCTTCTTGCCTACTAGCTTGAATTTGATCCTCAGCTTTCCGAAGCTGTTCCTTTAATACACTTGCCTCTTCCTAGAAAAATAAAAAACAAAACTACTTTTAAATGCTACTTAAGATTTGTTCATATCTCAACATTTTTCCAAAACAGTATTTTCATGGCATATACATTAGAAATATAGCAACATATCCAGTTGTTAAAGGAGTGTACCTGCATCTAGAAGAATTTATTCCTTCTCACTAAATAATATAAAGTTACTACTCAGGTGAGTGGTCTGCTATTAACTACTGCTAAAGGTATGTCACAACATGGTTTATAGCCTTCACTGGGTCATGGTGCAAGAGATTCAGAACTTGAAACAAGTGTTAACAAGCTATACAAGACACACCTTTGCTACTTGCAGTGGGAAAGCCATTGATACAACTCAGTGTTATGCAGTATGGACAGGGCTACTAACCCATATTTCTTATCAGTCCTCCACATAACATTGCTACCAGCCTTTCTAATAATTTTATCTGGCTTCCTTTTGTCTCCATTCATAATTTAAAAAGCCTTGATACTCATGACTAGTCTGTTTTCTATAGAAGAGTGGCATATTGAAAATTATAACCAAGGTTGGTTAAGAAAAATATATGAAAGGCATACTTAAAATTCCCAGTATAACATTTCAATACATAATCCATCGGACCACACAGAGGTGCACGATGTCTAAGAGAAAAATGTATCACAAGTGGACAATATCTTTAATTCTGAAACACGAATAATAATCACCAGAGAAGTTAAATGAAGCAGACTTAAAGCCACAGAGTGTACCTTTTTCACAATGAGTGCACAAAACAAATAGGCTCTTCTTCTAGAGAATGAACTCAATGACTGTACTGCAGATATATGGAATATTCATTTGAGATATTTGGAATATACATGGCACAGAATGAAAAACTGAAGTCATTCATTCTCAAACATCACGATGTTATAGGAGTAGCCACAATTACCTTGTTTGATGAAGTAAGCAAGAAAGCTCTCTTCAACTTTTCTTTTTCAGCCACACACAGTTGTAATCTGCCAACCTCTTCTTTATAATAGGCTATAAGGTTTTCTTTGTTTCCATCCAAGTTCTTCAGTGTCTGAACTTCTGATGCTAGTTTGGTGTTTTCAATTTCTGTGTTCTTCAAATGTATCTGCAGTGATAACACCAACCAGCTTACATTTTTATTCATCACATTTAATCCAAACAGGCCCCCAAAAAGAAATGGAATAGAGATAAATCTTGCAATATAGTTACTATCATGATGATAATATAGTTACTATGCATGGCATCCCTAGTTTTATCTAGGATACATTTATTTTATAGAACATTCGCTTAAAGAGTGATAAAAGAAAGAAACAGGAGTTTATATGCAGACAAGAGAAGTTCAGCTATATAAACGCTTGGCCAAGTTTGGGTACAGAATTTCCTATTCATGATTTAAAAATTAATTAATCAGTTTCTAGCCACCTACCCCAAATAGACCTTATAGAACTGTTCATAGCATAGAAGAGGCATTACTTCTGATGAGCTTATTTATGCCTTGTGTAAACTGAAGATAACCTTTTAAATTATCTTCTTTTAAAAAGTACCAGATCAGAACTTTCATTCTAGATAAAATTCTAGGCATGCATTTTAAAAGACTTTAATTAGAACATTTAATCAAACCAATTTGAAAAAATGGGAATTTGCCAGATCGACTGTGCTTTGATCTGTAAGATCTGTAAGAACCAGGCACCTGGTTGGCCACTGTGAGAACAGGATGCTGGACTAGATGGGCCACTGGCCTGATCCAGCAGGCTCTTCTTATGTTCTTATGTAAAGATAGAGTTGTACAGCTCTTGGAATCATATGAACCAAGAATCCAGAGGAGGCAAGGACAATCAAAAAGGAAAACCACACATTAGCATTTTTAGCACACAGTATCTCCCCAGCCTGCAAGATGGAGACTGGGAGGAAGAGAAGCAGAAGAATCTTCTGTGTATGCCACCATATGTGAAGGTTCTGTTTTTGCTGCTTGGACAGCCCAGGGATGTTTGCAAGTGACAAAATAGATGTGCACACAATATTCACACAGTGTTGCAAGAATCACAGCTGCTGCTATTTAAAAAGGAAGGAGTGACCCACAGCCTGTCCAATCTCTTTTCTTCATGAAGTACTCAACAGAAGAGCTTCAATTTAGAGATAAGGCTTCTTATTTTTAATTTTATAACATGTCATGATCAATCATTAAGAGTTAAATTCATTGGTCTCAGTTGCTAATTTTATTCTGATGTCATTTTAACTATCTTAATATTGTATGTGTATGTTCAATTTTTATATTTCAGTTTTAGCATCTATTTAAGAACTGCTGAGAGAACGTTTTTACTGGGTGGTATAGAAATGTTGTGAACAATCAGACAAAAACTATTCTTTAAATTACTAATTTCTGGACACCCCAAGATGAGGTCAGACAACACATGGACAACACATGGACAACAGATAATAATAATAATAATATTTAATTTGTGTGTCGCCTATCTGGCAATTAGCCACTCTAGGCGACGTACATTAAAATGAAATAAAATACAATATCAAATGCAGTCACATTAATAACAGTAGATAAAATAAATACTGGACAGTCATCAATACATATATAAAACAATTATTTTAGCAGCATACGATAGATGACAAAGTCATGGAGATTTACCCATCCCAAGGACCTCAAAGGCCTGTTGGAATAGCCACGTCTTCAGGGCCTTGCGGAATACATCCAGGGAAGGGGCGTGTCGAAGATCACATGGGAGGGAGTTCCAGAGAGTGGGGGCCACCACAGAAAAGGCTCTCTCCTTAGTACCCACCAACCTAGCTGTTTTGGTTGGCGGGATTGAGAGAAAGCCTTGTGTAGCTGATCTAGTTGGGCGGCATAATTGGTGGCGGTGGAGGCGCTCTTTCAGGTAAACTGGGCCGAAACCGTACAGGGTTTTAAAGGTTAATACCAACACCTTGAATCGGGCCCGGAAAACAACCGGCAGCCAGTGAAGATCAAATAATACTGGCATAATGTGGTCCCGGCGGCGGCTGTTGGTAAGTAAGCGCGCCGCTGCATTCTGTATAAGTTGTAATTTCGGGTCGTTTCCAAGGGTAACCCCACGTAGAGCGCATTACAGTAGTCCACTCGAGAGGTGACCAGGGCATGTACCACGAGTGGGAGCTGTTGAACAGGGAGGTAGGGTTGCAGCCTACGTATAAGGTGTAATTGATACCAAGCTGCCCGGCTCACGGCCGAAATCTGAGCCTCCATGGACAGCCTGGAATCAAGAACAACCCAGAGGCTGCGGACCTGGTCCTGTAGGGGCAACTTCACCCCACCAAACACCAGGTCAACATCACCTAACCTTCCGTTGTCTCCCACAAGTAGTACCTCGGTCTTATCAGGGTTCAACTTCAACCTGTTCCTGCCCATTGTCAGGCCCAGGATGTGACTCAGGAACCAGACCAGCGGTTGTAGTTAATTCGTGTTTTATTAGGGTAATGTCCAAACAAAGACTGCGTTTTCTCATGAAGCAATACAGGGATACAGGTCCTGCAGCATTGGGAGAAAGTTGACAGAGCAAGGCACTTCTTCCCGCCTGTTGTATAAGAAGGGGCCAAACGGGCGCGCAATCTTTCGCTCCTCCTTAATTGCCCCTCAGGTACTGCCCGCCTTCCCCCCCTTCTCTCCTGTCTTTTCAGCTGTCTGCGTGTGCGCGGTGAGGGGGGAAGCATCACCCCCTCCTCTTCTGAAGTTTCCGATTCCAGGATGGGGGATAGGGGAGGGGCTGATGGTAAACTGCCTCCCCGCTTTTCGGCTGTGAGCAGCCCTCCCTCTTCCCCCTCTTGCTCTGAGCCTGAAAGAGGGGGAGGCGTGAGAATGTCCAGGGAGGGCTCAGGCTCCCCGTTGCTAAGCGACCTTATCACTGGCAGTTCCTCTGTTTCGTCTTCGCTCCAAAGGGGGGGAAGTTCCTCCCCCTTCCCTCTGCCATCCATCCGAATACTCTTCTCCCAACTCTCCGGGATCCAGCTCCCCGGGATTGGGACCCCAGCTCTGCCTTCCGACACCATCCCCCCTCCCAGGCTGTGCCCCCCTCCCCTTGTCTGGCTTGGGACGGTGGGGAAAACGTTGATGGAAAAGTTTTACCAATTCTGGAGCATGCATATCAGCTGCATCTTCCCATGATCTGTCAGCCACCCCATAGCCTTTCCAGTGAATCAAGTACTGCAGCTTGTGGCGTCTGATCCTGGAATTTAAGATCTCCTCAACTTCAAACTCAAGCTGCTCATTTATCAGGAGTGGAGCTCCGGGAGGTTCCTCCGGCCGTAACTCACTGGGAGGGGCGGCTTTCGTTAAGAGGGATCGATGGAACACAGGATGTATTTTAAACGTGTCAGGCAGCTTCAGTCGGTACGCCACGGGATTAATTTGAGTTGCTATTTCGAAAGGACCCACCCTCTTGTCTTGTAATTTTCTACATTTGCCCGGCATCTGGAGGAAGCGGGTGGACAGCCATACCTGATCTCCCGGTTGAAGGGGGGGGGCCTCCTTCCTGTGCAGGTCAGCAACTCGCTTGTACTCCGTTTTGGCTTCGTTTAACTGCTGTTTCAGTGTCTGTTGCGCCGCTTGCAATTCCTTGAGGAAGTTCTCAGCTGCCGGTACCAGCATTCCTTCTGAGCTGCTTGGAAAGACTTTAGGATGGAATCCATAATTAGCGAAGAACGGGGTTTGTTGAGTGCTGGAGTGCAGAGAATTGTTGTAGGCGAACTCTGCAAAATGCAAATATGATACCCAGTCAGTCTGTTGATAGGACACATAACTTCGGAAATATCTTTCCAAAACGGCGTTCAAGCGTTCCGTCTGCCCATCTGTCTGGGGGTGATGGGCGGAGGAGAGTTTTAATTCCGTCTGCAACTGTTTCCACATTGCTCTCCAAAATTTGGCTGTGAACTGAGTTCCTCGGTCTGAGACTACGCTGTTTGGCAATCCATGCAGGCGGTAGACTTCTTTTATGAATAACTTGGCCGTTTCTTTAGCCTCTAAGGCCCCTGCACAAGGAAGAAAGTGTGCCATTTTGGTAAGTAGATCCACCACTACTAAGATGGCTGTCATTCCTTGGGACTTGGGTAGATCAGTTATAAAATCCATGGAGAGGTCCTTCCAGGGTTCGTGTGGGACAGGCAACGGTTGTAACAGTCCTGCTGGTGTCCCTGTTTGTGTTTTTGTCCGCAGACAGACAGAGCAGGACTTTACATAACTCTCAATATCCCGACGCATTTTAGGCCACCAGAAGTCCTTGGCCACGTTCTGAATGGTCTTGTAAATCCCAAAGTGTCCCGCTGTGATGGAATCATGACACTGGCGTAGGATTCTGAGCCTTAATTCCCCTTCTGGCACATA
Organism: Rhineura floridana; assembly: GCF_030035675.1. Lineage (NCBI taxonomy): Eukaryota > Metazoa > Chordata > Lepidosauria > Squamata > Rhineuridae > Rhineura > Rhineura floridana. The sequence continues at coordinate 37,756,854 of NC_084489.1, forward strand.
TCTGGCGGTTTTGAACCATAACAGTCCATTTCTCCAGTGAAAGGTTACTTCTGAGTCTTGACCTGGTCCCGTCTCCTGCTGATATTTTAGCATGTCTGCATCTTCTTGTTGTGCCTTTTTGAGTTCCTCTTCCCATGAAGGCTGGCATACTCCCAACGTTAATTTCTCTGGCGGGATTACGTACTGAGGCTGGTCCTCGGATTCACTTTCTTTGTATTGTGGCTGTCTGGATAAGGCATCCGCTCTCTGGTTTTTGGCTTGGGCATGGTAAGTAATCTGGAAGTTAAACCTAGTGAAGAACTGGGACCATCTTATCTGTCTCTGGTTCAGCTTTCTGGCTGTTTGGAGGCTTTCAACATTCTTGTGGTCGGAGCGCACTTCAATTCGATGAGAGGCCCCCTCTAGGTATTGTCTCCAGTTTTCAAAAGAGTCCTTGATGGCCAGCAGCTCCTTCTCCCAAACTGTGTAGTTCTTCTCTGCAGGCTTTAACTTCCGAGAGAAGTACGCACAGGGGTGCAGCTCCTTCCCTTCTTGGTCTAATTGTAGCAGGACCCCCCCGATGGCAAAATCTGAAGCATCTGCTTCCACTACGAAAGGGCGGTTCGGATCAGCAAAGCCCAGAATGGGCTCAGTAGCAAACCTTCTCTTCAGCTCCTCAAAGGCCTCAGTGGCGTTCTCTGTCCATTGAAACTTCTTCTTCCCCCTTAAACAGTCAGTCAGAGGAGCTGTTAATTTGGAAAACCCTGGAATGAACTTTCTGTAATAATTGGCAAACCCCAAAAACCGTTGTACATCCTTTTTGGTGACAGGTTGGCCCCAGTCCAATATGCAGCTTACTTTCCCTGGGTCCATCTCCACGCCTTCCGCTGAGATTCGATATCCAAGGAAGTCTAGAGACTTGAGGTCAAATCCACATTTCTCTAATTTAGCATACAGGTGATTTTCTCTCAGTCTCTGCAACACCGTCTTCACATGCTGGTCGTGGTCTTCCTGGTTCTTTGAGAACACCAGGATATCATCTAAGTAACAGATTACATACGTGTCCAACAAGTCTCTAAACACGTCGTTCATGAATTTTTGAAAAATTCCTGGCTTCCACAAAGCCCGAACGGCATGACCAGGTATTCATACTGTCCGTAAGCGGTCAAGAATCCTGTTTTCCATTCATCTCCCTCCTTCATTCTGATCAGATTGTACGCTCCTCTCAAATCCAACTTCGTGAAGATTTTTGCAGAGCGCAGTCGGTCCAGCAACTCTGAGATCAGGGGCAGCAGGTAGCTGTTGGGGATGGTGATCTGGTTCAATGTGCGATAGTCGTTACAGGGTCTGAGTCCCCCCCCTTCTTTTTCACAAACAATAGTGGCGCTCCAGCAGGGGATTGTGAGGGGCGTATGAATCCTCGCCTCAGGTTTTTATCCAGGAATTCCTTCAGGGCCTCCCTCTCATTCTCTGTGAGAAAGTAGATTCTCCCTGATGGGATGCTGGCTCCTGGCACTAGATCAATCGCACAGTCGTAAGGGCGGTGGGGGGGTAAAGTCTCTGCCTCTTTTTCATCAAACACATCTTTGAATTCTTCATACTTTGGCGGCAGGGTCACTTGCTCGATCTCTTGCACTGCCCCCGCTAAGGTGTTCTTGATTCCTTCAGGTTGACAGTTCTCCTGGCAATACTGTGAGGTGAACCACACCACCGCCTCCTTCCAACTTATTTTGGGTTCATGCTTTGCTAGCCAGGGCATTCCCAGAATCACCTCAAAGTTCGAGAGATCTGACACGTATAGCGAAATGAACTCTTCGTGCCCGGGGATTTGAAGTTTCACTTCCTCCGTGGCTTGTGTCACCCCTCCTGACTTCAGGGGTCTCCCATCGATAGTCTCCACAGCTAGGGGAGCGTCCAGTTTCCACCGGGAAATTCCATGACGCTTGACTAACTTTGCATCAATAAAATTTGTGGAGGCTCCACTGTCAATTAAGGCAGTGGAATTAAACACCACTCCTCTGGAAGTTGTAATCCGAATAGGCAAGACCAACACCCCCTTTGAGGGAGGTTGGATCGTTGGGGGGCCTTTATACAATGCTGCCCCCAGTCCACCGGCCTGCACGTGGACTGGGTGTTCTAGTTTCCCGACGGCTCAGCTTTCCCCCCTTTCAGTCCACAGTCTCTGGCCACGTGGCCTGGCTTTGAACAATAAAAGCATAAACGTTCCCGACGGCGTCTTTCCTTTTCTTCTTCCGACAGTCTTGGCCTAGCCCCTCCCTGTCCCTCAGTTGCATTACCTGCCATCCCTGCAGAGGGAAGCGTCTTGTTGCGGGATGCCGAGCCTGAGTATCTCGGGACCTCCTGCTTCCTTTCCAGGCGCCTTCCTTCCATCCGGTGATCTATCTGTAGGCATAGCCGGATGAGCCCTGGTAGGTCAGCGGGGGGGAGGTCCTGGCCAACTCTTCCAGGATTTCAGCATTTAATCCACTCCGGTACATAAACATCAGGGCGGCGTCATTGTAACCAGTTTCCTGGGACAGAATTTTAAAAGCATTAGTGTACTCGGAAACAGTCCCTTTAGCTTGCTTCAGAGCGCCTAGTTGCCGTGCTACTGTTTCAGCTCTTTGCGGGTCTTGGAACATCTCGGTCATCTCTTGTATAAATCCTCTGTACCTTCTTAAGACAGTATCCTTTCTCACGAGATACGGAGTCACCCATTTTGCAGCTTCTCCCTCCAGGAGGCTAATCACGAAGGCCACTTTAGCCCCATCGTCTGGAAATTCCGTGTGCCTGACATCCAGATACAACTCACATTGAGCCACGAAAGTTGCCAACTGATCACTTTGTCCCGCGTATTTTGGGGGCAATCCAATGGGAACCTTTACTATGGCAGCTGGAGGGGCTGTTCGCATCTGGTCTATCGTGGCCTTCAAGGTTTGATTATCCGTCTTCAGCGCCTTGACTGCTGCTAGCAGGGCTTGAACATCTGTCTGCAAATCAGCTACCTTAGTCCTCAAGAGTTTCACTTCTTCCGTCTCAGAAGTGGGGTTCGTCCCCCCCGCTGCTCCCTTTGACATCTTGTCCCAGTCAAGTGGAGAGAGCGTTGAGGGTGATTTAGGTGGCTCTGTCAATCTGTCAGGCCCAGGATGTGACTCAGGAACCAGACCAGTGGTTGTAGTTAATTCGTGTTTTATTAGGGTAATGTCCAAACAAAGACTGCGTTTTCTCATGAAGCAATACAGGGATACAGGTCCTGCGGCATTGGGAGAAAGTTGACAGAGCAAGGGACTTCTTCCCGCCTGTTCTTTAAGAAGGGGCCAAACGGGCGTGCAATCTTTCGCTCCTCCTTAACTGCCCCTCAGGTACTGCCCGCCTTCCCCCCCCTCCTGTCTTTTCAGCTGTCTGCGTGTGCGCGGTGAGGGGAGAAGCATCACCCCCTCCTCTTCTGAAGTTTCCGATTCCAGGATGGGGGATAGGGGAGGGGCTGATGGTAAACTGCCTCCCCGCTTTTTGGCTGTGAGCAGCCCTCCCTCTTCCCCCTCTTGCTCTGAGCCTGAAAGAGGGGGAGGCGTGAGAATGTCCAGGGAGGGCTCAGGCTCCCCGTTGCTAAGCGACCTTATCACTGGAAGTTCCTCTGTTTCGTCTTCGCTCCAAAGGGGGGAAGTTCCTCCCCCTTCCCTCTGCCATCCATCCGAATACTCTTTTCCCAACTCTCCGGGATCCAGCTCCCCAGGATTGGGACCCCAGCTCTGCCTTCCGACACCCATCCATCCACTCACAGATTCCAGGCACTTGGACATGGTCTCCACAGCCCTCTCCGGTGAAGATTTAAATGAGAGATAGAGCTGAGTGTCATCCGCATATTGGTGACACTGCAGCCCAAATCTCCTGATGATCGCTCCCAGCGGCTTTACATAGATGTTAAATAGCATGGGAGAGAGGATAAAACCCTGTGGCACACCACAATTGAGAGGCCAAGGGTCTGAAACCTCATCACCCAATGCTACCTGTTGGCGCCTATCAGAGAGAAAGGAATGGAACCACCGTAAAACCGTGCCTCCCAATCCCAAACTCTCCAGGCGATCTAAAAGGATACCGTGGTCTACGGTATCAAAAGCCGCTGAGAGATCCAGGAGGACAAGGAAGGTGAATTCTCCCCTATCCAATGCCCTCCTCATATCATCAACCAGAGCGACCAAGGCTGTTTCAGTTCCATGTCCAGTCCTGAAACCCGATTGGTATGGATCTAGATAATCCGTTTCATCCAAGTGTGTCTGCAACTGATTTGCCACCACTCGCTCAATGACCTTGCCCAAGAATGGTAAGTTCGAAATTGGGCGAAAGTTGTTTAAGATCTGGGGATCCAAGGAGGACTTCTTTAAGATGGGTTTAATAATAGCCTCCTTGAGGGCTAGTGGCATAACACCTTCTTGCAAGGATGCATTAACCATTGCCTTGATCCCCTCACCCAATCTCTCTTTGCAGCTCATAAGAAGCCACGATGTGCAAGGGTCATTTAGACAAGTGGTAGGCCTTACAGATGAGAGCACCTTGTCCACATCCTCAGAAGGAAGAGGCCGAAATCGATCCCATTTGACCGGTTTGCAACTGGCCAACTCTAGCTCACTCACTGTATCCACGGCGCACGGAATCAAGCTCCTCAGGTGTTCGATTTTATCAGCAAAGTGCTTTGCCAATTTGTCACAGAAGGCCTTAGACTGTTCCAAGGGTTCCTGAGCAACTGGACCGACCAGGCTTTGGACCACCTGGAACAACCTCCTGGGACAGCACTCTGCTGACGCAATAGAGGCAGCAAAGAACACCCTCTTTGCTGCCCTTACCGCCACCTGGTAGGCAGCTATTGCTGCTCTAATCTGTGTCCGAGCATCTTCGGAGTGCGATTTCCGCCACCGGCGCTCTAGTCGTCTCACCTCCTGCCTCAAAGCACGCAACCGCTAAACCCCTAAACTTGCTTACCACAACCTGGAACCTGCCAAACATTTTGGACTACAACTCTACCAACCCAAGCCACCATAGCCAATGATCAGGAATTATGTGAGTTGCAGTACAAAACATCTAGAGCGCACCAGGTTGGGGAAGGCTGCCCTAAGGCTATAAGATCCAGGAACTTTCACATCAGAAATAGCATATGATTTGGAATTAATAAACCAGAGAGAATATTCCTAGGGAGTGAAAAAAGTGGTAACTGTAAAGCTGTTCTTTGATTAAACAGAAAACATTAGAAGCCATTATCTGATTAAAACCAGGGTCAGGACCCTTCACCCACAGGCCAATTTTGGCCTGGCAGGAAGCTAATTTGGCCTACGAGGCAATTTCCCCAAAACTACACCTACCTCTCAATCAGCTGACATTACTCTGATGGGGAGCTGATGGAAGCTGATAGGCGGCGGGGGGGAAGGTTTAATTCTGTAACCAAAGCGGCAGGATTTAACCCCTTACTCATCAACTGATGAGCAGGGGATTAAATCCTGCTCAGACCCCTACAGAAAGCAGGAGTGATGTCTACACTCATCAGCTGATGAGTGGAGTTCAATCCTGCTCGGTGCTGTCTTGCCAGTTCGCTTCCTGCAGAGAACTCTCTGATGAAGCAGACCCCTTCCCCACAGGTTGGCTTTGACAGCTGGGTGGAGCAGCCCACTTATAAGTCACTGGTGTCATTATTCTGTCAGATTCTGGTGCCAACCACCTGTCAAAGTTGCCCCACAGGGGTGGGGTGGGGTGATACAGATCTGGCCTGTCAGTTGAAAAAGTTTCCATCCTTGGATTAAGGCACAGAATGGAGATGGAAAGGCTTCATGCAGTAAAAGACTTGAGAAAATGTTGATGTAGCTCCACAGCTTCCTATTTCCTCCACAAGGGCCTATTTGGGTAGGAGGGGTGGCGTTTTAACAACACACTTCCCACATTATAAATGTCTTAGGGTTAATTTAGGGGGAAAACACTCAAATAGAATTATCTCCACATTTATATATCTACAGCACATTTGTTTTACTTTGTTTCTCTGTAAATCTACATGCAATCTAGTTGTCAGTTATCTATTAGACAGGGTGAAACATCACCTTGTAGAGCTCCTTTTCATCCTTCTCAGTCTTTAAGTGGCATTCAAGCTGCTCCTTCTCAAGGACTACTTTCTTGAGTTTGTCTTTCAGGCTATGAAAAAAGGAAAACATCTTCAAATATTTGGTTTTTGTTTAGATTTCAGTGGGAAAAGAATTATATTAGATGCATACCTGTCTAACTCAGTTTCTTTTGCAATCGCTTTCTGAGTAACAGTCATGATGTCTTCTTCAAGCTGTAGAACTTTGGAAGTAGCCTCATCATGCTTTTTCTTGAGTTCTTCATTTTCAGCTTTAAGAGTTTCTGAAGTTTTCAAGTTAACCTTGCAAAAGCGAAAAGTGTATGTGTGAAATAACATTCTGGGGACACAATGTTCACAAATGTCTAAAAAAATTTAATACCCTAATCTTACCACAACAAAAGAAATGGGGAAGAAAGGTTCATGAGATCTGAGCAACTCATAAGAGAGCAAACACCCATAATATCTCCCCATGAATATGTCCCCTAGTCCAAAGGGTGAGACTGAACGTACCATTCGCACAAGAAGTTTAAGAGTTGATATTGCTAAAGTAGTAATCTACAAGCTTAACTGTTACGAGTCTAACAGTGATCAGTCTAAGACTAGTTGCACATCTTTTGCAAGTGTAAAGAATCCGCTGGATGCAGTTGCCGTACTACACAAATGTTGGATGCAGTTACTTGTCTACACCCAAGTTTAATGTGTATCTGAAACCATTTGTGTTCCTATTTAACGAGCACCATCCACATGACAACCCCTCAAACAGCTCCTATCCTGTTCGCTTCCCCCTGTAAATTCTGATTCAGGAATAATCTGTTAAGTTTTTAAAAATGTGATTCCAAAGCACTCCACTCAAAACAGTAGATGTACTACCTGTTTTTCCTGTATCAAGTATCCATTTTCACTGTTCCTTTATCCACACACCCCACATTCCCCTAACACCAGTTTTGTTCCAGCAACAGTGGTGCCTATTTCCAGCAAGCTTACAAACACTAAAAAAACAAGCATAGTGCAATGCTGTAAAACAATGATTTCTCCAGATCTCCCTGCTTCATTTCCCTCCTCCCTATTGGTTTCTCTATATATTCACTAATAGGCAAAAAACCTTGCAGTTTAAGAATGTGCCCATAGCCCACAGCTATTTCTATCAAACTTTAAAAAGTAGGAAAATTGGGCAGCTATAGTGAATGCACCAGAGGAGCAGGAGACCTGACCTCCTCTCTGAGATATTGTACTGCCTTACAAATTTGTCAAGATGCAAACACAAGTTGGGTTAGTCTTTCACAGTCCAATCCACTTCCTGTGTAGCTTGGAAGAATTTGGTAACATGTGCCAAATGTTTGTCAAAGAAACTAAGGACTAGTGTCACTCAGCTGACTTTAAGGCTTCTGTCAGCAGAATAGGGAGGGAAGCAGTTTTCCCTGCAGCTCCCCCCATATCTGTTCTGGAGCCTCCACAACACTCTGAAACGGATTTAAGAAGGGGGAAACACCCTAACAATGCTTCCCACCTCATTCTGATGATGGATACTTTACTGTCAACTGAGAAATACTATTAGATACAACCATATGTACAGTGTTTTACTATGCCTAAACTGAGCTTCTGCAACTACACAAGCATCAAAGTTCCCCCTATAATATTCTAACGAAAGGGACTGCAAGTAAACAAGGACTGAAATGTATCTTTATACTTAAATATTAACTTAAAGAGTTTTTCATTTATTTTGTACAACTCTATATATTTATTTTGATGATCTTTTAAGATTACTATTAATAGAAAGCTAGAACAGCTAACTAAAAGAAAAGAGATCCACAAAACCATGATTTTTAAAGACCCGGTAAATGAGAAATTATGAAACCAATAAATCTGCCAGTACACTACTTTATTTTAGTCTTAATACATACTGAAACATTTTTTGAATGCTTAAGGGATCAATGAACAGACACGTTAATAGATTTACTATACACCAAAATTATACACAAGGGAGCTAAAAGTAGTCACTAATGTAATATTAAGTCTAACCCAGGATGCTAGTATTGTTTTGTCACGAGAGGGAGACAAATGACTATACAATGCTGCATTGAAGAATGGGCAATACCTTAGTACAGCATATCACGTTTGTTTAATATTACTTTCTGCTGTGCAAGACAATGAAAATGTTTTGAAAACTGACAGACTTGCTCCCAATACAAATATAACGAAACTACAACAGCAACTATAATCAGCAAGAAAAAACACAGCAATATATGCCACTGTTACTCTTTGAAGGAGGAAGCAGCCCTCCTTTCAGCAGAGTTGCCATTTAGCCAATATTCGCCCCTACAAGTAGTCACCCTGGACGACACTTCTTACACCAGTGCAACTCATGCAGATTTGGCAGTAGTTAGCAGTACCTCATCACGCTACATGTCTCTTGCTCTCTGTTGCCAGCCACTTCTTCCTGAGATGACTGGTGGTGGAGACACCGCCGAGTTGCCTGCTCAGGAAACAGCAGCTGCCACAAGGGAAACTAATGAACTCCAATAGTACAGTGAGGTACTGCTACCAATCAAAGCTGGCTGCAGAAGAAATCAAGGCAAGCTATTTGCTAAAATCTGGCTGTTTCTTCAGCTAGCCAGAAGAACTGTAGAAGGGCCTGATTATACACGTACCTTTGTTAAGATGATGTGTATACAGCCACATGTGATATCAATCAGGACAAGCTGACCTTTGTTTTTATTGTATTTTTAATGTTTTTATCGTATGGTTGTTTTAACTTGCTATAAATCACTCTGATGTTTTTAACAGAATAGCAGTATACAAGTATTAAAAGAAAAAGTGCCAATGGGTCAGCTATGTACAATGCCTAGTACAACTTAAACTAGACTTTTTAAAAATGTCTTCAGTCTTCCACTTAGCTAATCCTAGATGAAAACAGCATCGATTTACTTTTTTAAGCTTTACCAAAAGCCTACAAGTTATCACGATCAAGTATATCAATCAACTGTATGGAAGATATTTATATTACACATACATATATTCTGGAAGTAGATTTATTACTAAAAATGGCAAGTGATATTTGTTGCACCTTATGATATACTTCAATATCTTTAAAAAGTTTTGTATGAAGGTCCAGTCTTAAATTGGCTTTGAAAAGGCATAATTCTTTTAGCTTTTATGGGCTACAGAACTAACCTTTTGCTGTGCTTCAAGCTGATCACACATTTCCTTTTCATGGTTCAGTTCTTTTTCCAGTCTTTCAACTTGATCTCTGAGTTGTACAGTTTCCTTTTCAAGTGAAGCAGTTACCTTTAATAGTTCTTCTTTTTCTCTCATTGTTTTTTCAATTTTGAACTAAAAATGACAAAAGTCCATATTACATGGTGGTTCTTACCCCAACAACACCATAACATTATAAATTAGTCAGCATAATTTCTCTCCACATGGATGAAAACCAAAAAGAATATAGTTGGAATATTTACTTTAATATCTGGCCACCAATTTTATCACACATCAACTGTAAGTTTATCACAGATTAATGGTTAGCACGTATCAGTAACATAGGCAATACCTAACTTTAGTTTTCATTAAACTTTCTTTATATATCTCAAATGTAAGCAACCATCAATACTCTAGAAATGATCATTGTGGGATCCTTCAAGGACTTAAGCCCTATCAAGGCATTCACCACACTCGCACATAAAGCAATTACATTGGGGAATGCTGGGGTGCTCTGACAAGCCCTGCAACTCTAATATGTCATCTTTATCCTGCATAGAGTCCTCCACAACCTTGAGGACAACGATCTTGAGCAGGGAACCCTCTCTTCTTGAAGGCGCCTCACATGACTTACAATCCTGATCGTGCAGTGTTTTTACTGCAGGTGGAGCCTCCATGAGTAATAAAAAGACTCCCCACTGTAGATCTTTGCCCTCAAACTTGTGGAGGACTGTACAACAAATAAAGATGATGCACCACAGGGTAGGATTTCACAGTGCACACTAACTTTTCCTGATTCTGTAATCTCACAAAAGCTTTAAATTCTTTCTACTTTTGAATAGTAAAGTGCTTTTTAGACTAATTTAAAGCGGAGTAGTTCACAGGTAAGTGTGTGTGCACAGACAAGAGAGTATACACATGATTGTGAACTATATATTAAAGATTCATTAAACCAAGATTTTCTACAGCCTCTTCAAGCATTAGCTCCTAATTAAGTGACAAGATACCTGTGTGTGTGCCAAGGTAGCCAGGAGCTACCGACAGAATGTTGGCATTCTTACAAAATGTTATTTTCCCACAGAATGCCAGACTGCACACTTAATTGGAAAGTTGTATCCAAATAAGTTCTACTGAGTAAGCGCATTGAAATTAGAAGACCTATATTACTCATGTTCACTAATTTTAATGGATCTAGTCTGAATATGCCTAACACTGCATTCAACCCTTTAATTCTAACTTGACAAAAGTTCAGCTCTACACTGCACAGATGGATATTACTACAGTTTGCCAATTCAAACCTCAAGAAGTCCAGCCTTTGTAGTCACCACCAACATATCAGAATTTCCTTCATCTTCCATTGTCAACAATTCTTCAATGGGAGAAGATGTTCGAAATTGGAAAGGGGTGCTTGCTCCACGAATCTCACCCTTATGTGTTACATAGCAGAACTGATAAAATTCACCATCATCATTTGCAAGGTAGTATCCTGATGGAAAACAGCATTTGAAGAACAAGTTTATGGGACACTTAGCGTAAGGATAGGCTCCTCCCATTCAGAACCAAGCAGACAAACTGTAAACTGGAAGACTTCCTACCCTAGACCTCAGGGTGCTTTCCTATCTTTGAAGCAAGAGGAAAGTCCTATTTTGTTAAGACTATGTAAAAAGAAACTCAAATACACTCAGAGGAGAGCAGACAGGCCTTAGGATAACAGGTAGTTGCCACCTGCCTCTTTTCCTTGGTCCTGGGCCAGCCTCTTGCATGCATGACACCTGAAAATAAGTGCAAGAAATATACATAGGTTGCCTACATATAGCCAGACCAGCTGGGAATAAGTAAGGGCAACTGATTGGTTAGTTGGAGCCAGTCAGCAGTAAGATAGAATGTGCTCCCCCACTCTCTCTCTACTCATGGGTGGGAGATGAGCAAGGAAAATGGGGCAGTGCTACTCACTCGATTCCAAGCCAAGGACCGCTGCTCACATGAGGTAACAACTTTCCTATACACAATGTAAGAGATGGAAAGAGGGTACCATCCCTCATCCACCCCCACCTATAGCTGAAATGGATAGTATTCACCTATTCTTTGTGGACTGAAAAATGACACTGCATTACAAATTATACTGGGTTCAGAAACTTCATCTGCAGCTCCCAGCCTCTTCACCAACCAGCATCCCAACAAAGATAAACCAATTCCCTTTCGATGGCAATCCCTCCAGGGGACAAAGTATGTATAGAAGACCCAGTAGAATAGATGGCCAAGGTGACTCATGCAATGTCTTGAAGGAACAAAACAAATGAAAGGATCCACCATAGGCAATATTCCATAACTGCTTGCATATAGGCCCTGGGGATAGAGCAGGTCATATAGATAGTCTACATCATACATCAGATATCCATTATACATTAAGAGCAGGCATGACTGGAACGCCAGCAGATTCCTCAGAAGAGCTAGAAGTATCATTAATTGCTAAGTTAGAGAACTATCTCGGATTTTGAAGAGGGGAAGACTTATCAATTCCAGGTAAGTCCTCTTTACATAGTTATATGGTAAACAATACCCAAATGTACACATTTAGTTCTGAACAAGGAATAATATGTGCAAATAACTGCTTTGTATGCAACTCCAATTAGATGCATTGAGTAACACAGTTCTCCTAACCCAGAGTATGTAACCATAACTGTTATGTGCCCATAGAATTGAATCAGAGCTGCATTAAATGTACTATAATCCAAGGGAAATTAAGTTTCAATAATTTATAACAAAAATATCTGGATAATTTTGAAGTGCTAAATAAGCAGCAAAATAAAAACACGAAGCAGACACGGCAGCCTCTTTTACACTTACCTTGGAAAGACAGCACAGAGTTAACTGTTGATCCTTCCACATAGTTGTCAGGCATAGGTGACCAAAGAAATGTATAATAATCTCGTGCAGTGCTCCAGCCAACCTACAGTAAGAAAAACCCCAACCTTTTATCATAATATATTGATGCACAATTTGTAAAAATTAACTTTCAGATCACATCACACAAGTATATATTTAAATATCCAGTTAACTACTGCTGTGCATATTTTTATACTTAAAACATTCTTTACAAGTGTCTCAAAGAAGCCATTTCTCACTAATCTAACTGCTGATGAAATATTGGATTCAATGGTATATGTTGGGGGGGATGGTCACAGGACACACTGAACCCCCAAAAACATGTCTTTGCAGCTTTGATATTCATAATAAAAATAAGAATGTAGCTCCTCCTCTGGCTTCAAAACTTTCCCTTCCCTTCTCCATGGGTATAGAACCTCCAGCCTATTGGCCAATAATGGTCCTTGAAGGGATTTTATTTGGCCTCTGAGGCCACTTTCCGCAAACCACACTCACCCGCCCAACAGCTAATGTCACTGGTGAACTGATGGGTGGGACCTTCTTTGAAAGCTTATACTGCACCAATCCCTTGAACTTCCAAAAAGGATCAGTGTGAGGAAGCTTTAATAATAATAAAAAAACAGCCTGCTTGCTTTTGCTGAATGTGCAGCAACAAGCAGACCCAGTTTTTTTCTTCATCACTGCACAACAGAGGAGTCTCTGCTGAAGACAAGACTGTTCCATCGTGCAGCAACAAACAGATGCTTGTTTTGCAGTGCTCTTTGAATCGGTCTCCCCTCCCTTTTAGACTGCTTCAGCACTGCAAAACAAGAGTTTGTTTCTTCATCAATGAGTAGCAGAGCACACAGCAGACATAAGCTCTGGCAGGGACTGCTCCATCATACAGAGATGAAAAAAAAACCTGGGTCTCTTTGCTTTTGCTCCACACACAGCAAAAACAAGCAGACCCAGATTTTTTTTAAAGCCCATCCTGTGCTAATCCTTTTCAGAGGTTGAAGATATCAACGCAGGGTAGCCATTCCAAGCCTCCCTGCATCCCCTCCTTCAAGCTCTGATTGCAGAGCTTGAAAGGAGGGGTGTGGGAAGGCTTGGAAGGCCCACACTGACCCTTCCATTCTTACAACTGGAGGTCGAAAGAATCAGCATGGGGCAGGCTTTGCAAGTGGAAGGGATTTAACAGGTGGGTGGGGCAACCCAGCTATCAATCATGATGTCATGTGATTGACAGGTGGATTGCCTCTACCGCTTGTCTAAGTTGGACCACACAGTGGGGCCAGATCTTTATCAAAAGGTTCCTAATCCTGCTGTACAGAACCTGTTGTCAGCAGCTATTTTAATGTCTACTCTTTCACTTTTTTGCTCGCTCTATTGCTCCAATACAACCTGCTACAGTGAGGATAAGCAGCAAAACCATTTGTGTCATTGCCTTATTCCAAAGTTTTTCAGATACTTTTCTTCACAGAATTCAGTCCCATACTACCCTACCCTTATATTTATTATGTGCCACCCACACCATTTCCCTATATGATAATTAGTCTTATTGGTAAGTTGGGAAAGAAATACTTCTGCCATCTGCACCAGGATACAAACCAGTTACATTAAGTCCAGAAACCTAATGTATGCTAAAAAAAAATAAAAATGGAAATTTATCCTACTTACTGAATGGCAATACACTAGCCTATGAATCAAAAACAACCAGACCACATGACAGCCACCACACTGTTAACAGGAGCGAGGCCATTTCCAAGTTTTGTGGCTGGTAAATGAGCGCTTCATACAGAAGACACTCACTTAGGAATAGACTGCTGTTTGAAGACAGACTTTTAGCAAGCCAAACAAAGATATACCTACAAGTGGACCTATTAGCAAGGGGGAGGGATGAGAATTTCCAGACTGTTATTACTACATTTCTATCTTTCATACAAGGAACTCAGGGAAGCATACATGGTTCCCTACCTGTTTTATATGCACCACAACCCTAAGAGGTGGAGTTCTGAAGGTGGGGGGGAACTGCCCAAAAGTTACCCAGTGAACTTCATGGCTGAATGGAAATATGAACCCGAGGCACTCCAGTTCTAGTCTGACACAAACCACTACATCATGCTGGCTCTCAAATCAAGAACTGCAATAATTCCTAACATGTTTACTCATCAGGATATCCTTCAGCATGTCTTGTCTTGCCAAGCAGTAAGTTTGGGTCCTTAACCACAGCTTACTTGAAAGTAATTTGTTGCTGTAAGTTGCTTTGATTTGCTTTTGTGAGGAAAGCGACTAACAAATAATGATAATGATAATTTCCCTACCTGGAAACTAACTGCCCATTCCACTGCAAGTCTTGCTGAACCACCATCATGAAGCCAGAAGACTGCCGTACAACTGCCATAGCACCTAATATTAAAGCACTGTATTGATTAAGCTAATTGTTTGAAGTGCTGCACAGGCAAGGCTTAGTATGAGACACAAATTCCGCTGTGCCAAGGTTACTCTTAAATCTTTATAGAGGCTGAGAGTTGTACATAATCATTACTTTACCAAGCCATTCTCCCTGTCGACCCCTGACACTAATGGAACAAAACATATCTTGTATAACTTTTATATATATCTGTGCATCTCAGACAAGAACATACTGTTGAAGTGTGTGCGTTGTTGCGTGAAACAGCATACGTTACATTGGAGTTAAGTTGAGCAATAAACATCACAGAGGCATTAGATCAGGTTAAGAGTCTTTACTACAAGACATTATGGCTTAAGGCTTTAAGATTACATGTAGAGTTGCTCCCCCCCAGGAGAGAAGTTCTCAGTTCAAAGACATGACACAGAAGACCCAGCTCAACACAGATAGCTGCTAGAACTCTCCCAGCCTATCTTGATGCTACCATGGCAACAGCCTTGGCTGTCCGTTCCCAGACATAACTCCTTCTAGCTACAAATAAACTCAGTGACAGTACAGTTCAATGGTCAACAATCCCCCCTTTTTCCCATCATGTCTGTAATTCATGACAACAATAACAATAATACATTTCTACAATACATCTTGCAATACAGTTTACATTTCAGTACAGTTCAGAACATCTCTGTACATTTAGCTAACACTTTATTCAATCAAACTTTGGCTGTACACAAGTCAAATACAGTGTATCAGGATCCATTTCAACCTGTTTGTGCATTCCAGGACTGGTCACCACCCCCACTGTGAATCTTTCAGGCGGTTTCCCTATGTTTGATCTTGTAGAACGTCTTAAAGGCACTAGGGCTTGTGCTTGGCACAGCGTGCCCAGGATCCTCCATTTCCTCAGCCTTACGTTTCTTCGATCTTCGTTTCCCACAAATGAGCTCATTTAACGCATCTCTGAGTGGAATATGTGTGCCTTCCACTTTTATGTCAAGATCTAGTTTAAATGTTTGCACTTGTGTATCACTTGACCCTGTGAGAATGACTGTTTGCCTTTGATCCCAAGGCTTCTCTGCAACTTTAATGCTTCTGCTCAGGATTAATTGCTGTGTTTCTGGACACCAAACTCTGAAATATGCATTCTGAAATCCCAAAACAAAACCTTGCAGTGCTCTGGGTGCAAGTTTGCCTCTTCTTTTTCCCTGTGAAATGTGGACCCAGCAACGTGCACCGAATTTTTGAATGTGTTGTATTTTAGGCTTTCTACCAGTGATTTTCTCATAAGGAGACATTCCAAGAGCACTATGAAACACCCTGCTGTGAATATAATTCGCATACAAAATCGCCTCTGCCCAGAAAGAATTCCCTAAACTGCAATCCATCAGCATGGCTCTCATTGCTTCCTGAAGCACCCTATTTTTTCTCTCTGCAGTTCCGTTGGAAAACGGGCTGTAAGGAGCAGTGAAATTCTGGTTTATTCCCTTACTCTCGAGGAAGTCACCCAATGCTTTGCTTGTGAATCCCCCCCCTTGATCTGAGTGTATCGCTTTCACAGTAACGCCATGTTGAGTTTCAATTCTCTTAATGAACAGTTTCAGCTTCTGCTCAGCTTCACTTTTATGCTTTAACAGAAAAACATGACAAAATCTTGAAAAGTCATCCACAATTACCATAAAGAATCTTGCACCTCCATGTGAAGCATTTATTGGTCCTGATAAATCAACATGAACTAGCTGATAGGGAGCTGTTGTGGTTCTCTCAGCCTCCCGGTTAATTGGTGCAATTGTCATTTTCGCTTTATGACATGCATCACAATCCAACATTAACTGTCCACAATTTCTCAAACGCATGTTTTCACTATGCATTGGGGTTTTCTTTATCATGTCAAAGTTTGCATGCCCCAGCCTTTGATGCCATTCATGGACGCAGCCCTGATGTACCTGTGCCTCAACATTTAACACAGCACACCCTGCTTGACTGCTCTTTATTACAAACTGTGAATCATTAAGGCTTCCCTGCAAACACACTTGATCTCCCCTCATTACAAAACATTGGTCTTTGTGAAACAAGACTGAAAAATCACAACTCACCAGTTTTCTCACAGACAACATGTTATGATGCAGATCTGGTACAAACAAACAATCTGACAGTATTCCAAGTTTATCAAATCTCACCAGTCCTCGGGCTTCCACATTCTTGCGTGATCCATCCGCAAGTAAAACAAAGTCCTGCTCATCTGTAGACGTGTAAAACAAACTCCTGTCTTTGATTAATATATGGCTTGCACCGCTGTCAAGAAGCCAGTTAACAGGTCCTAAATCTTGAGACTTCTGTTTACAAACAAAGTTCACACTTCCCTGCTTCAAGCCTCCTTCCCTGGAGTTACGCTTGACTGCACAGTCTCTTTGAAGATGCCCACGAGCCCCACAGGCATAACAAGATTTCAGCTGCTGCTGCTCCAGCTTGTTTTCCTGTCTGTAGCTGCTTTCTTCTTTCAGCTTGGCTCTTTGCTTTTCCTCAGCACTTTTCACCTCTTGTCTCCGCTGCCATTCCTGGGACAGTTTTTCCTCAATAAACGCAACGTTCAGACCTCCGTCAGGCATGGCTTCGAAAGCCATGACTATATTATTCCAAGTCCCATCAAGTGAAGCCAGGATCAGATAGGTCTTCTGAAGAACAGAGTGTTCCATGCCTCGATCCTGCAACTCAGCAAATAGGCGCCTGAATTCCGTGAGATGCTCACTCATTTCGCACTCACCCGTGAAGCGCATCTGGTACAGCTTCCTTGCCAAACACAATTTAGATCCCGCAGTCTGTTGCACATGTAGGGCCTCCAACACGTCCCACATCTGTTTGGCGTTTGTAACATCTCTCACGTGTAACAGTTGAGAGTCTGATAAAGCCAGAAGTATAAAAGCTTGCGCCTTCTGATCTCTACGCGTCCAGGCCGCGGTCAGTACCGCCGGAGGGGGTCCATCTATAATGTCCCATAAATCCTCTTTTATCAGCAAAGCCCGCATCCTCGGCTTCCAGCTGGCATAATTCTTTTCCGTCAATCTTTCCATTGGCAAGCCTCCCCCAGACAGGTTTACAGCCATGTTGCTCACCTCTGTCTGGTACAATCGATCAAGCTGCCCTCTGGAACTCCGTCTGCCGTTCAGACCAGCAACTTACTCTTGTGTAACGCGCTGTGGATCTGGGCCCATAACCCTGTTGAAGTGTGTGCATTGTTGCGTGAAACAGCATACGTTACATTGGAGTTAAGTTGAGCAATAAACATCACAGAGGCATTAGATCAGGTTAAGAGTCTTTACTACAAGACATTATGGCTTAAGGCTTTAAGATTACATGTAGAGCTGCTCCCCCCCTACGAGAGAAGTTCTCAGTTCAAAGACATGACACAGAAGACCCAGCTCAACACAGATAGCTGCTAGAACTCTCCCAGCCTATCTTGATGCTACCATGGCAACGGCCTTGGCTGTCCGTTCCCAGACATAACTCCTTCTAGCTACAGATTTCCAGACTTGCAGACTTGATGGAAAAATAAACTCAGTGACAGTACAGTTCAATGGTCAACACATACAAACCCCCAGCTTCTTGTGCAACACTGACATTTGCCCCAACATTGCTATGAGACTGGAGATCAAGCTGGAAGAATTTCACAGACTGCATACTTCACAAAGAGGCCAGACACAAGATAAATTCTTAGTTCATTTTTTTCTTATATCTTGTATAACACCGTTTGCATTTTCTTACCCCATCAAGTCTCAGGAAGAGATAGGCAACTTTAACATCCAATCTCTTTATAATACCAACTTCTTTTAATAAGTTGCTGATCATTAGATTCCTTTTCAATTATAGCAAAAAGATTATGGCCATATGATCACTGAACATAGGAAGACTTGCTTCCACGAAAACATGCACAGGAGGATTCTTTTAGTAAAGTTATAGACAAGAGAATCAAATACAGCATAGACAACATAGCAGGGAACAGCCACATTTAAAATGAAGAGTGTGGACAGTGGAAGACATTTTCTTTCATAAATACTAACAGCAAAAAAGTCAAGACTTACCATGTCATTTTATAGCACCGGAGAATATTTTAAAAACTCCTTTCCTTTACAAAATATGATTGAAACATTGAAACAACATTAAAAACATGTGAAGCAGCAGCAAATACACCATCAAAATACTAGGAAGATTAAAAGGTATCAAGACCAAATGCCTACTAGAAAGAAAGATTTTTTCCACAAAAGTGGCAGGCACACAGAAAAAGGTCCTCTCTGCATTCCAGCCAAACAAGTTAGATGTTGGTTAGATACTGGTTAGATGCAGAGATGAGAAGCTCTCCGCAGAGTGGAGAAGCTCACTGGGACACAATGGTTCTGGGCTTCTTTGGAGGGGGGATGGGATATAAATTCAAATAAATAAATAATATGGACTGCAAAAGGGTATTTAGTCGTCCTGTGCATATTTTTCTCCTCTTGAAAGGTTACATTATACTGAGTCTTAGGGTATTATTTCAGAGTCTAACACATTAATAGAAAAGCTTTCAAGAACATTCCAATCAAGAAAGCACACTTCAACAATCCATACAACACAAAGAACCTACATAGTTAACCCTGCTCATAAGCATACAGACTACCTTGTTCTGACATTTATATCAGCCTACTCCACAAAACACTGTCAGCAGTACATGCACTCAAGTTTAGAGAAGGATTTTCTTGAGACTGCGACTTCAATTTGGTTTACATCAAAGGTGAGTGCTAAAAATAAACCTTTAAGACATTTTAAAAATCAAAAGGATAAAAAACCATATTGAAATTAATGCTTCAGAAAGCAGTTAGCACATGTTCAGAACATTTGGGACAGTTTTGTGCAAATAAAAAGAAACGCTAGAAGAGCATCAGAAGTCTACCTAAAATGTGGTTAACATGAGTAAATCTAAAGAAAGACAGTGTCTAATACAATCTAATACAGTATTGTGTATGTAAAAACCAGGGACGTTTAACGCAATAATTTTTAAAGTGAGTATCATCCTAGGGGCTCCTATTCTAGAGCTACAAAAGCCATTTTGATTCCAGTGCTCTACTAAAGCCTAGTGAAGGGTGTCAGGACAATTTCCCCCCTCAACCAAGGGGTTTTATTTCCTTTGGAACATCAGGGAATGCTCCAAATACAAATAGGGTATTGGGTGGGCTGACCTGCATCATAATAAAGTTTAGTCAACTTATAGACAGCTCACTATATATAAAAATATCTCAAAACGGTTCAGTTAGAGACTATAAAACAAAGAGTATTTGTTTGCACAGCAGAGGATTTTTATTTCATATTTGGGGTCAGGAAGGACTGACTAACGATCTAGGAACTTTAAGAAGATAAGGTTGATTCTACTTTAGCTTATGACAGACAGAGCAATCCAAATGCAAGGAAGCCGACGGAAGGGGAGCTGGCAGGGGAGCCAGCGGAAAGCACCGTGGGACCCTCTTCCTGCTTGGGAGCTGCAGGCCTGGCTGAATGCCAGCTCCGTTGGGAGCTGTGTGCACGAGCTGACTGGGAAGCACCAACTCCCATGAATCGGCCTCCCAGGTAGTAAGTGCTCCCCATAGAGGCCCATTATACATTTTTTACTCTGTGAGCCAAAAGGCCGGCAGAGTTCTGGGTGGAGCAGGACCCAATAGAGGGCTTTGAATGCAAGGAGGATCCTGCATAAGTCCCCCCTGTGGCTCCTCCCCCACCACACTCCCAGAATGACCCATTTTCAGGGCTTCCACTGGATCTCCATCCACCAGGCTGGCCGTTCCTGGCAGACCCCCAGTGGTGCCGACAGACTCCTGGTGGCGCCATGGCTCAGCTGCAGCAGAGTGCTTCTGCCAGGAGCCTGCCAGCGCCGCCATGGATAACCAGCATCCAACTCATCCCAGCCCATCAGAAAGGTGAGTTGGACTGTGCTCTTAACTAACTTTTACATTCTAAAAAAGGAGGTATTTTGATGTTCGTGTCTCCCATGGTATGCCGTGGTCTGGATTATGTAGATGTAACTGTAAGCAGGTTGCTATGTGGTTCAACCTTAGGGCGAGAAGTTGGATTCAGGAACTTGCTGGTACTTTCCCACTGTATAATTTGATGAAATGGTGATGTGCGCTCAGAAGTGGTACAAGTTCAGCTATAATAAAATGGCCATAAACTCATCTATTTTTTTATTTTTTAAAATAAAGCACATTCTTAATTATTTCATCCCATTTCCAGGTTATCTTACCCTCAATTAACATAAAAGCAAACTGGATGATCATATATTAAAACATGCTACAAACTTCCTTACCTTGAATATACCAACCCAATCTTTTTGGTGAGGACGTATATAGGGAGTCAGAGTATAACGGCATTCAAGGTGCACATTAGGAAGGTAACTTTTTGCTACATTTTGAAAGATGACATGTGCAAAATTTGAAGTCTGCAGGGCACCACTTGAAGATGGAACTTCTTGAAAGGATGACATAGTTGCTCTGTAAAATAATGTTGAAATTCCTATAAAAGTGTTTGAATGATTCAAAGTTTTAGAAGTACAAACTACATAGAATTTCTAACCACCCTTACTCAGAAGACTGCAGGGCGGTGTATAAAAGTACAAGCAAATTTTTAAAGCATGCAAATACACATTAAAACCCACAAACATAAGATACAAGACAAAATAAAAACCACAACATGCTAAAAATAGAGCACAATTCCAAAAATTATTTAGAATCTAAAAAATCAGTATAGGAAGTTAAAACATGAGAAAGATGCCTAGATAGTTTGTGGTGTTCTCATTTCCATTTTAACTGTTCACCGAACACACAGTATATTAAGTGGGCGGGATGACAAGGCCTCCATCACATCATACCATCCACTAATTAATACTGAATATGAATATTGAAATTCCCAGAACCAGCATCCTTTTTCTAACACCACAGCCTGCTAAGCAAGGAGACTGATGGTCAGCAGGGTGGCTGGTATACCAGCAGAATTGCTAACCTGTCTTAACCCGTGGTACAGAAACACAAGACATGGCTGAATTAGTTTCCCAGTGCTCATTAGTCAGAGATGGGGAACATGTGGCCCTCCAGATGTTGTTGGACTATAACACCAATTATCCCTAACTATTCATGCTGCTAGCTAGGGCTAATAGGAGTTGGAGTCCAACAACATCTGGAGGTCCACAGGTTATTCTGATCTGTCATAAAATGATGTGATGTTTAAGGGTTAACAGAGCCAGATTTGCAAATGGCATCAAATTATTGAGGAAGGTGAAGGTGGCCTGTGAAGAGTTCCTAAAAGGTATCTCCAAAATAGGTGAATGGACAACAAAATGGCAAATAAGAAAAAAAAAAAGCCAACTTCCTATAGTCTGAACCAGGGCTGTGGAGTCGGAGTCGTGGAGTCAGAAGCAATTTTGGGTGGACTCGGAGTCGGTAGAAATGTACAGACTCCGACTTAAAAATAAAAACTTATAATATTATAATAAGAAATGGCCCACAAACTTGGTGTTTCTCTGGAAAGAGATAGTATTAGAAAAATAGTGATTGAAGAAGTCCATAACCAAAAGGAAGAACTTAAAAAAACTCTCAAGGGACGCTTTGTATTTCTTAAAATGGATGCCTGCACATGTCACAGAGTGAACTATTTGGCCATCAATGTCCGATTTGTTTGTGACAAGAATGAAATAGTTACCAAGACACTGGCAGTAAAACACACAGAAGCTCATCACACCAGCGAGTTTCTCCAGATCTTAGTGGAAAAGGTTCTGCAAGATTATGAACTTAAAAAAGAACAAGTTCTTTGTATTGTAACTGACAACGCTTCAAACATGCTAAGTACAATTAAACTAATGAATGCAGATAATGAAGGTGACCAACAGCTAGAAGAACACTTCAGAGATATAGGAATGTTTGAAATTGAAGAGCATGCTCCTGCAACTGAGGAACTGAGGAACAAACTGAAGTTGCTACAGAAGAACAACAAAATTTGTTATTACTAGTTAATATACATTTGCCATTTATGAAGGAGTTTGAGTCGGAGTCAGACAGTAGAAAAACAGAGGAGTCGGAGGTTTGGTGTACAGACTCCACAGCCCTGGTCTGAACTGGCAGTGACTAATAAGGAAAGAGATATTTGGCTCCGCGAATAGCATACTGAAAACATTGGCTCTGTTCACAGAAGCAATGAAGAAAGAAATTCTCATGCTAGGGATCACAAGAAAAGGCACTGAAAATAAAAGTCTATGCATAATGCCGTCTGCATTTGGTGTACAAATTTCAACACCCTGTCTCAAGGATGATGGTGTAGAGCTGGAAAAAACACAGAGGACAGCAAAAATGATTGGAATAATTCT
The DNA here is from genome assembly GCF_030035675.1 of Rhineura floridana. Classification (NCBI taxonomy): domain Eukaryota; kingdom Metazoa; phylum Chordata; class Lepidosauria; order Squamata; family Rhineuridae; genus Rhineura; species Rhineura floridana. The sequence goes on from NC_084489.1 coordinate 37,779,777, forward strand.
CCTAAGAGACAAAGCTAAAATATTTGCAGCTTATTTAGAAAAACACAAGGTTTATAAATTGTGCATGTGCAATTGGAGAATCAAAAAGTGTTCTCTCTTCAATATTAAACATCAGGGTTATCTAATAAAATGGAATGGCAATAGACTTGGGACAGACAGAAGAAAAGTACTGCCTCACACAATACTGGTGATGTCAGTTTTCTGGAAGTTTTCAATAGAAAATTGGTAATTTGCATTGAAGGTTTTTCAGTTTGCATTGCAAAATGCTTCCATGACCTAGAGAGATATTTAATTTAGCATGTTTATTACTTGTATTTAATAAACAAAGCTAAACACTTTGAAACTGCCAAGCTTACCTAATATATTTGCAGTTAGCATCTAAAGTTACTAATGAACAAGAAATGGGAAAATTTCCACAAAAAAACAGCACCGGAAAATGCTGTACAATACATTAAGAGCTTATCAAATTTGCTGCCAAAGTACGTGGTCATGATCACTAGTCTAGATGGCTTTATATCAGGGGTGAGGAGCTTGTGACCCTTAAAATGTTGAACTCTGACATCAGCCCAGAGAGGATGGATAATGGTTAGGGAAGATAGGAATTGTAGTACCTTAAGGTAGTCCACCATTGCTTCAAAATGAGCGTGGGAAATCATGGGAAGAATTCATCAATGGCATTAGTCACTATGGCAATATGGAACCTCCCCATTCAGAGGTATGAATGTTTGTTGCTGGGAAGCCACACTGGAAAATTTGTTTTGCCTTCTGTTTGTGAGCTTCCTGGAGGCAGTTGGTTGCCCACTGTGGGAAACAGCCTGTTGGACTATATTTGGACTGATTCAGAGATAGCCAATGTGGCACCTTCCAGATATTTTTAATTGCAATTCCCACGAGTCTGAGACAGCATGGTCTGTTATCAGGAATTATAGGAGTTGTAGTTCACAACATGGCACCACCCACAGCATCCAAACAAATGTGAACCACAGTAATCAGGCTGGTTTATCATGAACTAGCTGATCTATGTACAAGGAAGCTGACAGGCAACTCTCCACCATGTTCCATAGATCAGTATTCTCAGACTCCACTGAGGAATAGCAGAAAAACTTCCATAACTTCATAAAGCTATGCTCCTGCAGGAGCAAATATGGAAGACATGCCCCAGAGGTTTGACTAGAGACCTTCTTTTTACTATGAAAAGGGCTCCAAACCATTTTCCTCCTACTGTATGTGATTAACAGCACAATCCTGTACAAGAATCCTCAAAAGTCCCACTGAGTTTAATAAGGCTTATTCACAAAACTGTGTTATTTCCAGTGGCTGCTGTTATGACTGGTCACTGATTATCTTGTTTCATTAGAAACCTTAAATAAAAATGTCACACCCTCTGCATTTTATAGACCTTTTGTCCCTGCTTATAATTCCCTCTATATCCAGGTGAAGAACCTCCGTGGCGCAGAGTGGTAAGCGGTGGTAACGCAGCCGAAGCTCTGCTCACGGCTGGAGTTAGATTCCAACAGAAGGAGGAAATCGAATCTCCGGTAAAAGGGGTCAAGGTCCACTCAGCCTTCCATCCATCCGTGGTTGGTAAAATGAGTACCCGGCATATGCTGGGGGGTAAAGAAAGGCCGGGGAAGGAACTGGCAATCCCACCCCATATATACGGTCTGCCTAGTAAACGTCCCAAGGCATCACCCTAAGAGTCGGAAACGACTTGCACTATAAGTGCAGGGACACCTTTACCTTTATATCCATGTGTAAACCAAATAGAGATAATACTTCATATATTCGAAGATGTAAGTTCTACTTAACTAAAGCTTAAGCGACAATAAATCTGTTCATCTTGGAATGCAGATTACTTGTTTTACGGGATATTAGTTCAAGAAATAAGAACTCAGATAGGATTTTTAAACAAATGTTCCTGATATCATCTGACTCAAACTGCCTACGATGTGGATGCTTTATAGAAAATTAAAAACATGTGGATAACTTGTACACATCTATCATAGCTGAGTAAGCAAAAGTTAATATAGCCCGTATATACAAAAACAACTCTTGAAGTGCAGTATCAAAACATATGACCAAACATGTTTCAACAAAGTCTTCTTCAGTGGTCAGTCAATGTACAAACAACAAATATACAATTCAGCATAAATCTATGTAACAATACAATTCACAGCACAACTCCATTTAAAACTCTAGAAATAAGATCTGCAGATTTCTTAAATGACACATCAACATATATATAGAAAATATTATCCAACTATGTGGGCATTATAAGGCTGTCATCTTAATTTAAACCAATTTAATAAATTATTTAGTTCTAAAGTCAACACAAGAATTTAAAAAATGCTGTAACTCTGTTTTATCCCAGCATTCTATTTTGGTGTGGCAGTTTGTTGGGACATACTTTTTTGTTTGTTTTGGTTCTTTATATCATCACAATCTCTCCATAAAGTGCATTAAAAATCTAAGTGTATTTTAATTCTGTGCTGAAGAAATTAGTTTTTTATTTCCAAAAATACCATCATTGTGTCCTTATCTGAGCATATATCTGTGAAACTCAAGTCCCTAACCCAAGGCAATGTTCTAATCTGATTAACTCTTCAAGAACTTCTGCCATTATCTTGAGCTGTCTGCAAACAAGAGCTTAACATTATACCTTCAACAAGAAACACCCCTGTACTTTTTAAACAAATGCTTGCAACATCCAGTTTCAGGAAGGTTTTTCCATGCTTCAGACGCTTGCGTATTAAATTGGAAATGCTAATTGGTCCAAATAAATTAACTTGCTTCCAGTCACAATTCAGAGTGCTGGCTTTGGTTTTGGTTTTAAATGTTGTGTTTTTATTCTTTTTATGTACGTCGCCTAGAGTGGCCGTTAACTCGGCCAGATAGGCGACTCAGAAATAAATTTTTTATTATTTTATTATTTTATTATTATTTATTATTAGAACTTTAGCAGTGCAGTCCTATACGTATCTACTCAAAGTTAAGACCCAGTCAGTTCAATGGGGTTACTCTCAAATAAGGGGGTATAGGATTGCAGCCTTTATCAGGGTTTCTAGACAGTTTTTCACTTAAATATTGATTTTGATACTGTTACCGCCACTTAAAAAGCAGCTTGTCAACTGTTACATTTCTATCCAGATCCTAGACACCATTCAGTATTAAATCAAGGGTTGCCTCTCCCTCACTAATTGTTCTAAAGTACAATTATCATAGTGACATTTCATCTCATTTCATTTCCTGAATGTATATGTACCCAGTCAATGTGAGCATAATTGAAGTCACCAATTATCACATTTTCTATTTTTGGCTGCACCGCTGAGTTCTTTTTCCATGTTGAGATCACCACCACAGCTTTGGTCTGGAGGAGAAGGTATGTCCTCTACATTATATTACTTTTTTGGCATAGTATTCCACCCACAGTGGATTCTGTGAATGAATATCCTCCCAAGATTTACTGTTTACTGCACTCAGTGTCCTCTTTTAATAGAGCAGCATCACCAACCGTGCAAACTACTCTTTATATGTTTTATATCCAAGACTAACTTCATCCCATTGACTAAAACCATTCAAATCCTAATAAATGCACCTTTTTTGTTTCCATTACAAATAAAAACACTGAAAAGGAATGTTTTTCAAGTTCACTCCAAATCAACCTTCTGAAGACAATAAGTTATCCAAGCTACTTAGTCCACTATTCATTTAAGAAATAGCATTTAGAAAAACATGACATAACATGAAATATCAATAGTTGTTTGTTCCAAATAAATATGCATATAGATAGATGTACAGTAGCATTTCTAACAAAGATACAAAGTCACCCACCCATCCTGCCACTTGGATATATTAAACCCATTTCAACAAGCGAAGATCACTACTCTGTCTGGAAAAGAAATCTAGGACACCAATATTTCTACTTGTCAGCAAAGAGTAACCATAACTGTTTTGCTTGTTAAGTACCAAAATCCCTCAGGAGCTTGCAAACAATGGCTTGCCAAAGTTGGGAAAAGTGAAAGTTGTTTGGGATCTAGAAGGCTGCTTGTTTACCTAGCTCACAACGAGCGGATTTGAAGGGAGGAGCTGAACCACAGCCAAGAGAATAAATACTGTGACCAAAGAGACTTAGAATACACTATTCTTTTCCTTCATTTCCTACTACAGACAGAGACTGACATGTTATTGGGGAGAGTCAATATTCTATCTGCTCCTTTCCCCTCGAAAGTTACTCCAGCAGGGAGAAGAAAACAGCACTTCACACGCCCTCCCCCCCACATGTGCAGCAACACTATTGCTTCGAAACAACCCTGTGGGATATCCGAAGCAGGTCCACCTGATCAACATCCACGCTTCCTGCAATACAGTTTTCTCCTTCTGCAGACTAACGACGCGAAGCCAGCACTCCTTTTCATAACCCTCTCACAGCTTACGTAACACCCCACAAGCATCAGATTAAGCAAAAGGAGAATTTCAACGCGTTTCTACCATATGCACACACTCCAAACATACAGTGTCACATTTGCCGTCCCCCCTCTACCCTTCCCCCCCCACACACACACCCAGCGTAACCCTGGAATCCTTCGCCCACCGGCTAATCCGCCCCTACAGCCACTCCCCCCGCGTTGTAGCCATCTTAACGCTCACACCCCCTATGACCCACTACTCACACTATAAGCAGCAGACCCCGCCCCTAAATCACCTCCACAAGGGCAACCGCTTCCCCCCCACTCTCTCACGAACACACTCATACGTACCCCCCCACCCTTTTCGTTCTGCTATAACATACAACGGTCGGCCAACTCCCCTGGAGAGTGTCACTAAGACAGACAGCCAGATAAGAATGGGCACAGAGTAAGTTTACCCCTACACTTAACATGACCGGGAAGGGAGTTACAACGGACAGAGACAGACTGGGCCTCTTACCTATTAGGACGTTGGACACCTCAACCGCACCGACCCGCAGCCGCCTTCCATGCGTCACTTCCGGCCTCCGTACGTATGCGCTTCTTCCTTACACGTGACAGCTACGAATCAGTGTGCGCACCTGGCGCGTCATGCTTTAGCCCAACTCCTCCCGTCCGTCCCTCCTTCGCCGTGCATCCTTCATATGTCTGAACTTGACTGCCAAAGATAGTTAACTACTGCTAAACTGCAATCCTGCGCTCACTTGACTGACGAGGATAACTTCGGTCGCGTATTAGGGCCAACCTAAATGTCACAAAGTCGTGAGCAAGTTTTGAGTCCATCAAAACTCTTAATCAGGCTGGATGTTGTGGGTGGACAAAAACCTGGGCATGATTTTGTTGCCCCAAAGGCTGTTTATAACAATCTGAAAATGGAGTGCGGCAGGAATTTTGTATATATATAAAATAAAGACAGTTATAAACTATAGAGTTCTGGGAAGCAACATCAAGTCCAAGTCCCGCCTCCCCGCCAGTTCTCTGCCTGCACATTGTTCCTGGATGCCAACCTGGCATCGTTGACAACCTTTGTACTTCACTGGGCGAGTGGTGCAGTTTCTCGAATGCTTAATGAAAAGCTGTACAGTGTGTGTCACTGGGTGATGAGCTGGAACAAATGCTGTATTTAATGTGTGCTGGGTGGAAAGTAGAATCTGTCTCCCTCACTATTGACTGTCAGGAGGAATTTGAAGACATTCCTGTGTACCAGGTGAAGGGAACTGTTCCTGGCAACCCAGAGATCACTGGATGAAATAATTTTTAACTTTTCACTGTTGTTAAATTGTTTTGTTGTTATGTTTGCCCCCTTGGCTCCTTCAGGAGGAAGTGCAGTATCTAATTCAAATAATACAGTAATAATGATGTAATATCCTCAAACCAATGAAATGGAATTCAGAAATGTTGAGGGAGAACGAGTCCTGCTTGTTATCATCTGTGTAGAGGACAGGCAGGAAAACTGACTGTGACAGCACCAGACCGAGTGGAAACATAGGGAGATGGAAGTAATCTCTTCTGAATAATACTTTATTATCCTTGGACTGTTAAAACAACACATCAAGAGCTGATAACCCTAAACATGTTGCATGGTTCCTTGAGACTTTAAAAAAATCCATATGTATAAATATAAATAAAAGCCAAAGACTGTTGCAATGGATTGGCTTCAGCAATGTTTTTCTAACTCCATTGTTCCAATCAAGCCCAAAGATACAGACAAGCTACAGGTCAGTGCTAGAATAAATTATTCAGGAAGAAAAAGCAGAAAAAATAAGAGTTTTCTACTGTTCTAGTGGAGGAGTAGAAGGAATAGCAGAAAGTGGGGGGTCTGCTGCTCTTTGCCTTATAATTTTAATATTTCACATTTTAAAAAAGGAAAAGAACTAAATGTACAGTGACGCCTCTTCCTTATACACAAAATTTGGATGCAAAGCTAAATCACTTGATATACTGGGAGAGTAATGAACATTTCTAAACCAGTTGTGATAACTAATGTGGCTTACCATTGGATTTTGCTCCCACTCTGCTCCTTCGGGGGTAATGGTAATTCTGTTTAGATTTAGGTTTGTTCAATTTATATATTGCTTCTGACTACAAAAAGTCTCAAAGTGATTTACAACCAAATAAAAAATACAATAATAAATATCACATAAGCATGTTAAAAACACATTCAGAATACATTACCATAAAAGGGTTCATCCCAGTCATAGCCACCCTAGCGAACCTAAGATGAACACCAAAGCTAGATAATCAATGGGTTGTCCAAATGCCCAGAAAAACAAAATTGTCTTTTGCCTGATGCTGAAATGATGACAAAGTTGGTGCCAGGTGGGCCTCCCTGGGGATAGCATTCTATAAATTCGCAGGTGGGGGGGTGCTACTACAGGGAAGGGCTCTTCTTTCATCGCCATCCTTTGGATCTGCCTCAGAGGTGGCACACAGAAAAAGACATTAAATGGCAATCTCAGGATCTGGGCAAGTTCATATGATAGGAAAAGATGGCCCTTTAGTTATAGGGGTCCCCATGAAACCAGTGCTTTAAATTGGGTCAAGAAACAAATTGGCAGCCAGATTCAAACTGGTTTTATATGTTCGTGTTTTCTTGTTCCAGTTAACAGTCTAGCTGCCTCATTCTGCGCTATCTGCAGTTTCCAAACTATGTTTATTTATTTATTTTATTTTATTATACTTGTATACCGCCCCATAGCCAAAGCTCTCTGGGCGGTTTACAGTAACTAAAAACATTAAAACAAATACAATTTAAAATAGATCTTATAAAAACAATTTAAAACACAATTTAAAAATTGAAACGGTATAAAACACATGCTAAAATGCCTGGGAGAAGAGGAAAGTCTTGACCTGGTGCCGAAAAGATAACAGTGTTGGCGCCAGGCACACCTCATCAGCAAAATCATTCCATAATTTGGGGGCCACTACTGAGAAGGCCCTCTCCCTTGTTGCCATCCTCCGAGCTTTCCTTGGAGTAGGCACCCGGAGGAGGACCTTTGATCTTGAACGTAGTGTACGGGTGGGTTTGTATCGGGAGAGGCGTTCCATCAGGTATTGTGGTCCCAAGCTGTGTAAGGCTTTATAGGTCAAAACCAGCAACCTGAATTGAGCTCAGAAACATACAGGCAGCCAGTGCAAGCGGACCAGAATCAGTTTTATATATTCGGACCATCTGGTCCCTGTTACCAATCTGGCTGCTGCATTTTGCACAAGCTGCAGTTTCTGAACCATCTTCAAAGGCAGCCCCACGTAGAATGCATTGCAGTAATCTAACTTGGAGGTTACCAGAGCATGAGCAACTGAAGCCAGGTTATCCCTGTCCAGATAGGGATGTAGTTGGGCCACCAACCGAAGTTGGTAGAAGGCAGCATATTGTAGTAATCTAATGTGGAGGTTACAAAACACAGACCACTGAATTCAGGGTACCCGTGCTGAGATAGGATTAAAGCTGGTAGAAGTCACTCCATGCCACTGAGACCACTTGTGCCTCTAGGGGGCCGAAAGACAGTCACCCAATGCTATTCTCTAAGAGCGACCCTGGAGATAGGATCAGAACCACTGTAAAACAGTGCCTCCAATACCCAGCTCACCAAGTCGGCCCAGAAGGCTACCATGGTTAATGGTATCAAAAGCCGCTGAGAGATCAAGTAAGAACAACAGGGTTGCACTCCCCCTGTCCCTCTCCCGATAAAGATCATCCATCAGGGCAACCAAGGCTGATTCAGTCCCGTAACCAGGCCTGAACCCAGACTGGGATGGGTCAAGATAATCTGTTTCATCCAAGAGTACTTGCAGTTGATGCGCCACAACCCTCTCAGTCACCTTCCCTAAGAAGGGGGTATTTGCAACCGGTCGGTAGTTGTCACAAACCAATGGGTCCAGGGTGGGCTTTTTCAGGAGTGGTCGGATCACCGCCTCTTTCAAGGCGGCTGGAACCACTCCCTCCCACAAAGATGCATTGACCACACCCTGGATCAACTTGGTCAGACTCCCTCTGCAAGCTTTAATAAGCCAAGAAGCGCAAGGGTCGAGAGGACACATTGCTATGCGCATCATCACAAGCACCTTGTCTATGTCATCAGGCCGCATCAACTGAAACCGTTCCCAAGAAGTTGCAGCAGACGTTGCACTGGACACCTCATTGGGGACTATAGTAGATGTGGATGGGGCATCAAGACTGCTATGGAGGCGAGCAACTTTACCCTCAACATGCCTTGCAAACAATTCACAATGGGCCTCTGAAGGGTCTAAGACTCCATTTCCTGAAGTTGGTGTCAACAGACCCCTGACAATACGGAAAAGCTCCACTGGACGGCTACTTGAGGATGCAATGGAGGCAGAGAAGTGGGCCTTCTTTGCTGCCCTAACCACCACACAGTAGGCACGGCTATGATGTTTCACTTGTGCCCGATCAGCCTCACAGCATGTCTTTGGCCACTTGCGCTCTAGTCGTTGTCCAGCCTGTTTCATTGCCCTTAGCTCACTGGTGTACCAAGGTGCAAGCCAGGCTCCATAGTGCCGGAGAAGGCGCTCGGGGGCAACCGTGTTGAGAGCCCGACACACCTCGTTCCACAGCGTGACAAGGGCTTCAACAGGGTCACCTGCTCTATCTACTGGGAACTCCTCCAGGGCATTCAGGAACCCAGTGGATTCCATTAGGCTCCGGGGTGGACCATCTGAATCTGTTCACCACCCCTGCAGGGAAGGATCGGAGCCATAAGTCTAAACTTCACCAGGAAGTGATCTGACCATGACAGTGGGGAGACATCCATCCCCCCCATCTCCAAACCACACCTTCCTTCATCTGGAGCAAAAAACAAGTCAAGGGTGTGCCCTGCCCTATGTGTTGGACCTTGGATTTCCTTTGAATGAAAGAGATGAGATTATACATATTTCAATAAATAAATGAGAAGAAATGTAAAGAATATTAATTTATAAGCATGGTAGTAATACAGAGGTAGGTAATCTTTCTTTTTTACATCAAGAGTTGTATTGCTGCGGGTGGGTATGGGTGGGGAGCAGAGGTTCAGAGGTTGCACAACAGTGGAGGGTGGGATCAAAGCCAAAAGTGGGCGGAAATACCACTTTTCTTTCTCAGCCACCCCCTCCCCCCCTCTTTTGTGCTGTGTGGCAGGAAAAGACACTTCTCTTTTACCCAACCTAAGCAAGGAAACACAGCAGGAGGAAGCAACACCAACAATTTGAAGGGGGGGGAAACCACCTGGCAGTTCTGGAGAGGGGATGGAGAAGATGCTATGGGCTGGATGGAAAGGCTTCACAGGCTTCCTTCATCTAAGAAGCTGGAGGCTCATTGGTGCCAATGGAAACTTTTTTCCCTAAACTGAACTGCAACATTGGGGGCAGGGATTAAACCTCCCCTTCCTGTGTGCTATATGTTGGAATGTATGAGGTTCAATTCCAACTTGTGGGTTGAGGCTGCATGGGGTTAAAAAGGGTAGCTAGAGAGGAGACCTCTTGGTTGCTAGGCTATACCTATCCCTTTGATCTCCTGCTGTCTCTTCCTGCCTGCTAGACTGATATGCAAAGGATGTTGATCCCAGTTCCTTCCCTCCTTCTCAGTCTTTTTCTTTCTCGAGAGGGGAGCAGACATCTTTCCTTTGTCTCTCCCTCTCATCCAGCATGAGGGCGAGTACTGAGCTCAGTGCTCATTGCTTCAACTTAGCTAGTTAGCTAGATATAGGACTCTTTCCTATCAAACATGTACTTCCAAAATAAAGTAGTTATTTCTTATTTTACAGCCTAAAGCCTCTGTCTGACTAATTTGCAGGGAAGGTAGAATCTTAGCAAAGATTCAAACACACACACATAAGCTCGCTCAAAACTCTCCATTCCGCTACGCAACTCTGCAGGATCCTACAGGACATTGGGCCCAGCGTCCTATACTATAGTCCCAATAAAAATCCCCCTTACACCTGTAATTAAATACAGAAAAAATGACGTGTGCAGGTGATATAATGAGCATCACGTGTCCTTAGGTCTTAACACCAGTCCTTTGTTTCGGTCAATGAGATGATCTGCTTATAAGGCTCACTCACCACACAGAGTTAACTTGCAGGATTCACTGCCATAATATGGCGTGATAGTCACTAGCTTGCAATTAAAAAGGGAATAGAACAAAGGATTAGACGCATCCATAAAGAATGGGTCTGTATCGGCACAGCAGCTATTAGACATGAGCCTAGCATGTTCAGATATAGAGGCAATTTATCTCTGCATATCTTGGAGACAAATGGCTGTGGACTCAGCCAGCAATTACCATGGTTTAAAACAGAATCGTACCTCAGGTAGACCTTTGGCTTGATACAGCAAGGCACTTATGATCTCATGTAAACATTTACACCAGAGGTGAAGAATCTGTGGGTCGTCAGAAGATGTTGGACTCAAACTCCCATCAGTCCCTGCCAACTTGGCCAACAGTCAGGGTCCCAAAATCACTGGAGAGCCACAGCCAAGCTTCCTCATCCTGGTTTACAGTACTAACAAAAAATAGCTCAGAAACTAGATTCAGTAGCAAGCATTGTGCATTTAAGGATCTTAATCTGCCATATTTGAACCCTGAACTTAGAATCATTATTGAACCAATTAATAACCAATTTGTTTTGAAAATTAGATCTAGCAATACAGTATTATATACTAGAGAAAGTATCCAATCTAGCCATACATATATAACAAATGTTAAATATAACCAATACATTGGGGGAAAGTGATAGAGAAAATGTATTCCACAGCATATTTGGCAAGAATCCCCATACCTCAATACTGTTGAACACTAAAATAATGAAGCTGGCATTATTGCCTTAAAGATACAATGCTTCATTGATGGAAGAATAGATTTTAAGCCAATTAAAGAACAGCAGCCATCCTACTACAGGCAAAGCAATGCTTGTTAACAGTTCGTTTTTGTGACACAGTTTTCAGCATAATCATTTCAAAAAAAGCCTATTTAATGCTTATGAGTATTTTGAAATCTCTTTTTATAGACATTTTTAGGCATTGCTTTCATATTGAAAGGTATTTTAAATGTTATGGGGACCCATATATTTAATATAGGGGAAGAAAAATGTTATAGTGCGTAGAAATAAGTTATGCAGTTAACAAGAAATGAATGCCTCCATTTAAGTTTTCAAAATCTTTCCATTTCTTAAAATTTATACAAATCTGTTTGAGCATCTGTATTATTAATGGTAACTCTATAAATACTGTGGCTCTGTAGACCCTTTTGGAGCATTTTTGTTTGTAATGGCAGTTTAACACAGTAGTAAGCTTTCGTAACTCTTTACTTGAAAGAAAAAACAGAAAGCCAGCAAAATCTTTATAATTCATTAATACCCAACACAGCATTTTAAGCTTTGTGCTAATTTCTCACACATCAACTAATACATGTCAGTGCTGAAACATATGGTCATGCGAATCTGAAACAAAAGTTTAACTAATACCTGATTTGTAGTTGTAATCTGCAAATGCTTGCAATCAGAAGCTGCATTTTCAAGCACAAAATCCACAAGGAGGCCTAATCTGGGAGAAGATAATTCTAATTTCATGGGTGCAAAACTATACATCTATTTCCACGGTTTGTTATGAAAGTTTCTGGTAATATTTTGAATCATTTCCATCGTAAGTGTGGGTATCTACTACAAAATGATGCCCATCATTTAAATTTTTATATAAAAATGCAGAAACTTTAAATGGGAAATATTTATATCCAGACCCCTTTACAGTATTATCAAGTGCACCACTTACCTAAGATGAATACAGCAATATTCCCCTATAGTTCCATGGACTTGGAGAGGCACAACTGACTACAACGCAATCCTATTCATGTTCACTCAAAGGCAAGGCTGCAATCCTAACCCTGTTTACGTGGGAGTAAGTCCCATTGAACTCAGTAAGATTTGCTTCTGAGCAAACATTGTTAGGATTGTATTATAAATTCTGCAACAGAACTTACTCCCAAGTACTGTAAGCAAATAACTCTCACCTGCGACTAAGGATGCAATCTTATATCCACTTACTTGGAAGTAAACACTATTGAACTCAGTGGGACTCAACACTGAGTAGGCATGTAAGAATTGCACTATAAAGCCCTAATAAACCTGGACATGCCTTCAAATAAACATGCACAGGGTCGGGTTGCAGGAGAACTGGAGGAAGGAACTATCTTACACATGTTTGTTTGGAAGTAAGTTCCACCAATTTCCATGGGGCTTACTGCCAGGTAAGTGACCCTCGAATTGCACTTTCACCCACAGCTTTCCATTGCAATGGGGAGGGGAAAGTTCCTGCGTAAACGAAGGGATCACAGGCTGCAAGAGGAGATTCAGCTGATAAATGTTTTCCAGAGATTAGCGCATTTCAGTAGTCTCCCTTCTCTATTGCTCATTCGAACAGCAGAAAGTTGGTGCGCGATAACAGCTGCGTCAGGGGAGAGACCCTTGTAGTAGCACCACGCCTGCCTCTAAAAAAACACTGCTCTGCTACCGAACTTGGGTGTGGGAGTGTAGCCATGACAGGTCATAGCCTGGAGAAGGTGTGATTTGATTGGTGTTCAGCTACCTATGGGAAACTGTGGTTGGCTGATATGGCCGCTACTCCCCTTCCCCGCCTCCTTCCGCGTTCTGCAGTCGCAAGTAGAGAAGGGGAAGGAGCCGAGGAGGTGGCGTCTAGTGGAGGTCATAGAGTGGAGGCGGGGAAGCAGCATGGCAGCAGCTTTAATGTTCAGAGTCTCCGTCAGTTTGTTGCACAGGCAAAGGAAGGTCTGTGCAGGCAGTGTTGCAACGGGTAAGGAACGTCGGGCTGGGATCAACTTTGCTGCATGGATGTGCTGGTTTGTGAACCCTTGCATAAGATGGTCGGGCCTCCTTATAAAACTGAGGGGACAGATATTGTTACTGTTTCCGCCCCCGTTCCCTTGTCACCTCGTGAAAACTGTTATGTTGAGGCTGCCTAAGCTTATTAGTGCTTGAAAATAGTGACAGCTATATAGGTAAGTAGTAGATAGGTGAAAATTTGTATGTAAGCTAAAGATATTCTTGGTTTAATTATGACATTAGAATATTTGGTGTGTGCGCTTCTTCATATTTGCCTCTTTTTAACTCCTCAGCTGAAGCTTGTGTGGGCATACATGATGTTGATCAGTGGCTCCATGGAAGGAAAGGCTTGTGACTTGTATTTTACACCATTTACAAGAATTGTATATGCTATTAAAACCAACATGAGTTGTAAAATTATACTGGACTAATATCAGAATGTATGTCAGTTTAAGAGAAGCTAATGTAATAAATGCTTCATCTATTTTATCTATACATTTACTTAAAATAACATATGTGGTGTTAAAACAGGCCACAAAAGTTTATGTGGCACTAATCACCTAAAGTATCAAGTTCGTGGTACTTGTAATCTATGCTTTTCACATAGTAAAGGTTATTTTTTCTTGCAGAAAACTAGACATTTCCTTATTGTGATAGGTACATTTTTATACATATATGTAAACCTTGGTATACTTGGGATTAGCCTTGTTATACCATGTACACAATTCATTTCTGTGAAGTTAAGTATAGCCATGTGGATTTGCACAACTGAAATTAGTGCTAAAGCACAATCCTATGCATGTGTATTCAAATATAAGGCCCATTGAGTGCAATGGGGTTTACTCAAAGGTAAGTAGATCTAGGATTGCAGCTGGCTGATTTCTTACCTTTAAAGGGGCTATGATAACTGAAAGCTTCTATTTGTGTCTGTCCTAGTTGGGTTATTGTTATGTGCCTTCAAATCGATTATGACTTATGGTGACCCTATGAATCAGTGATCTCCAATAGCATCTGTCATGAACCACCCTGTTCAGATCTTGTAAGTTCAGGTCTGTGGCTTCCTTTATGGAATTGATCCATCTCTTGTTTGGCCTTCCTGTTTTTCTACTCCCTTCTGTTTTTCCAAGCATTATTGTCTTTTCTAGTGAATCATGTCTACTCATTATGTGTCCAAAGTATGATAACCTCAGTTTCATCATTTCAGCTTCTTGTGACAGTTCTGGTTTAATTTGTTGTAACACCCAATTATTTGTCTTTTTCTCAGTCCACAAAGCTCTCCTCGAATACCACATTTTCTCTTATCTAGAGATCAGAAATACCATGGTCTGAATGATCCTGACTTTAGTGTTCAGTGATACATCTTTTTATTTGAGGACCTTTTCTAGTTCTTTCATAGCTGCCCTCCCCAGTCCTAGCCTTCTGATTTCTTATTGTCTCCATTTTTGTACTGTGCCAAGGTATTGATAATCCTTGACAAGTTCAATGCCCATTGTCAACGGTAAAGTTACATAAATCTTCTGTTGTCATTACTTTAGTCTTATTGACATTCATCTGTAGTCCTGTTTTTGTGCTTTCCTCTTTAACATTTATCAGCATTCATTTCAAATCATTACTGGTTTCTGCTAAGAGTATGGTACCGTTTGCATATCTTAAATTATTGATATTTCTCCTTCCAATTTTCACATCTCCATCTTGGTCCAATCCTGCTTTCCATATGATATGTTCAGTGTATAGATTAAACAAGTAGGGTGATAAAACACACCCCTGTCTCACACCCTTTCCTATTGGGAACCAGTCGGTTGCTCCATATTCTGTCCTTACAGTAACCTCTTGTCCAGAGTATAGGTTGTGCATTAGGACAATCAGATGCTGTGGCACCCCCATTTCTTTTAAGGCATTCTATAGTTTTTCATGATCGACACAATCCAAGGCTTTGCTGTAATCTATAAAGCACAGAGTGATTTCTTTCTGAAATTCCTTGGTCAGTTCCATTATCCAATGCACGTTTGCGATATGATCTCTGGTGCCTCTTCCCTTTCTAAATCCAGCTTGGACATCTGGCATTTCTCGTTCCATATATGGTAAGATCTTTTGTTGTAGAATCTTGAGCATTACTTCACCTGCATGGGATATTAAGGCAATAGTTCAATAATTACTGCATTCCCTGGGATCCCCTTTCTTTGGAATTGGGATGTATATTGAACACTTCCAGTCTGTGGGCTATTGTTTACTTTTCCATATTTGTTGACACATTTTTGTCAAAATTTGGACAGATTCAATCTCAGTAGCTTGTAGCAACTCTGTTGGTATGCCATCTATTCCTGGTGATTTGTTTCTTCCAAGTATTTTAAGAGCAGCTTCCACCTCACATTCTACAATTTCTGGTTCTTCATCATACGGTTCCTCTGTGAATGAATCTGTCATCCTGTCATCTCTGTTATAGAGTTCTTCAGTGTATTGCTTCCACCTTCCTTTTATTTCATCTGGTCAGTCAGTGTGTTCCCCTGTTGATTATTCAACATCCCTACTCTTGGTATAAATTTCCCTTTAATTTCTCTAATCATTTGGAATAGAGCTCTTGTTCTTCCCTTTTTGTTGTCCTCTTCTATTTCTATACCATAACTATTGTAATAGTTCTCTTTATCCCTACATACTCATCGCTGTATTGTTGCGTTTAGTGTTATAACTGTGTTTCTTTCTCCTTTTGCTTTTGCTTTCCTTCTCTCTCCAACCCATTTTAAGAGTTTCTTCAGTCATCCGTTGAGGTCTTTCTCTCTTTAAGTAGAGGTATTGTCTTTTTGCATTCTTCCCTGATAATGTGTCTGACTTCACTCCATAGGTCTTCTGGTTCTCTGTCAACTAAGTTTAACGCCTCAAATTTGTCCATTATTTGATCTTTATATTCTTCTGGGATGTTATTTAAATTGTATTTCGGCATTATGATTACTTTGTTCTTTAGCTTTACTCTGATTTTCAATATCACCAGTTCATGATCTGTACCGTAGTCTGCTACTGATCTTGTTTGCATAGAAAGTATGGAACTTCTCCATCTTCTGCTACCAATTATATAATCAATTTGGTTCCTATATTGACCGTTTGGTGATGTCCACGTGTACAGTCATCTTTTCGGTTGCTCAAAAAATGTGTTTGCAAGAAACAAATTATTGGCTTCACAGAATTCAATAAGTCTTTCTCCTGCTTCATTTCTGTCTCCTAAGCCCCATTTCCCCACAGTTCCTAGTTCCCTACTTTTGCATTCCAGTCCCCCATGATTATCAGCACATCTTGTTTTGGTGTGTGATCAATTTCTTCCTGTACTTCTGCATAAAATCTCTCCAATTCCTCTTCTTCTGCATTTGCCGTTGGAGCATAGACTTGGGATGATGGTTGTGTTAATAGGTTTCCCATGAAATCTCATTGATATCACTCGTTCAGATCTTGCGTTATAGCTCTTAATTGTTTTTGCTACATAACTTCTCACTATTAAAGCAACCCTGTTTCTTCAAAATTTCTCTTTTCCTGCATGCCATATTTTGTAGTTGCCTGATTGAAAATGTCCCATTCCTGTCTATTTTAGTTCACTCACGCCAAGTATTGTAATGTTGATACTTTCCATTTCTTGCTTGACTATTGACACCAAATATTGGTTACTAGTGACACCAAATATTAATTTAAAAGGAAATGCTTTCAACCTGTTTATCTGTCCTTAATTAATTCTCTTGGTGTATATTTTTCCATTCTCTTTGATAAGGAGATCTGTGCTCTTAAAAGGTTTGCATATTCTTTTACCAACAAAAGCTGTCTTTACATAAACTGGCCTGTTCTATAGGGTGGGTAAAGCTATAAACATTCAACATTCAGTAATGATGGTTTAACCTCCCAAGTGACTTAAATCATTAGTATCTTTAAGCAGAACAATATGACTGCGTAATAGCGAATTTCAATACAGTAAATGTGTTCTCAATAGAACTTGTATAGAATGATGAAAAGTTATTATTATTATTATTAAATTTTATTTATACCCCGCCTTTTGGCCAAAGACCCTCAAGGCAGCTTACAAAGAAAAATAAAACACAGGTATAAAAGTGTGATATATGAATGTGAAAGGTCCCTGATACAAACGTCCTGTCTGTCATGAATTCATTCATTGGATTTTGGTAAGACATATTTCTCACTTCTACCTTTAAATCTTACTATTTTTATTTTATTAAATTTATATCCCACCCTTCCTCCCAAAGTAGCCTAAGGTGACGAACACATCTGTAATAAAAATACAATTAAAAACATTCTTAAAATGGTTAAAAACATCTAAATACAGTGAAACATAATAAAACATGTGACTAATTATGTGTCTGAATAGGCCTGCCAAAACAAAAAAGTTTTCAGCAGGCATCTAAAAGAATACAATGTCAGTAAGCAAGGAGCTCCAAAATGCATGTTCCACCACACTAAAGGCATACCTTCTTACGAACACAGAATAGACATTGCGTAGCCGTTGTAGTAGAAGTGCAGGTTCTATAGCCTGAAGTGATTGAGTCAGCACGTATGTGGTAAGGCAGTCCCTTAACTAAACTGGTCCCAAGCTGTTAAGGGCATTATGTACTAGTAGTAACACCTTGAACTCAGCCTGGTGGTTAACGGGTAGCCAGTGCTGATCTTTGAGCACAGATACAATATTTTGACAGAGACACACCCATAAACAATTGTGCTGTAGCATTCTGCATTAACTGCAGTTTCTAGACCAAGTGCAAGAGAAGCACCACATAGAGTGTATTGCAGTAGTCTAGCCTTAAAGTTACCAATGCCGGAACCACTGTGGTCAAGCCATTCTCATCCAGAAACAATTGCTTATACTAATACTGGGTTACTTGTTGTAATGGTTACTAGGAAAATATATATGAAGCGCTTTGAGCACTGTAAAATTGCTGTATAAACTGTGAGTTTTATTATATATTTTTTGCTAATAGCTGCCAATGTGTGTCAAGAAGTGTTTTGATCTGATTAACAGTATGTATTGTCCTATTTAACACGACACACTTGCTCTTTACACAATTAGCATGTTGTTCACCTTGCAACGTGAAGTTCTTTTTCACTTGCTTTATGCTTCTCAGGGTTTTCATTAATAAGAGCAGCATTAAAATTGACATCCAAAACATGGTTACTAGTGAGTAAGCCCCATGAGTATTTGTTGTTGTTATATGCCTTCAAGTTGATTACGACTTATGACGACCCCATGAATCTTTTTGGATATATTCAGAGGTGTTTACCATTGCCTTCCTCTAAGCCAGCCTTTCCCAACCAGTGGGCCTCCAGATGTTGTTGGACCACGACTCCCATCAGCCTCAGCCAGCATTGCCAATGGTCAGGAAAGATGGGAATTGTGGTCCAACAACATCTGGAGGCACACTGGTTAGGAAAGGCTGCTCTAAGCCAACAGCACCCGGTATTGCCAGGCCGTCTCCTATCCAAGTACTAACCAGGCCTGACCCTGCTTAGCTTTCGAGATCAGCCGAGATTGGGCGTGTTCAGGGTAGTATGGCTGTAGGCCTCCATGAGTATAGTGGTGACCTTTGCATTTGAGTAAATGGGAATAGGATTGGTGCTGCACACTTCCTTTTTTTGGGGGGGGGGGCTTACAACAGACTTAAGTTTATCTATGAAGAATGACTTTACTGTCTTTACTGTCCTTTTGTTTTTGTCATTCTGAGCCGTTCTCTGACCAAGTAGTAAGATACTATAAATATTACATTTAAAAAACAACAACAGTGAGCATCTTCAACTTCTGTAGCTCAGCATTGAATGACATGATATGCATGTCCCAGGTTCAGTCTCTGGCATGTCTAAATAGTGCTGGGAAAGCTTCTGCCTGAAATCCTGGAGAGCTGCTGCTGCCAGTCAGTGTAGACAATGCTGAGCTAGATTGATTGATGGTTTGACTCTGTATAAGTCAGAGCTTCCTGTGTTCCTGTATTTTTAATTCAGTTTAGTACAGAGTGAAAATTAAAATAGTTCGTAAGACACATGTTTTCATGAAGGTTGGAATGAGCATTTGCCCTATTTCCAATACTCAGACTATGAGTGCCATTGTTTATGTAGCCAAAACACCATCACCCATGCACAAGAGGGAGTGTCAGCAGGCTTGGAGTCCTAAGCTTTGCCAAAAAAGTTATGGGAGGAACCCTATGGTAGGGAAAAGCTCCAAAACAGCTCATTGTGAAATGAGTATTGTGGGGGGTGGGTTATGGAAAAACAGTGGGAGGGGGATGGAGTGGAGGGGATGGAATCCTGAACATCAGTACTCCATATCTTGTTGTAAGTCCCACTTTTACTATACTAGAAACATTATGTGCGAATTGCTGAGATAGACAATTTTAGCACTATTTTTGTTGTGGTACTCTTTAAGTAGTAAAAGTTGCTTCACCTTTTATTTCATCAGAGCCACGCAAAATGGGTCGCAAAATAAAATCAGTGCAATAACAAAACAGTATAATACATGCATAAAATGATCAGGCATCTTTTTCAGGTTTTAGCATAACTGAATTACTTCGTGTGTGTGCTGGCCAACTGTATGTGGGCATGCACACTCATACATATACACATGCATAATATGAATGAAATGTTTTTTATAAAAAAAAGATAGGTGGCCTAATCCAGTGTGTGATTTAAAAAAAGATACAAAAGGTATTGTATATGGGATTTCTATTACTAGATCCCAGTTGCTTGATGCCTCACACTTGCATCTGGTCACTGGGTTGGAGGGTCCTTGTTGGTGGAGCAGGATAGTTCACAGAATGGGACTGGTGGACAAACACTACTGACTCATCCTTCCTTAGAGGAACAGAATACAAGCATACAAAACAGAACAAACTCTGCAATTCACTTTATCTTATGTAGTGTGTATTGCAGAGAAGGTTGCTCTACATAAAATGACTATGTAGTAAATGACCACAGTGAATCTGCAAATGAGGGTGAGCCATGTGGAACAGAACATGACCCAGATGGGGGCACTGATTTTTTTCCAATTTCTCTGTCAGTGACCATCTGCTACCTTTTTGCTCATTACGCTCCCTATGTTTGCCTTGTGTCTGTACAAGCAACTGGGCAGCCTTCCAAAATGGAGGTAGTGATGTTTCAAGGATGAGTCTGCCATGCAGACAACCAGCAAGGCCTACAATAGCAGCAGCAAGTAGGAGGTGAGTTATGGGTTAGCCGCTTTTTTCCTCATAGGGATCCCTTTGCCTTTCCAGAGTATACCCCAGTAAGCTATTCAAAATGTGCATCAAAACACAGCAGAGATGGTGGAAGCTGCACTTCTGACCCTATTGTCTGTCATGTGGCTGCCACTGGGAGAGAAGCCCACAAGAACCAAGAGACTGGCACCCCTACTGCTGTGTTTTGCTGACCGGAGTCACTCCATCCCTTGATCTTGTTTAATAAAAACTGCCTATTTTAGCTGTGTGTCTCTTTTTCTGACCTCTTTACTCACCTCAGCTGTCTTTAGAATAGGGCTTCCACATACTGGAACTCTGGTGGCGATTTCTGTAACATGGGGTGGGGAAGCTGTGGCTCAGTAGCTATTGTTGGACTCCCACCTGTCATCATCCCCTGCCAAAAGGGCCAATGGTCAGAGACAATGGGAGTAGTAGTCCAATGACAGATGGGGACAGAGTGAGGAAGGCTGACAACATGAGTAAGAAGCTGGGAGCGCTATCTGGTTACTTCTGGTGGAATGATAAAATCGGTTGGGGAAACTGTGGCCCTCCAGATGTTTTAGATTCAAGTTTCCATCAGCCCTGGCCAGCATAGCCAATGGTCAGGAATGATGTGGAGTAGAACGTGCTTGGTATGTGAAACTGTCCTAGTTTCAGTCCGTTGTCATGGTCTCACAGAAGAAAGATACACATGTACACACAATCCCTGATCCAGTGCGGTGATGCAAGGGCCAAATTATCCATTCATAGCCAATCCCCTTCATCCCATCCAGCCATATCTTCTCCATGCTTCTTTGAAGGTTCTCTTTTCCATTCCAAGACCCTTGGTATCAACCTCTCCACCATCACTTCACATTTGGCATGGTGGGAATGGGGAGCCTGTAGTCCTCCAGATGTTGGACTACAACTCCCATTAGCCTCAGCTAGCATGGTATGGTGGGAATTTTGGTCCCAACAATATCTGGAGCAGCATGAATCTCTGTTCTGTATGTCCCTTCATCTGTGTGGTTAGCGGTGTGCTCTGTGAAGTTTGAGATCTAGCTTCTAATCCTGCTTTCCCCACCCCCTCCATCTGCTTCCCATTTTATCATAACAACCCTGTGAAATGGCTGAGGAGGCTGTACCTTCTTGATGTCATTGGACCCCAGCTCCCCATTAATCCTTTTGGCCATGCTACCTGGGGCTGATGTGAGATAGTCTAACGACGACTACAGGTCCCCCATCCCTGTGGTTAGAGGTGTAAAACAGAAGCCCTGTATACTGTTTTTTCTTGTTAGCATAGTTAAAAATGTGCCACATGTTTTTTCTTCCTGTGAATTTTGCTATCAAGTTATTAACTGACCAATTGTTTTACCTTGCATATTAAAATTATAGTAATCTTGCTTGTGGATAACTTTTGCATTTGGATAATGGTTTCAGCTTCCTTGTCTTCTGCTGGCTGACGATTGTTGGAGGCCACTAGTTTGGACTCTGATCAGGAGGTCTGGCACAAGATGTTGGTGTATTGATCATGGCACCAACAGTGTTATGTGGAAAGCACCTGCATGTGACCCCTATTGGGCAAAGAAGGAGCTTGACATTCACAGAGTAATAAATAAATCAAGTGCTACTGATCTAAGAGAGATTACTTCCAGAGTGCTCTGTCACTACCAAATTCTTCAATATAAATGCTGTTTCTCTTTAACTATGCTGTTGAAGAAGAATAGTTTGTAAATTTCATCTAAGTTTGATCTTCATTCATAATGATGTCTCGTATGATTCTACTCCATTTTGTTGTGTTTAAGTAAACGTTTCTTAGAATTGGCAGTGAAACTGAGAACAGATGGCATTCAGGCTCTGAGCTTGGATTGTATTCATTTAGAAAAGGAAATTATTGTTGCAATTGCTCCTGTTGCCTAACATTCTCGGTTCATGTAGGCATAGTAGTTGGTGCTTAAATTACGACTGTACAGTGTAGTCCCCAAGAGATGAGTGCTCCTTTGATTTTTTTTTCAGTGGGTCTCAAATGAACTTTTTCTCTGCATAACATCCATAGTCCATACCAAACTGTATATTGTGTTAGTTTCTGGTTTTGTTGATGGCTGCTCTTGCCATTCAGGTCTTTGTCATCGGCCTAGTTTGCATGAATAACTTTCAGACTGCTGGTCGAGGGCATGAAATAACTATAGTATGAAAGTTCTCCATTATGTTTTTTTAAAATGCGTTTTTAGTCCATGCAGAGAAACTACCACATGATAGTAGTTTGCACATCTCAGTCATATGATAGTAGTTTGCACATCTCAGTGTCTGGTGGGCAGCTGTTTGCATCTTGAATTACAGCTGATACTAAATGGCTGAATCAGCAGCCAGGAAAAGGAAAGGGAGCAAATATGTGTGGAATCTGAACAATCTCTTCTGCCAGCCCATGTTAAGGTTGAACCCATTCTTCTTGGCTTGTAATCCAAGAACACTGAGTAATCAAATGGGATTGATTTAGATTTTAGATTTACTACCTTCTAAACTAAAGCAGAAACACTTGCAGTTGAAAGTGAAAAACACCTAAAGCGTACCTTAAAAGATTTTGCATTATGTTGTTAAACAAGATTATTTAAAATGATAAATGCTACAAATTAATATTATGTTTGTTGGTTTAAGTTCATAAAGATAAAGCGGTATGCAGTTTTAAAACAATGAAAAATATTAGCCATGTTTATTAAGTTTTCCTGAAAATGAAAAAAGTGGCAGGAACAAGTAAAGTTTACATTTTAATTTATTTACAGTAGGGCCCCGCTTACACGGCAGGTTCCGTTCCGGACCCCCGCCGTAAAGCGGAAAACGCTGTAAAGTGGAACCCCATCGACTGTAATGAGCCGCGTCGCTCAAAAATGACGCGAAAACGGCACAAAACGTCACAAAAGAGAAAAAAATAGCTTTTAAATTAAAAACAAAAGCCACCGCATCACTGGAACGCCTTAAAGCGGAACGCCTTAAAGCGGAACCCTACTGTATTAAATTGATATCCCACCTTTTCTCCCAGAAGGAGGCAAAGGCAACAAACAAAAACACTAAAAGCACTTTGAAGCATCTTAATTGAAATAGAGCTTAACTATGAACTTCTTAAAACTGATACATATAATCTACTTTTATTTATATTTTAGAAATGTATTTCAAGATAATATTCTAATATTGGAACTTTTGAATTGCATTTAGTGTTTTCTAGGGCAATGGCTTCCAAAACACCTGTTGGATTTGTTGGTTTGGGTAACATGGGAAATCCAATGGCGAAAAACCTCGTAAACCACGGTTATCCTGTTATCGTTTATGATGTATTTCCAGAAGCATGTAAAGAATTTCAAGACTTGGGCTCACAGGTATAGTAGTCAACATCTTATTTTAAAAACTGTACTTTGTAAGGGTGTGAAGTTTCTTTAATTTTGTAACAAGATAATTATTTTTTTAATTTAGGGCAGGGTGAGGAACTTCCTTAAAAAGTCAAGGGCTACATTCCCTCAGGAGAAAGTGGTCAGAAGCTCTCACATGGGCATGGGTGAGGCCAAAGCTCAAAAGTGGGAAGGAATATAGCTCAGTGGTAGAGCATCTGTTGTTACCTACAGAAGATCTCAGGTTTATTTATTTATTTTATTTATTTAATTACATTTCTAGACCGCCCTATAGCAGAAAGCTCTCAGGGCGGTGTACAACAAATAAAATCACAATTAAAATATGAGCAAGTGTGGGAAAAAAAAATATATAGTACAATTATAAAACATTAATAAAATTGCCATTGAGATTTAAATTAAGATCATATTAAGTTTAAAATGTTAAATTAAAATATTTAAAAATTTACAAAATTTAAAAAGCCTGGGCGAAAAGGTAAGTTTTTACCTGGCGCCGAAAAGATAACAGAGAAGGCGCCAGGCGTATCTCGTCTGGGAGGGCATTCCATAGTTCGGGGGCCACCACCGAGAAGGCCCTAGATCTAGTTGTTGATCTCCGGGCCTCTTTATGGGTTGGAACCCGGAGAAGGGCCTTCGACGTCGAGCGTAGTGAACGGGTAGGTACATAGCGAGAGAGGCGCTCCATCAGGTATTGCGGTCCGATGCCGTTTAGGGCTTTATAGGTAAGAACCAACACTTTGAATCTGGCCCGGAAACATATCGGTAGCCAGTGCAGCTGCGCCAGGACAGGTGTTATATGGTCAAATTTCTTTGTCCCAGTGAGAACTCTGGCCGCAGCATTTTGCACTAGCTGAAGTTTCCGAACCGTCTTCATAGGTAGCCCCACGTAGAGTGCATTACAGTAGTCCAATCTAGAGGTTACCATAGCATGGATAACTGAGGCAAGATGCTCCTTGCTCAAATAGGGTCGTAGTTGGGCTACCAGCCGGAGCTGGTAGAATGCATTCCGTGCCACCGAGGCTACCTGAGCCTCAAGTGACAGGAGCGGATCTAATAAGACCCCCAAACTACGTACCTGTTCCTTTAGGGGGAGTGTAACCCCATCTAGGACAGGTCGAACATCAACCATCTGGGCAGAGGGTCCTCCCACCAACAGCATCTCAGTCTTGTTAAGATTGAGTTTCAGTTTATTAGCTCTCATCCAGCCCATTATCGCGGCCAGGCAGTGGTCTAGTACATCAACAGCCTCACCTGAGGAAGATGAAAAGGAGTAGTAGAACTGCGTATCATCAGCATATTGCTGGAAACGCACTCCAAAACTCCTGATGACCTCACCCAGCGGCTTCATATAGATATTAAAAAGCATGGGGGACAGAACTGAACCCTGCGGGACCCCATATTGGAGTACCCAGGGACTCGAGTAATGTTCCCCCAGCATCACCTTCTGGAGACAATTCCCGAGATAGGAGCAGAGCCACCGCCAAGCAGTGCCTCCCACTCCTAAATCCGTACGTCGCTCCAGAAGGATACCATGGTCGATGGTATCAAACGCCGCTGAGAGATCAAGGAGAACCAACAGAGTTACACTCCCTCTGTCTTTCTCCTGACAGAGGTCATCATACAGGGCGACCAAGGCCGTTTCTGTACCAAACCCCGGCCGAAAGCCGGATTGAAATGGGTCTAGATAATCAGTTTCATCCAAGAGAGCCTGGAGTTGGCGAGCGACCACACGCTCTAGAACCTTGCCCAGGAATGGGACATTTGCTACTGGCCTATAGTTGTCCAAATTATCAGGGTCCAAGGAGGATTTTTTTAGGAGCGGTCTCACCACCGCCTGTTTCAGGCAGGGTGGGACCACTCCCTCTCGTAAAGAGGCATTAATCACCTCCTTGGCCCATCCGGCTGTTCCATTCCTGCTAGCTTTTATTAGCCATGAGGGGCAAGGATCCAGAGCAGAAATGGTCGCCCGCACCTGTCCAAGCACCTTGTCCACATCCTCGAGCTGTACCAACTGAAACTCATCCAATAAAACAGGACAAGACTGTGCTCTGGATACCTCATTAGGATCAACTGCTACAATAATGGAGTCAAGGTCCCGGCGGATGTTCATGATCTTATCACGAAAGTGTCGCGCAAACTCATTACAGCGGGCAATTGATGGTGTTATTGCGTCCTGGGGACCAGAGTGTAAAAGTCCCCGGACAACTTTATAAAGTTCCGCTGGGCGGTTAAGGGATGACTGAATAGAGACAGCAAAGTATTGCTTCTTTGCTGCTCTCACTGCCTTCACATAGAGTTTGGTAGAGAGCTTCACAAGTGCATGATTACAGCCGTCGGGAGTTCGCCTCCATTTGCACTCAAGCCGTCTCCTTTCTTGCTTCATCACTCTTAGCTCCGGAGTAAACCAGGGAGCCAATTGAGCTCTGCAACGGAGAGGGCGCACCGGGGCGATCGTGTCAACTGCCCGGGCCATTTCCGTATTCCACAGCATGGCCAGGGTTTCGACAGGACCGTCAATTCTATCAGCCGGAAAATTCCCTAGAGCCATCAGAAAACCCTCAGGATTCATTAGTCTCCGGGGACGGACCATCTTAATTGGTCCTCCACCCTTGCAGAGGGGAGAAAACAGTGTAAGTCTAAACCTTAATAGGCGGTGATCTGACCATGACAAAGGAATAGATGAAAAATCCCTCACTCTCAGATCACCATCCCCTAATCCAGTGGCAAAAATCAAGTCCAGAGTGTGCCCCAACACATGCGTAGGGCCAGTAACAAATTGAGACAGCCCCATGGCTGTCATGGAGGTCATGAAGTCCTGAGCTGCTCCAGATAAAGCGGCCTCAGCATGAATGTTGAGATCCCCCAATACCAAAAGTTTGGGGGAACGCAACAATAGATCCGAGACCACCTCTGTCAGCTCAGTTAGGGAGGCTGTTGGGCAGCAGGGTGGACGGTACACCAACAGAATTCCCAGTCTGTCTCGCTGACCCAACGTTATGTGCAGACACTCTAGACCATTAGCCATCTGGATAGGGTGCCTAACAAGAGGGATGGAACTTCTATAGACCACAGCGATTCCCCCTCCCCGACCCTCGGATCTACCCAGATGCTGAACCGAATACCCAGGTGGGCACAACTGGGAGAGATTAATACCTCCCAGATCGCTCACCCAGGTCTCGGTAATACATGCCAGATCGGCCGCCTCATCCACAATTAGGTCATGGATGAGGGAGGTTTTATTATTTACCGATCTGGCATTAAAAAGCAGCAACTGGAGATCCGAGGGTTGGCTGATAGAACTACCAGCAATCCTGTGGGTGTGAGGAGGACCGGAACACGTCACAGCCACCAGTTGTCTGGGGCGAGTTGCCCTTAACTGGCATGTCCTACTCACAGCGCCATACCTCCCATTACCCGTCACTACACTAATAGGGGCCCCTTTTGGTCCTCCCTCCCACAACACTGTCCTCTCGCCCAGGCACATAATAAAAATAAAATAAATAATAAAACTCATGGCATATACACACAATCACACACTCACTCATACAACCCACTCATACATTCAGACAACACAGCAGCATCCGAGGAGCTTCAGCAGCCGATAATCCGTAGTAGCTGATGTAATGGGACCCAAGAACGATAGACAGCAATGACCCCCAACCTGGTGATAATGACAGCAGCAACAGTGGCATACACCTCAGAAGAGGCAACAGCAGCACTTCAGTCTCGCATTGCAGGACAGCCCAACGGCAGCAACAGAAACGTCCACGCCCTGATCAGGATCAGGCCTGGGGCCTGGTCCTGCCAGGCAGAAGTCCCTCAGGGAAGGGTGGTGGAGGTGGTGGTCCCACGGCGGCAGCAGCGGCAGCAGCAGCGGCAGCAGCAGCAGCAGCAGCAGCAGAGCAGCAGCAAGAGCAGCAGCCTCTCCTTCCCTTGGGCGATGGTCTCTTCCTCCTGCAGGCCCTGGGTCTCCCAGGCCACCTCAGCCAGCCGGCTATGTATCCCTCCAAAGAGGGACAGGTGGTAAGAATCAGTCCTGGCTGGCTGGGTACCTGGGGCCTGGTCCTGCCAGGCAGATGTCCCTCAGGGAAGGGTGGTGGAGATGGTGGTCCCACAGCAGCACAGCAGCACAGTAGCAGCAGCAGCGCAGCAGCACAGTAGCAGCAGCAGCGCAGCAGCACAGTAGCAGCAGCAGCACAGCAGCACAGTAGCAGCAGCAGCAGCAGCACAGCAGCACAGTAGCAGCAGCAGCAGCAGCACAGCAGCACAGTAGCAGCAGCAGCAGCAGCACAGCAGCACAGTAGCAGCAGCAGCAGCAGCAGCAGCAGCAGCAGCAGCCTCTCCTTCCCTTGGGGCGATGCTTTCTTTCTCCTGCAGGCCCTGGGTCTCCCAGGCCACCTCAGCCAGCCGGCTTATGTATCCCTCCAAAGAGGGACAGGTGGTAAGAATCAGTCCTGGCTGGCTGGGTACCTGGGGCCTGGTCCTGCCAGGCAGAAGTCCCTCAGGGAAGGGTGGTGGAGATGGTGGTCCCACAGTAGCAGCAGCAGCACAGTAGCAGCAGCAGCACAGCAGCAGCAGCCTCTCCTTCCCTTGGGGCGATGCTTTCTTTCTCCTGCAGGGCCTGGGTCTCAATCCTCTGCATCTCCAGGTAGGTCTGAGAGAGAATTCTGGAGAACTGCTCCAGTCATTGTGGGCAGTTCTGAGCTAGATGGGCCAATGGTCTGACTCGGTATAAGGCAGCTTTCTGTGCATCTACAGATGGGGAACCCCCCCATCCATGCTTATCCACACACATGGCCCTGCTCACACAAAGTCATCAGTATCATGCATACCTATCTCAATGCTCAGGAGGGAAATGGAGAAAGCTGTTGATGGAGAAAGAGAGGGCCCAGTGCAAGGTGTGTGACAGAGTACTGGGGACAGAAGCCATGGCTGAAGGTTCCCCACCACCCAGCGTTTTGGACATGACTCTTCACTGTGGAGGGAGCCATCCATATGCTGACAGATTGGGTGGGAGAAAGGTAAATGGACTCCTTTCAATCCTCCACCAAAGTTTGCATAGCTGCCAGCCGGGACATTACAGGGGCTGCGAAACCCATTTGTGCCTTCAAAATTCTTATCCTGCCCTTTTACTGTTGCCCATGTGAATGTTAATCAGGTTCAAAGAACGGTCACTGGAGCAAGATGAAGGGTCTCTGGCATCTTTTTTTGTTGTTGCCCTGAAGAGCCGATGCACAAACAAAAACACCATGAGGAACCACTGGTTCATGTAGCTTAGTAATACCTGCTCTCACTAGCAACAGCTCTTCAGGAAGGAGTCTTTCCCAGCCCTATCTAGAGATGCCAGGAATTGTGTCTGGGATGTTTTGCTGAGTCATAAAGCCCTTAACACACTTGGTCCCTGCTTTATACTTGATGGGGGCTGTTACACTCCTGTCTATTAGGAATCATCATGTGTGAAACTGCCACCCACATATCCCCTTAAACACACCTCTTAGAGAGGAGGGGGATATTTTGCTAGAGATAAACCAGGTACTTTGCCCTGAAATATGCCTAAATAGTGTGTGTATAACCCAAGAAATGTAGATCCAGACAAAGCTAAAGCAAAGCTTTCTTTTAATGAGAGAAAAGAGAAGAATGGAGAGGACATCATTAGGTGCATGGCAGCATTACTTATTAATATCCTAATCCATTCATAACTAAACTAAAGAGATAACAGGTCCGTACTGCTATAGGAAATAATAGGTAGCAAAGATCACCTACCTGAGGCCGAAGGGTATGGGCAGCGCAGAGCATACTGCTGCAGTGATGTGAAGGGGCTCTGACCAAAAAGCAGGGGGGAATGAATCTCTTTGCTTCAAGGTTTACACTGAGACACAGGCTCTTTTCCACCTTGTGCCCTGAAATCCTGTGTAGAGTTCCTTGAGGGCTCACGGTGGAGCTTAGATCACATCTTGTGTCTCAAACCCTGGTCTTTCTCCTCCCAACATTTCACATGAAAAGGCAGGTTTTTGGATATGAGGTGATTCTGTTCTGGGAGAATACATTTGCTGACACTTGGGGGGAAAACCTAGTTCTGCTCTTCTGATGCTATCTTAAATGGGGGTTTTCTGGTAGACAAGAGTGAAATATGTCCAGAAAGCAAGATAAAGCTCACTTTAGGGTCTGCATGTTCTTTGAGGAGCTGTCAAATTTATTATTTTGTTAAAATAGATGCCTGTGTCCATGTCTTTCAGTAAGGCTTAAGAGGTCAGGAAAACAAGGAGTAGTCTGGGGAGCTTTATGGTTGCCAAATTTCCAGTTCCAAATGAACCAGGTCCTGGTCTGCTACAGGCATACACCCTTTCAGGGCACACCTGTTTTTAGACAGACAAGTCTGCCCCTGTTACATTTAGTTTGCCTCTTGGCGTTGCGTATCACTATTCAGCAGACGATTTCTCTGTATTGTATGTGATTGTGTTCAGATGTCATGGGCATCCATGACTAGTTGTAATAAACCAGATTGAAATTGTGGTTAATGAGCCATAGTGTGAAAAAAACCCACAGTTCTCCAAGTTAAGATTGTAGCATAGGAAGCTGCCTTATACTGAGTCAGACCATTGGTCCATCTAGCTCAGTATTGTCTGCACTGCCAGGCTTTCAGGTAGAAGTTTTTTCACAGCCTTACCTGGAGATGCCACGGATTGAACCTGAGACCATCTGATGCAAAGCAGATGCTCTAACACTGAGCTGTGGCTGTTCCCATCCCTCAGATGTAGAGATGTGAAGGCCTGGGAAAAAACTGGGAAAAATCAGAAAAAAACAGTTTTTTCCCAAAGCCTTTTTTTTTTCTGAAAAGCTGGAAAAATTGAAAAAAATGAAGAAAAAATGGATTATGGAATGTTTTATTTTAGCATGATGAATCTTGTCCCCCCCACTTTTTCTCAGTTTTTTTTATGGGAAGGGATGCTTTAAGTCTGCTTGACGCAGTGGAGGACTAACGGAGTCATAAATAATTTTCTTTGTTATTAATGTTGATGGTTTCTTCTGTTTTTTAAATTGTTTTTTGTCTGCCCCTCATAAACTGACAAAACGAAAGAAGTTCCTTACAGTTCAGGTGTTTCTTACAGTTCAGGATCTTGTAGATCCATTTGTTACAAAAAAAGTAAACTTTTTATCATAAGTAAATTCAATTTGTAATAATTGTTTGAATAATATGTACTTTTAATATACCAAATGTGATAACTTCATGCCAAACCAACTTGTACATAATAACATTTTATGTTCCTAAAGTAACAAAGTGAAATTTCCATTTCTGAAAATAAATGTTTTTTTCCCCACGGTTTCAAAATTTCTGGAAATTTTACATCTCTGCTCAGGTGTAATGAGAGACCGTACTTGGTTCAAAAGAGGAAACTTTCAATCTCCTTCTCATGTGCACAAACAAGAGAGGGAAGAAAGGCTTGTGTAGGGTCAAGTGTCCTCTGCTCTTGACCTGTTCTTAGTAGGCCCCTGCTCAATGCCCTGGTGGTTAAACCCATGCTGTTAAAAAAAACAAACACCTATGGGGAAGCTGTAGTTAACTAGAATGTTATAAAATACAGTGTTTGTTGCCTGTCTTTGAAAATTCTATCACTGTATATGGTAAGGATCATCTAGTTAACAATCAAATAATTAGCATCACAGATATGCTGAAACCGAGCAAATCAAGGTATGCCTTTTGCACTTCTTGACTGGCTGTTTCCCTGAACGCATTTAGCCCTCTTCCAACTGATCTACTATAACATCTGTGTGCTGTCAAAGTTCATAGGAGCAGGAACATACAGCAAGATTTCACCCTTTCATTGTGGTATCTGACATTGTGGCTTTGCACTGTTTCCATTCATAGAATCATTGAGTTGGGAGGGGCCTATAAGGCCATCAGGTCCAGCCCCCATTCAAGCTCTTGTTGCTAATGAAGTGTTACAACACGTGCTCTTGGGCACCTGAGTGTGTGAACTTGCCACCGAAATGTCCCATGAAATATACCACCTTGAGAGGAGGGGAATCTTTTGCTAGGGATAAAACAAGTGCTTTGCCCTGAACTGTGCCTAAATGGTCTCTCTCTCTCTCTCTCTCTCTCTCTCTCTCTCTCTCCCTCTCCAGGGCAAAGCACTTGTTTTATCCCTAGCAAAAGATTCCCCTCCTCTCAAGGTGGTATATTTCATGGGACATGAATAAAAGAAGGCTTCAATAAAAGAAGGCTTTGCTTTAGCCTGGTTTGGACCTGCATTTCTTGGGTTATATATATATATATAACCCAAGAAATGCAGGTCCAAACCAGGCTAAAGCAAAGCCTTCCTTTATTGAGAGGGAGAGAAGAATAGCATTACAAAATTACTGGGTGCGTGGCAGCATTAATCATTAATATCCTAACCCATTCATAACTGTAAACTAAAGAGATCAAAGGACCCTATTACTATAAGGAGTGACAGGTAGGAGAGATTGCCTATCCTAGGCCCAGGAGTGGGCAGTGGAATGTAGCTGAAGTAATGTGGAACAGCTCTGGCCCCAAAACAGGAAGGAATCTGTTTGCCTCCAGGTTTGGACCGAGGCTCAGACTCCCTTCCTGGTTCCGTTCCTGCAGTCCTGCCTTCAGAGCGTTGTTTTAGAGCGTCCCTACACGGGTTGGAGCTCAGATCACCATCACCCCCCTTCTTCTTCTCCCTAAATTCAAGCCTCGTTTTAAAAAGCCTCTTTCTCTCTTCCCCTCCTGCCAAGGAGGGCTCTGGGCATCTAGTGATTTTGTGTGTCTGTGTCTGCGTGTATGTTTCTTGCTGACCCTAAAAAACGTAGGTTACTTCTAATGAACAATGGGATTATTCTGTTAGACAGGAGGGAAGGAACTCTGTCAAGGAGAAGATAACATGTATTCAATACCTTTTAGTTAATTTTGTGTGTCAACAGCTGCCCTGGTTGTCCTTTGCACAATACCTCAGAAATGCATATCCAGCCATAAAAAAGGAGGGGTCTGGGGTGGGAGTTTTAGTTCCTGGCCTTGCACCTCCTGGGTTCCACTTGAACCAAAATGGGGTTAGCCAAGCAAACGTAACAGTACTTTAATACTTTCTTATAATATGGAGCCAGAAAACATGAAAGGATAGCTTCTGGTTTAATAAGCAACCTAACACTGATCTTTCTGTTCCACTCCCTCCTTTTTTAAAGGTGACAGATTCCCCAGCAGATGTAGCAGAAAGAGCTGACAGGATAATTACAATGCTTCCATCTAATAATAATGCAACAGAAGTCTACACAGGCTCCAGCGGAATTCTGAAGTAAGAATTTCCTCTATCTCTTTTTCATTAGCACCCCAATAATAAAATAAAGCATTTGTGCCCAATTTTGTCAAAAGCATTGTTTGCGTTCATTTTCTGTTTCCCTGTTGAATTAATATGTTATTGAATATACAGTGCAAGTCAGCTATCTGTCCAAACAATACCCTGCTGTTCTTGTGGCAACATACTGCATTTGGCAATAGACTTGCACACATAGAAATGCATGTTTTTATCTGACGTGGTAGTCTGCCCTGCGTTTATGCAGTAATCACTGCTAGTTTGTGAATGCAACCTTTTGCTGCTCATGCAGTGCTCTGGGAGCAAATTAATAGGCTAGAGAGCCATTTTCTTAATTCATATTTTTTCCAGTGAAACTCAATGGGGAAACTGCCAAGAATTCTTTTTAAAAAAAAACTTAGCAAGAGAATAACACTTAAAAGTGAATATTTGGATGACTTGAAAATTTGTCAGAGCTGTTGCCATGTTAGGCTGTTGCAGCGAAAAAACGTGTCTTGTTGCACCTCAAATACTAATGCATTTTATTATGGCCTAACCTTCTGTGGATTAGAGTTCATTTCATCAGATGCTTGAAGTGTAATCCACTGTTACAGGTGTATATGGTTGTAAAGGGTGTGTCTGGGGGCAGGGAGAATGTTGTAAGCCATGGGGTCAGAGGAACATGAAATGCAAGAGTACAGATGGTGACAATTCAGTTAAGAATCTAAAAAGTCTGCTGGATCGGGCCAATGGTCCATCTAGTCCAGCATCCTGTTCTCACGGGGGCCAACCAGATCCCTGTGGCCAACCAGATCCCTGTGGCAAGCCAACAAGCAGAACCCTGTGTGCAAGTTAGAGCTAGAATTTGCACATAAAACCATAGTTAAAACTGACTGGGGTTTAGCACAAATCAGCAATGTGCTGGTGTAGTCTCTGCTTCACTCCTCCTCTACTCCTGACTTTGCCATGCCGGGGAGGAAACAAACCAGAGGCTGGCTCATGTTGCCTGTGAGCCAGTACTTATGGTTGGTTTGGAGAGTAACAAACCACAAGCTCTGATTTGTTTCTTGCCTGTTGCAGTGGAGATGTTTGAACAGTGTCAGCAGCCTGCTCATTTGCATTAAACTATAGTTAGTTTTTAATTACGTTTAAACATTGTGTACATTCCAGGCCAGAATGTATGCAAGAGAAGCACAATGGGCCTTTACAATGGCAGTAATAAGTCAGCATTGTCAATTGATTGTTTTCATAAACGTCTGATTTCCAATGGAAGGGAAACCATTGTCTCTATGCAGATCCAAATGAATAGAATTGAACTTCTTGATGAATTGTAATTTAACATTTTCACATGGGAGCTACCCTTTGAAATTCCTTTGCTCAAATATAGCCATCCTAAGCTTGCTGGCAGAATGTCCTGGTAGATTTGTGTTACCATCAATTACCATTGTGAGCTTATGGCATAGCATGCTAATACTGAAGATCTCATTAATGACAACTTCTTAAAGAGTTTGGGTTGTCTGCAATACTCTTAATTTTGTTGTGGAAGCCTCTGTACTCAAGCTGTGTTGCCTTTATGATCAGATGGTATTAGTCAAAAATATCATGCTAATTGTCTTGTCTATTTTACATAGCTGTAAACCTCTCAGTATTATTGCCCTTTTTCTTCTTCAGGAAAGTGAAGAAAGGTTCTTTATTAATTGACTCCAGTACTATTGATCCTGCAGTTTCAAAGGAGCTAGCTAAAGAAGCTGAAAAGATGGGCGCTGTTTTTATGGATGCCCCTGTTTCTGGTGGTAAGTCTCTTAGTAAACTTGCATGTTCTTGTTGACCTCCACTCTTTCATTTGTTGCCATGCATGACTGATGGACATCCCCCTGTCTGAAATGCTGACAGTGTTAAGGTTACTATCACTTGTGCTGAGTTCAGTATGTGTGTCATTTGAAAATATTTACTTCCAATTGATTTTTACTATGATTAGGACAAATATTTGGAGTGCAAAATATATTCTCCCCAAATTAGTTCCTCTTCACAGCAAGGTCACAGTCCAGCATGACCTTAGTTTTGCTACATTCTCACTGGATGTTATGGAGACGAAAGTATTTTTCGCGATGTAGTGGATTATAGCTGTAATAAAAGAAAATGAGTTTCTTTAAGCCTTCCAATCTTTTTTTTTACTTACAAATATTTCCTTGTAAGATTAGTAGATGCAGACTTTCCAAGATGGTACTGCTCTCAGCAGACACTCTAGGAAAGTTGGCCAACACCATCTTGATGTAACTTCCTTCCACCTTTCAAAGCAAACAGCTGTGGTGCTAGTCTAGTGGCAACAAAGCAAATATGGAAGGGAAAGAGTACAGTGTAATCCCCAGATTTGATGGGGATTGGGGAAGAAGCCAGCAGGTTGGGTGCTTACCCATCAACATCCTCTGGCCACTATAGGAGCTATAGTCCAAAACATCTGAAGGCCACCAGGTTGAAGAAGGATATTCTACTTCATGCAGCCTTTTCCATGGGCAGAAACGCATCTTAATTTTGTACAAATGAAGGTGAAGTACATTTCTGTTGGTATATTGGGTGATTTTGCACTTCCCCTTATTTACGTTTTGAAATGCGCAAATAAAAATTGTTCTGTGTAATGAGGAAGGCACATTGAGCATTACTAGAGAGAATCAAATACAGTTTCCCCCAACCTCTTGCCCCCTAGATGTTTTGAAGTACAACTCCCATCAGCCGCTGCAGTGAGCAGGGATTATGGGAGTTGTAGGGAAAAAATCTGGAGGAGGTTAGGAAAGGCCTACTATATAGTATTTAGGAGGCAAAATAAAATGGAACCCTCAGTTTTCACATCAAGGATTCATAAAACTATGTAGGGGCCTTGTGCTAGCCCAGTGGCCCTGTCCCCACTGCTATTGTGGCAGTGCTGTGCTGAAGAAACAGCTAATATAATTTGTGGACAATTTTAAAGGAGCTAAGCATTGGGGAGGGGCATAAATAATCTCTAGGAAGAGTAGGTGAGCACATTATTGCAGTAAACAAGGCACCAATTTAACTGGTGTCTTACACTGAATCATACAATAATGGGTCATTCCACTGAGTAGAAGTTTGCTAATGAAGAAATGAAATAGTTTGGCCAGATATGGAGTGAAGTTCTAACAAGGGCACTACTTGTTACTTTATTATTTATTATTATTTATTTGATTTATATCCCACTCTTCCTCCCAGTAGGAGCCCAATGAGGAGCTTGTGAGTAATTTGCTGACTTCATGACTTGAATGTCAAGCCAACACCTTTCCTCCTCCTACTTATTCTTAACCTTCATTCAGCCTGACGAAAAGATCTGGGAAGCTTACTTACTGTTTGTGATGATATTTTGGTTAGTCCTAGGAACTGGTCTATCTAGCTCATTATTGTCTGTACTGATGTGCAGCAACTCTCCATTGTTTCAGACTGGGTACATTCCCAACCCAATGCCGGGAACTGAATCAGGGAGCATCTACATGCAGAGCAAATGCTCTGCTACTGAGCTATGGCCTTTCCCCAAATAAGGGGAATGAGGATCCTAATAAGGGTACTGATATTGAATTTCATCTAATGGACCAATGCAACTTCCTCTGCTTTTTGTGTATCCTGGAGAATACCAAGTTTAGTCATACAGGATCCCAAAACTGGAAGAAGATAACTTTCTACAACCTGAACATGGGGCTTCACTTTTGGGAAGTGGGATAATCTCCAGCTACTTGATAAAGCTCTGCAATCTCAATGAGTTGCACTGGCTACCAGTTGCTTGCTGGGCCCAATTCAATGTGTTGGTTTTGACCTTTAAATCTCTACACGGTTTTGGCCCAGCCTATCTGAAGGAGCGCCTCCAGCATCATCAGCTATGCCACCTAACAAGATCGGCCTCAAAAGATCTTCTCTCTATCCCACCAGTCAAAACAGCTAGACTGGTGAGGACTAGAGAAAGGGCTTTTTCAATTGTGGCCCCCACCCCATGGAACTCCCTTCCAAATGATGTCCGCCAGGCCCCCTCTACAATGAGTTTCCGCCAGGCCGTGAAGACCTGGCTCTTCAGGCAGGCCTTTGGGGTGGGCTAAATTTTAACATCATTGCTTTTCAATTTTAATATTGTATTGATGTGTCATTTTGTGCTATTTTGCTTATTTTGTACGTCGCCCAGAGTGCCTGGTTAGCCAGCCAGATGGGCGACTAAGAAATCCAATAAATAAATAAATCTGAAAAACTCAAAAAGCTTGCACCATTTTGGTTGATTCTAAAAAAAGCATTGCCCAGCTGTGGCTTTTGAAAAGATAGTGGAGAAAGTATGGATAGCTGGCTGAATCTGTATTAAGATCACAGTATGAACAAGAGTAGAATAAGTGTAAGGCAATATAAGCTACCAGCAATGTGGCCATCTACTGACCCAGGAGCAGATTATAACAATGTTGTAGAAGCAAGGTAGAAGAAAAAGGCTTTTAATCAGTGCAAACTTAGGGAAAAAATGAAGTCAGCCTCAGCTATTTGTGACTTAATTTGTACCATATTGGAGAAAAACCAGTATCTTATTTTTGCATTTGCCAAAATACAGCACCATGCAAATATATGTTGTTGAAATGCCCCTGAGGGCTGTCCTTTCAGCATTCAGAAGAGATCTATGTTTATACACCCTTCTCCATTATTTTTGTGCCTTTATTTTCCACCCCTCTTTAGCATCTTTTTTTGTATAAGAAGCAGATCTCTGCAGGCAATTGTAAGTTGAAGTTCTCCATACTGGCTGGATAGGTTCCGCTCCAATTGCATCTCGCCTGCGTGAAGGGAAACTGGAATATGTTAAGTCATTTATTGATACTGTAGTGACAAGTGTAAACTGAGAATGAAGACAGTGACTCCTGTATGGCCTTGTATGCATAAGAGCTTCTTTGTACACATCATGTTACTAATGTGGCATTTGCAGCAGTTGCTGGTGTCAGACTAAAGTGTCCTTTGTGGAATGTACGAGTGTATATACGTGCCTGAGCGTATCTGGGTGCATTTTTCCCTTAATGAATAAAATAACATGTTGAATAGAGTCATTTTTACTAACTTGCATAAATGCTTTCTAGAAGATTGAAACAGCAGGCAGCAGAGCTTGTTAAAGTCTTCTTCTTTTACAAGCTTTAAAGAATTCAGAATATGGCTGGGCTGCCTTTTTTAAAATCGAAACCCTCTTACAGACTTCATTTCAGAGCTAGCATCAAGTCTGTACAGTGCTTGTCTTTTTTAAAATACAAACATGCACTCTTTCTTTTTCTATTTACTGAATTGGAACCCTACTATTTCCACTAGCGCTGTGTCTAATTTATGATGTGACTACAAAAACTAAAATTATATGTTGGCACAAAACATCACCACTGTAGTTAAGCATTTGTTGGCATTTCCATTATAAGCCCTTGCTTAGAAGTTTATAACTTGGCATTTTTACTTTGCTTCAGGCTCTAAATATGCTGTTTTCTGTCCAAGCACAATAGGGTTTTTTAAAAAAATCATTAAAATAAGCTTGAGTCACACATAAATGTGTCGGAGCTAGTACTGCAGAGTAGAGTTTGAGCATAGTATTTAATTTGTGTGTGTGTGTACACACACACACACACACACACACACACACGAGTAGGGCCCCGCTTTTTGGCAGCCCGCTAATACGGCAGCTAAAATTAGAGTAAGGCCCCACTCATACGGCGCTTGTTCCACTTTTATGGCATTTTTCAGGTGCCATTTTATTGAAGGAGTTCTGCTTTTTGGCAGGTTTCGCTTTTAGGCAGGGGTCTGGAACGTAAGTGCCCCCCTCTCTCTCGTGGGTAGGGGTGGGTGGGTGGCCAAAACCATGATGTAGTAAAATAACGGGCTTTTAAGTGACTTTACAACTTTTTATTATTATTTACTAAATGGCACAAATCTATATGCAACCGTCTTTATGTGTAAGGTTTTTTGGGGGTCATAATGCTGTACATTCCAGTTGTTCCTTCAGAGATCTTAAAAGCCAGCAGTGCTCATTTAGTAAGATAAGTGCTTTTTACAAATCCACAAAAAATAGTTTAAACCCCCACTAAATAAATAGTCCACGGACGTAGGAACACATGCTTATCAGATTCATGATTCCTCCATTTTTTTTATCCTGAGTTCTTTCCCCTTTCTCTCAGAATCCTTTCATGATTTAACTCCTCTTTGCCTACTAGATGGTAGATTTCTTTAGCATCAGCATTACTAAATTAGCAGGAAAGGATACCTCAAGGAAAGAGGACCAACTAGCGGGTTGTGTGAGTTTTGCATTAGTTACCAATTTAGACTGTATGTGAGAGTCCATTTGGTCTTGCACAGTTACCATGTATGTTGTACTTTTGGTACTCGCAAAGCTTTTTCACTGGAAGGGGTCAGGCTGTTCACATATCTTGCTTGCCATCTTTCTATTTGGTTTAAAATGAAACAAACAGTTCGTTAGTTTTATTTCTTAGCAGAGTATATATTTTGCAAAGCGGAATGAGAATTAACCAGCCCAACTTCCCTTCATACAGACTAGCTGAATAAAAGCAACAGAGATAGTCTTCTTTGGTAAAAAGTATTAAGAATGTTTACTCAAACCTTTCATATGTTCAAGAAACATAGGCTCTAGCTTGGAGAGAAAAGATAGAAGTAGGTAGTAGATTTAGTCCATGATGGGGATCATCTGGCAGAGAAGCCTGTGGAGGCTTCTCTCTCCTGTGGCTTAATGAAGAATTATGCTAATAAGAGAACAACATCTCTTAACGAAGAAGAGGAAGAGGAGAAGGGAAAATAACACCTACCAATAGGAAGTTGCATCACAGTAAACAAGCAGAGAGGTGTCCCCAATTCTGGCTAGAAGGGACATCTTATTAAAAGCATGCAAGCTTGCTTATCCCAACACTTTCCTTGTTCTTAGAGTCCAAATCCTTGTTTCTATTGGTGCACCTGAGGGAAAGTTTCTGTACACTTAAAAACAAGGTCAGCTCCAAGTTTGAGGAGACCTTGGGTAGAGTGCCCTCTGGTGGGCTGCCACCTCCATCAGTGGGCCCTTGTAATCTTACCTAGTTCTGGTAGGCAACAGCAATGCTTGAAACGGTGCCCATTGGTTGGGTCTAGCTGCCATTTTAGCTGCTCACAATACCTCTGATACTGTGTCATATTGCGGAAAAGTTTTAAGCTGCAGTTAGATCCAGCTGCCTGAAGCTGCTTGGCGTGCCAGGCCAGAAAAAAACTAAAAGGGGGCAAGGCAGCAATGCTACCTTCCAGGGTGTGGGTCCCAGCAGCTGCCTTGAGAATGGAAGCTGTCTTAGATCATGTCAGAACATTGGTTCATCTACCTCAGTGTTGTTGAGTGATTGGCAGTGGGTCTCCAGCATTTCTGACAAGACACCTTCCCCAACCCTACCTGGAAACACCAGGGATTGAACCTGCAACTCTTTGCATACAAAGCATGTGCCATGCTAATGGCAGCCCTGACTTGAGGTTGGCAAATTATTATTTATTATTATTATTATTTATTAAATTTATATACCGCCCGACTAGCAATAGCTCTCTGGGCGGTGAACATAAAATAGCATAAAAATACAATGAATAACAAAATAATACTAAAATACAATCAACAATCCAATACAATAAACATTTTTAAAATTAAATCAGTGTAACTTAAAATGCTTCAGAGAATAGGAAGGTTTTGACCTGGCGCCGGAAGGAGAGCAGAGTCGGCGCCAGGCGTACTTCCTCAGGGAGACTGTTCCATAGTTCGGGGTCCACCACTGAGAAGGCCCTAGATCTTGTCATCACCCTCCGGGCCTCCCTGTGAGTTGGAACCCGGAGGAGGGCCTTCGTAGCAGAACGTAGTGCACGGGCCGGTTCATATCGGAAGAGGCGTTCCGCAAGGTATCGTGGTCCCGCACCGTATAAGGCTTTATAGGTTAATACCAACACTTTGAATCTAGCCCGGAAACATATTGGCAACCAGTGCAAGCTGGCCAGAACAGGTGTTATATGCTCGGACCGCTTGGTCCTTGTCAGCAATCTGGCCGCCGCATTTTGCACTAGTTGTAGCTTCCGAACTGTCTTCAAAGGTAGCCCTACGTAAAGCGCATTACAGTAATCCAAACGTGAGGTTACCAGAGCATGTACCACTGATGTAAGGTCCTCTTTACTCAAA
The DNA here is from genome assembly GCF_030035675.1 of Rhineura floridana. NCBI lineage: Eukaryota > Metazoa > Chordata > Lepidosauria > Squamata > Rhineuridae > Rhineura > Rhineura floridana. The sequence goes on from NC_084489.1 coordinate 37,821,134, forward strand.
TAGGGACGTAGCTGGGCTACCAACCGAAGTTGGTAAAACGCATTCCTAACCACCGAGGCTACTTGAGCCTCAAGTGAGAGGGAAGAGTCTAAAAAGACTCCCAGACTACGAACCCGGTCCTTTAGGGGGAGTGTAACCCCGTCCAGGACAGGGTATATATCCACCATCCGATCAGAGAACCCGTCCACCAACAGCATCTCAGTCTTGTCTGGATTGAGCTTCAAGGAAATAACTCATAATAACTTATTCTAGCATGGAGAAGTGGAAATCCCATGGTCCTATGGGATGGAGTTGTTGAGCTTTGAATATGAATAAATAGATACAGAGTGATTTTTGTGTGCAAGAATTGTTATGGTAAACATAGTGATGCTATCTTCAGCTCATCGCATCAGACATTTGCTGTTCAGCTATTGACTCCATTTCAGTTGATTCCGTGGCTCCCCAGTTCACTGACAGATGCACATTCTGATTTCCCCCCCCCTTTTGCTGCTGTTTGGGCTGGAACTCAAAACTACTGTTTCCAATGAGAACTCCATTCTGGAAACAAATAGCATTCTTAACATGAGAGCCAGTGTGGTGTAGTTGTTAGAATGTTGGACTGGGACCTAGGAGACCAGGGTTCAAGTCTCTGCTCAGCCATGAAACTCACTGGGTGACCTTGGGCCAGTCCCTGTCTCTTAGCCTAGCCTACCTCACAGGGTTGTTGTGAGGATAAAATGGGGGGGGGGAACCATGTTTGTACATAATCCTGAGCTCCTTGGAGGAAAGATGGTATATAAATGTAATAAATAAATAATAAATAAATATTTTATGGTATCTTCCCTACCTTCTGACAAAGCAAGAGGGAATATCACCCCCATTCTCACCCTGAATATTCATAATAACAACAACTCCCTAAAGTATAAGAGTATTGTGTGGAGAGGAATGTTTATTAGCCGCAAGGCTGGATTATACCTCAAAATAAGAATGCAATACTTTATTCCTTTGTGGCTTGACCACGGGACAGAGCTAAAATTCCAGACAAATACCTATATAGGTTATTCAAAATATTATATGTTTTGCTGTTAGTTTACACAGCTGGTTTTGCTTTTGCATTGGGTTATGGTTTTCATTCTCCTCTCCAGCCTGTGTCATGAATCATCTGGAAGTGTTACTGAATATAGCAAACCCTTGAAGCTGTCAGCCCTTTCTGAGGGTAGTACCCAATGTTCAGCAGCAGATACAGGATTCCCTTGCTTCCAGTGAACACAGTGAGGATTGGAGTGGCATTTGTGCATGGGGGGGAAAGAGAAAGAGTGGGAAGTGCTTAATCTTTCTGCCATTCTTGCTCCACAGATATACTCTTCCGCTAACCACCACCCCCAATTTTATACAACAGAGGCAAACTACTCTTCCGGCATTAGCACTTGCCTAGCTAGAACTAGGAATGCTTGTGGTGTTTTGGTGCATATTTAAATTCTATTTGTTATGAAGTACTTACAGTATATTCCACTTTATGACCCCAAGAGGTTCTCAAAGCTGCTTCCAAAAGATTCTCAAATAAAAACTTACTCAAATCTGATATTGCAACAAACGTTACATATAACCATATGAAACCAGGATTGTTCATACTCTCTGCCTTCTTGATTTTTGCTGTCGTACTAGGGCAGCAGCTCCTACCAAAATCCTCTGAGGCAAGGAAGTGGAGCTGAGCAGTTGCATCTTATTAACTCTGTGATGGAAGCTCTCCTATGCTTGTAAAATTTTAGTATTAGTTAGGATGCACACTTTAACATGGTAAGGGGGTTTGAGAGTATTGAAGAAGCTGAGAGCAATGCTGTCAGGAGTCTAGACCAAGAGGCTAGACTCCTATCAGGGGCACCCAAGGCGGAATGGTCAAAGCTGAGACACCAGACTAAGATGCATCCAAACTCAGAGGAAGGCAATGGTAAAACACCTTTGAATACCTCTTACAATGAAAACCCTATGAACAGAGTATCCAAAATGCAACATGACATAGTGCTGGAAGATGAGGCCAAGATGTAAAGACAGAATATGGAGCAACTGATTGGTTCCCAATAGGAAAGGGTGTGAGACAGGGGTGTATTTTATTACCCTGTTTGTTTAATCTATACGCTGAACATATACGGAAAGCAGGATTGGACCAAGATGAAGGAGGTGTGAAAATTGGAGGGAGAAATGTCAATTTAAGAAATGCAGATGATACCATACTACTAGCAGAAACCAGTAATGATTTGAAATGAATGCTCATGAAAGTTAAAAGAGGAAAGCACAAAAGCAGGACTACAGATGAATGTCAAGAAGACTAAAGTAATGACAAAAGAAGATTGATGTAACTTTAAAGTTGACAACGAGGACATTGAACTTCTCAAGGATTATCAATACCCTGCCACAGTCATTAACCAAAATGGAGACAATAGTCAATAAATCAGAAGAAGGCTAGGACTGGGGAGGACAGCTATGAGAGAACTACAAAAGGTCCTCAAATAAAAAGAGCAGCAGGGTGGACGGTACACCAGCAGCAACCCTAGTTCCCTGTCTCCTTGGCCCGACACCAGGTGCAGGCCCTCACAGCCAGCTCCAAGACAGAGTGATTTCCTGGTGACAGCGATGGAAGTTCTGTAGACCACAGCAACTCCTCTCCCCTGTCCCTGCAGCCTGTGCTGGTGTTGCACTTCCAGTTGGGCAAAGCTGGGTCAGATCAACTCCTCCCAGCTCACCTACTCAGGTCTCGGTAATGAACACCGAATTGGCACCTTCATCCACAATCAAATCATGGATGAGTGTGGTCTTATTGTGTACCGATCTGGCGTTAAACAACAACACACACAGGCCAGTGGGCACAGCAGATGAGCAGTGAGGACCCCATCCATGAGAGTGGCAGCAAGGCACAAGGCACAAATAGCCTTGCCCTCGTCTTCTCTGGTAATTCACCACATCCCCATGGCTATATTTCCCTCTACCCGTGATCACTGAAATTGGGGAGGCATCACCCATATTCCTGCATTCTAAGAGTCCTCCTAAGCACCTGATATGGACCCAACACAAGCCCACCAAGAAAACCTGCCGGAGTCGAATATCCCTGTGAGAATTGGAAACAGTCATACCCATTCAAACTTTTTAACACAGGGCCCATTTGCACAAGCAGTCAGTTTTTGACATGAGGCAGAACTCATACTATCTGATCTGCCCACTTGCAATTTGAAATAGTACAGTTGCAGGAGAGCACTACTTACCACATGATTCTCCTGCATATGTAGAACAAATCTAAGATGGCATTTGGGCTAGAGTCTATTTTGAGATTAGGGGAATTATTGGGGGTACAATGCCAAGGCTTTATGGACTAATTGTATTATTAGAATACAAGATTCAGATGGGTGTACTGTATGATTACAAGACGGAACAGAAGTATCTGCATTTTTAAAATCAAGAGTGGACAACTAGAAGATTGTGAGCAGAGTTTTATTTGCACAATAGGACTTTCTCATCTTTCTGCTGCAACCTCTTGCACAAAAGCCATTTTGGAGAGCTGGAAGATGATCTGCAGTGTTATGTGATGTCATGTGAGCTGCTGGATCTGTGAATGGGGAAGGAAATCGGCAGAAATTGGAGGTCCTACGTGTGCACATACACACATCCCTTGTGTGATCAGAAGGGCCATCTATTCACACAAGGAGCCTTCTGGATCCTGGTCATTATATTGGTAGGAACAATTAACATGTAGAAAGTGGTTAACTCTCTGAGGATTGTGGCAAATCCTTACTTATGAACAAATTCCCTGTAGATTCATTCAATAAGAAAGAATGGGAGAAGTTGTCACTAGTATTACTGAAACTAAATGGATGACCAGAAGCCATATAGTAGCTCTTCACGTTTGCCACATTGCCTCTGCTTGCAGTTACAGCTGCTGCCTTCATCCATGCAATAGAGCAGTGATTCTTAACCTTTTCCACTGCCAGCACCCCTTGGATTTCCAAAATATGCTCTCGCACCACCTGAAAAAATACTGTTCATTTATTTTATTTTATTTTAATGTGTGTTTTAGCCTAACTTAGCTAAGATAAATGTCAGTTTTCCAAAATCTTTGGTTGGGCCTCGCACCCCTAGAAAAAGTGTCTTGTACCCCCGGGGGTGCGTGCATCCCAGGTTAAGAACCACGGTGAATAGAGTCTTGCCCCTAGATTTCACTAGATAGAACCATCAACATTTGTCATAAAGAGCAATAATAAACTAGTTCTTCAGTTGCATTGTGAGAATTTTAAACTGGTTCAAACGCAACTTACTCTAAAAGGAATTCTGGAAATTGCAGCTGTGCGGTGCTGTGTATAGATTCCTGTAAAGAGATGTATGGCACCTTAAAGACTAACAAATTTGTTATGGAATAAGCTTTCATGGATTCCATTCCACTTCATCAGATGCAACAGAGTATTACTCTTCTAGAAATGATAGATTCCTGGCCCTCTTGCAGAATGCTTTAAAGTGGTTTACATTTATAGTGTAAGATGACATGATTTCCTAACATGTGATACCCTTACTGGTGATCTCACAGTCAACCTTTCGGACGAGCTAGTCCTCTGTCAGTGATTTAAAAATAATAATAATTATGTAGTGGAAAAATATTCCTCTGAATCCACTCTAAGCTTGCAGTTTATTTCACACACCTCTTACATCTGAGTGAACTAATTTCCACTATCTCATTTGGTATAAAATGCATGCATTATTATCATCCTAAGCTCTCAGCAGAGAACCTGAACTAAAGTACCTCTTATACAAAAGGAGGGTGGACTTGCTTCACATTAAGGTTAAAGTCATTTGATTGTCTGCCAAAGAGCTGGTTTAGCAATGGCAGAAAAATTGCAATTAAGTCAACATTCATATTTCCCCAGGAAGATCTACTATATAAATCAAGATTATTTTAAAAGCATTAAAATCACACTATAAAACCTAACATCAGTTCTCATCTTGCAAGATTTTCCAGATTATTAGAGTAATTATTTTGCTTCAGATATTTTAAAAGGTGACAGTTCACTAGCATCATAAATTGCACCACAGATAAGAAGAAAAATGGCAAAAATCAACCTAAATGTATACAGTAGGGCCCCGCTAATACGGTAGGTTCCGTTCCGGACCCCTGCCATAAAGCGGAACCCCATTGACTTTAATGGGCTGCATCGCGTGAAAACAGCGCAAAACGTTGCAAAAGGGGGGAAAACCCTTTAAAATTGAAAATGAAAGGTGCCGTATCAGCGGAACACCTTAAAGCTGAACGCCGTAATGCGGGGCCCTAGTGTACTGCAATAATTCTTAATAGGCAACAATGGAGTTTTAAACCATCAATATCTAAAGCAGCATTTATACATGCATATGGGAGGAACTTCCTGAATGCTGATGGTTCTTGACTAGCTGCACCTGTAAGCTGCTTTCTGTAAAAGCCTAAAGTGAGCCAGTCTCAACGTGGCCACCTTGAGTGGATGCTGGGGCCAAATAGCATTGCCTATGATTGACCCTTTGTAATGGTATGCGGCTTTTACAGCACAGTCCTCTGCATGTCTACTCAGAAGTAAGTCCTATTGAGTTCATTGGGATTTACTCCTAGGCAAATATGTGTAGGATTGCAGCCTTGGTAATATACAATCATGTGGAACTTGCAGCCTCTATCACACACTGAGAAAAGGAATGCTTTCCCATTCTGATTGCATAGTAATTTGCTCTGAAATCCACCGAAATATGCATGGCAGTACTGGGCTTATTGAACTGATGAAGTTATGTGCTGCCTGTCCACACTTGTCACCGCAGCCATGTGGTAAATAGCTACTGCTTGGTTATTTTAATTACAATGGGAGTACACTATAAATGACTTGAATGCACATTTACTCATTTAAATGCCTTTACAAAGGCAAAAGAAAAGCTTTGGAGGCTGACTCTTAAAGAAAAGAGAGGCCAGCTTTTTAACCAAAACTAATTGCCCTGGAACGGCCAAACTACCCTGAACATGTCCGATCTTGGAAGCTGAGCATGGTCAGGCCTGGTTAGTACTTGGATGGGAGACCGCCTGGGAATACCAGGTGGCATAACCTTAGAGGAAGGTAATGGTTAACCACCTCTGAATACCTCTTGCCATGAAAACCCTAGGAATATATCCAAAAAAAGATTCATAGGGTCGCCATAAGTCATAATCGGCTTGAAGGCATATAACAACAATTTTCCTAGAAGCATAGGAATGGATTGTAGTATTTGGTTTTGTTAATATCAGGGGACTTTAGTTGAACTGTGTGTGTTGCAGTCAAGGTGTATATACAGCATTTTTATAATTTACTCAGTTTCTTAGACACCTGCTACTAAAAATAGTCTCAAGGCAATTTGCATTATAAAATAAAAGAATGTACTAAGGTTAAAATGGAAGTAACAGCAACCAACAATTCTAAAAACACCTCCTTTCCCCAAGAAAATGCCTATATCATAACAGTGCAAAAACAAAACAATGGAATGCCTAGTGGGACATAAAGTTAATTAGACATCACCTGGTAGAAGAGGAAGGGCTTTGCCTGGCACTGAAAAGATCGGTGCCAGGTAGGTCTTGCTGGGTAGACTGTTCAACAAATTGGGGGCTAATTTGGAAAATACCGTCTCTTGGAGGAAGAGCATGGAAAAGGGCCCTGAGGTCTAGGTAGGCTTATGTTGTAAGAGGTGTTCCTCAACAAATTGGGGTCCTGAACCGTTTCAGAAAGCTTAAAGCCCCACCAGTTAGGTTTGAGTGTGAAAGGCATGTGGAAAGACAGAAATCAACCCCTTACTTTTCCCTTCTGAAAATCTGGTTTGGATTTTAGCTTTTTTGAAAATAGACTACTTGCTCAGCTCCAGGTCTAGATTAGAGGTGCCCTCTGGTGGGCCCCTCCTATGGCAAGCCTTTACCCGGCAATGCTTCCAGCTAGGGATGGGATCTTTTGGCTGGTGCTGATTCGAAAGCAGTATATCAACCTACTAGGCTGGTATCGATTCAACTTTGTTCTTTGTCTGCTAGCCACAGCTTTTGCTGATTCTTTTTTCCCCTCTCAAAAAAATATTGCTATCAATATTTTGAAAGAAAATACTGATAAAATTAACATTTGTAATACCAATATTTTAGAGGTTTTTTTTAAAATCTGTTTTTGAAAATAGCCATGGAAAATCACTACCAAAAACACACACATGTAATAATAGAGAATAAGCAAATTAATGGAAAATTCAGTACCAAATTTGAACTGGGCAGAATTCTAGCATATCCCTACTCCCTGCAGTGTCGGGTGGCTGTAACCTTCCATTTTAATTTCCCATAGTGCTCCAGAGTGACGCTATGTTGGGGGCATGATGGGAAACTTAAATGGTAGTTCGATTTAGTTGCTAGATGCTGCTTGGAATCCCAGGCCAAAATGTTTTTTAAAAGAAGCCCACAGCATGTATCAGTGGTGGGCCCTGCCAGGGTGCTCAGGCGCTAGTAGTTACAGAAGGTGTTAACACTGAACCTGTCCCAGTTGTTGGAGGTGGAAGCACGTATACTGTTCCTAGTTTGACAGGATGGTGTTTTAGTTTTTTAACCCATCCATGGAGAACTGGTCATGTGTAATGTTAGTTATAGATATCAGGAAAATAAACTACATTAAAGCTCAAGTTACAGGAAGCCTGATTTTGGCTGAACATCAGGAAAAAATTCCTAACTGTTAGAGTACTATGATAATGGAATCAATTGTCTAGGGAGGTGGTAAGCTCTCCAACACTGGAGGCATTCAAGAGGCAGCTGGACAGCCACCTGTCAGGTATGATTTAATTTGGATTCCTGCATTGAGCAGGGGGTTGGACTCGATGGCCTTACAGGCCCCTTCCAACTCTGTTCTATGATTTGAAAGGAAATACATTTTATTTATTCATTCATTAAGAAAATAAACTTGTTCAATACAGTGAAAGCTCATTATAATGCAGGGGATGGAGAGCAAAGGATGCACCAGTGTTATAGGGGTACTATGTTATAATGAAAACCAGTGTACCATATACAGTATTTTACTCGGGGGCATCATCGTACCTGCAGTATTTCTGAATCCGTGGACAGTGAGACGTGTTATACTGATCTTCCGCTGTATGTTAGCAAGGTGGAGAAAGTGGTTTCTATACCTTTCCAGGGTAAGACCCTGTTACTGGGGATAGATTCTGGCCCTGCAGAGTGAGAGATGAGGGGGATTACTTGGTATGAATATATTATCTAGGAAGTGTTTGTGTATTATTGCTTGTTTCTGTGTCAGTATTTATCAAGATTTGGCTGGTTCTCACAGTGTAGGCATGTGAATGGGTTGCTGATTGAGGATGTGAAATTGAATTATTATATGTGAGTGCTTGCAGCATATGGAGAGTATGATTTGAGGGTGTGCTAGAATAGTAAGTTTGAGTATATTGCTTTAGATTATTGATGTGTGTGTTTGATGTGTGTTGATTGTGTAAGGGTGTGCTTGAGTGGAACTGAATGGTTTGTATTCCTAGCTGTTGCACTTTGCATACTCTGTTCATAGGGTTTTTGTGGTAAGAGATATTCAGAGGTGGTTTACCATTGCCTTCCTCTGAGTTTGGATGCATCTTAGTCTGGTGTTTCAGCTTTGACCATTCCGCCTTGGGTACCCCTGCTAGGAGTCTAGCCTCAGAGCTGGTAATTTAATTGGATTGGCTTGTTTAATAGTATTTAATTGATTTATGTATGATAGTTGGGAAGTGAGTTGTGAATTTCTTTTGCTTAATTGTCTTATGGTACTTCAAAAGGTTGAATTTATATTTTTAAGTTTATTTTCATTTGTAATATTTTACTGTCTGATGTTTAGAAGATATTTTGTTCTGTTTACTGTGTTTGTTGGGAATTTTCCATGTACTTTTATATCTGATTTTTATGTATAATGTTTATTTTGATACTAAAGAGGATGCTCTACTTAGTTGTTAATTATGTTGTCTAGAATGTAGGCATTTCCTGGTCTTTTTTGGTATTTGCTATTAATCTAAGATGTTTTAGCCTATGTTATGAACTGCTTAGAGTTTTGTTTAAATATAAGCGGTATGTAAATTTTCCAAACAAATAAAATAATGTAGTTCCTACATCTTCAGACTTACCACATGTCGCCAATAAGATCAACAATTTACATTTAAAAAAGGAGCATGCACTGGAATAATATAATTTGATTTTTCTAGCCATGAGAGGTTACAAAAGAATGGGGGAGAGGGAAAACAGATAAATCACATGTTTATAAAATGAGTTGTGCTATCCCTTTAGAGTGGAAAATTCCATTTTTGTATATGCAACTATTGTCTGTATTGCAGATGAATTTTTTAACATTTGCTTATAAATAAATAGGCTATGTTGTATATGCATGTCTATTTGAAATGAAGAAAGGGGTGACACCTGCTTCTTAAGACTGTCAGACACTAGGTTACAGTTTTCGACTACAATCCTGTACAAGCTTACCTGGGAGTAAGTTCCATTGAATTTAGTGAGGCTTTCCACTAAGTAAATGCATAGGTCTGTGCTGTAAACTTTGAAAACTTACTGAGGAGATGAGGTTATTAAATGTTCTTTACTGAAGAGCACTGGGGGAGAATAATACTACTTAACGCTTTCAAGTGTTGTTTGGATGATCAAGTTGTAATCCTTACAACAAACCTGTAAGGTAAATCAGGATTTTATTCCCCATGATGACAGATGGGGAGACTGAGGCTGAGAGAGTAGCATGCCAAAGGACAGTGCATGGAAGAAGTGAGATTCAAGCAGGGACTTCTTAATTCATAGTTCAGTGTCTTAAGCACAATATGAGGGCTAGAGAACATAATGGAATTTTCTTATTCCAGCCTACGCATTTGCATTTATGTTTTGCTTATACACCTTATGTTTACGCAAAGATAGGAACTAGGGAAAAATTAAAGTAGAGCTTCGGATAAGTTTGTTTTGAAAGCTGAAGGGTAGCTGCATTCTTAGAGCAGGGTGGTTCTGCCCATCCATACTACTGAGTTTAATCAGGAGTCTTTGGTGAGGGATTTTTGTTAAAAGTTTTTTTGGAAGTGGCTAACACAATCATTGGCTAACACAATTATGCTACTCACCATGGGCCAGCATTAGCTACTTCACCCTAACTTCTGCTGCTAGAGAAATTTCCCAACAGCATGAAAGGAAATGTGCATGCACAGCCAAAACGGTTTGTATGTTTATGAGGAATGATTCTGGGGTCATATGTTTTCTGCAAGGCTACATAGTCCCAGCTATTAGAACACAGGTGGGGAACCTCACTCCCAGGGACAGAATATGACCCTCCAGGTCTCTCTTCCTGGTCTGTATAGCTCTCTCCAGGCCACACCCCTCACTGCCCTGTTTCACACCCTCCTTGAGTGTTTTAGCTTGGCTGGAATGTGTGCTTGAACTCTGATCCTCTTGCTTGTCTAGATGGAAGGGGGGGAGAGAGCGAGAGAGTGCCTAGACGAAAGGAGAGACAGAAAGTGTAAAAACCAGCCTATTGTACAAAGGCAATTGCTCTGCCCCGGCCCCACCCATCACTGACATGTGGCCCTGGAAGGTTACCCAGAAGGAAATGTGGCCCTCAGCCTGAAAAAAGTTTCTCCACTCCTGATTTATAGAAGCCCCTCACTTTTACTCTACCCTTCTAGCCACTTAGGCCTATGAAATGTTGGGGTGCAGACATACCACTTTACGCATAGACTGGGTAATATCCATTGGTGGCTTTGCACAAAAAGAAAGCACTTTCACTTGTGCAAGTCATAGTGCCTGATTTTTATTAATCCACTTGACCTACTGCAACCCTCCGCACTGTAGTCTTCTGGAATATCACCAACACTTAGGAGCATTTTTGTGGGGGCACCAGCAGGTGATGAAAATCAGGTTCCCTGCTTTGTGTGAGCAGAAGTCCTTTTTGCTAGTGCATTATAACTACAGTTGTCACATGTGAAAAGATAAAGCTTTTCATTAAATGGTTCCTCACCTTGAGATAAGTTATAACTCCTAAACCGATTATGGTGAACCTGTGGCTCTCCAGACATTGGTTTCCATCAGCCCCAGCCAGCCTGGCCAGTGATTGGGTATGATGGGAGTTGTAGTCTAACAACATCTGGAGCGTAACAAGTTCCCCATCCCTGTCCTAAACAGTAGCCATCAACAGAAGGAAAGCCACTTCCATTTGGCATGACAGGCTGAATGCCACATGAATGACTGGACAAATCCTAAATCTGTTCATCTGACTTTAGCTTCATTCACAATCATTATAACATGCAACAATTACGTCTGATTCTACCATTGGATTAGCAACCTCTTTAATCTGTAATAAGGAACTGCATTTTTAATCTTTCATTTTTGGAATTAGCATTTCATACCCTTCCTCTTCAGCATTCCACCTGACAATAACATCTCTGGTTAGAGTGGCATACCTCTCTTCTTCCATGCCCTCTTCCTCTCTGAAATCTGTATTATTTTCTGGTCAGTTGACTTCTTGAGGACCAAGAGCAGGGCAAGAGATCCGCCACTACAAAGCAGGCTATTTCTAAATAGTGTCTTATCTTTAGGATCAGGATACTTCCTCATAATGGTAGCAATTGATGCCATCTTCACCTATTACTGGTTGTTATTTAAAACATGTATTCAAAACAAGGATAAATAATAATTATGGTTGGTTATTAAATCTGGTGAGAATACTGTGATAAGCACACCTGAATTGCTAATGAAATATTTGAAATAAGTAATGAATAATGTTGAAACCAATGTTAAAAAGCCACTTTTCTAAGCAGTACCACAAAGTGGGCCTATTACTAATGTAAAGAAGGATTCAGTCTTTTGGCTGATATAGCATAGTCCTTTTAGGCATTTGTGCTGAATGCACTTATCTAATATTGTCAATCTTAACAGGTTCGACATAACATGGTTAATTTTTTTTACTTGTGATTAATTTCATGGGGGCATGTAAAATTAATTTCATGGGTGTATGCAATGTGAAAATACCATATTAAAATCAGTTAGAGCAATTTACTATCAAAAGAGTCGGATAGGTCTTAAACATACATCTCCCTTCTCCGCAGCGATACCCAGATTTTGGAATTCTCTGCCCCAGGAGATCTACCTGTCTACTTTTTAAATTGTTTTTAATTGTTTTTAATTGTGTTTTTAAATTGTTTTTTTGTGTTGTAAAATTTGTATATTTGTTTTTATTGTTTTTAATTGCTGTAAACCACCCAGAGAGCTTCGGCTATGGGGCAGTATATAAATGTAATAAATAAATAAATAGTGATATTTAATTAAAATCATTTCATTTGAATAATCCGATGAACTCAGTTGACCTTTTCGATCTACCAATTTTTCCCTTCCATTGCTGTTTTTATGAGATGTTGCATTGTGGTGATATTACCGATGTTAATTGTTGGGCAGTGGAAGGGTGGGTTACAAAAGTTTTAATATACGTTATGGCAAATTAACAAGTGGTTATGATTGAGGGCCTCTCACCAGTACATTGGTCTATCTAGCTCATTATTGCCTACGCTGAGTGGCAGTATCTCTCCAGGGTGTCTCGCAGGGAGTTTCCTACCTGGAAATGCTGGGGAATGAATCTAGGACCTACATGCAAAGCAGATGCTCAAAACGCTTCTCTGGGCATCATACTTGAGTTCCCACTCGCCCCTCAATTTCATCTCAACCCTGGAAAGAGAGAGACACAGAGCGAGAGAGAGTTGCCCATGGCCACCCAGTGAGCTTAATGGCCAAGCGGGTATTTGAACTCAGATCTCTCTGAAGTCCAACACTCTGTCTACTTCACTATACCTCACTGGCTGAGGTTTTTATGGGTATATGCTACTAGTACTTCGGACTGGAAATGGTAAAGCTACACTCTTCAGCATTAACACTGGCCCAAGAGAGATTATAAACCATTCTGAACAAAATTTATTTAACCTATTAAAAAGTCAACCTTAAACTACAGTTAATTAGTTTACACTATTACCTCACTTCTTCTGAGGACTAAAATTCCCTCAGAGTAAAAAGAGCTATATCAGGTGAGTTGACTCTTGCCCATATGGAGCTTTAAGATAATGATGAGTTTAAATTTCCTCTTAGAGCTAAGTGAGAATAAAACTGAAGGCAATAAACTGTTGGCCAAACCCATTAAACCAAAAAGCTGGGAATTCTCCAGTTCTTGACTTAAATTGTTTGTTTATCAGCTGGCGCCTAGTCTGGAGTCAAGAGCTGGAGATTTCTATCTGTGACAGAACTTTGAAACTCTTGCAGGACACTTTCATTTTAACTTAAGGTAACTTGAGTTTATAGCTTTGGCTTTAAAGATTACTAATGATTTACTCATTTCCTTACCATTTAACCAGAGTGGACTTCTTTCCCAGGAAGGAATCTGTGTTTATTTAGGGTCTTTGTCTGCGGAGGGATTAAAAGGCAGCCCACCAGCATTGTGAACTTGATGGTAGTAAAGGGTCACCAAAACACGCCATAAAAACATTCTTGCTATGGAATTAATTATACAGTGTAATTTTACAAAGCAGTTCAGTAACTCTTCTTTTAAGGCTTCAGCAAAATTTTATTCTTCTTCAGAAACTTGGAACTGTTGTGGGGAGAGAACAATTTTTATTTAATGTTAAGAATCCTGATGTGTACATAAACTCATCCAGGCGTTCACTTTACAAAGATCTGAAACAACTGGAGAAATCCCAGTTTCAGTTTCTGCTATATGTGTAAATTTTAAATGCTTTACTAGATTGTGTACAATGAGAATAACAGTCTTTTTTTAAGCTGTGTTAACAGATGCAACTATAGATACCTAGTGTGGGGGAAATTATGAACACTATGTGTTCCCCCACCTCCCCGAAAGCCTTTCAATCTCTTCAAAGGAATCCATTCATTTTCCGCACCACCAGGTGGCATTGCAACCAAACCTGATTTTAAAATAGTTGATGGGTGCATTGGGAAGCTTTGGGCAGAAGTATGTAGGACTTTTAAAAAATATTCCATTTTAAAAAGAAAAAAAACGTAGCTGCTTAGGGCAACGTCAAGAAGTCAACTCTGGGAGCTTCATATGGGGATATTATCACATGGATGGAGTAGAAGTGAATGGTTGTTGGAATGAAAAGTGGAAAATTTTTAAATTATTTGTGAAAGTGGTGTGCTATGAAATGATGATTTATCCTTGTTGGTATAAATCACCTGTATGCTGATTTACTTTTTAGTTCAGCCATGTGGAAGGAGTTCTGAAATTTGCTTTTTTCTTTTATTTATTTAAAACTTTTCCAACAGAAAGACTTCAAGGCAGCTTATTCATTTCTTTAAAACCTTGTCACTTAATCCAGCAACCATTTTAGGCATGCAATGGGAGGTCTGTGTGCCCAGAACAGTTGTTCCATGTGCTCCATGTTCCCCAGGATCCTATTGCAAGAGAGGAGAAAAAGGTGGATTCCCATCTGAGTCTTCAGGACTTACCAGTCAATGCTGTATGTGCCGCACCAGTCAGCCCCTATTGAAATACACAGTGCAGACCTGGAATTAACTTCAGTCTTTTGCAGGTGTTCTGACACCAGGCTGATGGGAGGTTCCCATTGCATATAGCTGCCCTCAGATGTGTAGAGGGCAATGAAAATAATGAGGGGGCAGAGCTAGTGCACTCATCATGGCCCTCTCACACATGTTTAGTGAATGTGGCAGCAAGTCTTCATAGGGATCTCCTGTTTGCATGGTCTGCTATGTATAATTGTTGTTATATGAGTATTACTAGTTGCACGTAACCTTGTTGCATACTTGGTTGCATAATCTTTGGATTAGAACTGAAGTAGATGTTTCAAGGGTGGGAGATGCTTCAAAATGATTGGTTCAGTTGTAAAGAAATTTTTACCATCTCTGATGAGATTTCCTCTACTCCACCCCATCCCACAAAAATCTGGATAGCTAGGTTGGATCCAGAGAAACATTAAAGTCCTGGTATGGTTATTCTTCCCACATAGAGTAGACAAAGCATTATTTCTTAGAATATATTTGGGGGACATTTTTTATAAGATATTTTTAAATATTTTAAAACGTATAATCTTCTGAGAGGTCATATTTTGTTAAATCAAACTGGAAAATGGCAACTTGAAGAAAGAGAATAGTATTTTACTCTGCCCATCCTTGTCTAATTCATGAAGGTGATAATTTATCAACAGCTTTATGAAGTGCCATTCATCTTACATCGTTATTCATTCTCTTCAAGTATTTAATGTATATAATCTGTTGAGAAATGTATATGCCTTCAAAGTAAGTGTCTCTGACCTCCCACCTTGTCCTCAGACAAAGTATATATCTTGTGGCCTACTTGTTCAAAGAGTAGCTTGAATATTTTATATCTCAAAGCCTGAAATCCCAAGTGTTAAAAAAGAAAAAGGGGAAAAAGATGTCATGTTATAATTTACGTATATGGGTTTTTAAATGTTTCTTGCTTAAACACATTTTCTGGTAAACAGCAGCCGTATATGGTAATTGTGACTTTTGACCCTTAGCGTTACACTTTTAAACTTGATATAACAGTCTGTTTCTAAGCTTTGTTGTTGTGTGCAATATTGTTATTTATTTAACATCAAAAAGCTGTGGTAGTTTGCCTTTATAGATGGTGCCTGTGTCCTGGAATTGCCTCCTGCTGTCCCTGAACCGTTGCTTGGGTTAACATGTCAGATTTTCTCACTAGAGCCCTTAATAAGCAAGACTTTAGCTAACACACTAGTCTTTATCAAACTTGATACAGCAGATGCTGTGCTTGAGTAACTGCATTAACACACATAACATCTTGGGCCTTTTCTTGGAGCACTTAAAAGTGTTGTGGAGTAATGACATGCACATGCAGATTTTTACATTGCATGTAATCTGTATTTTTCCACTTTTCTTTCTTTTTTTTACAGATGTTGCTTTAGGTCTGGAGTAAATTAGCGTTTTCTGCTAAAAATTCTCAAAGTAAACTGGCCTCATTAAAAATAATGGTCACGGGGGGGAATCCCTAAGTTAAAGTATATAGAGTCACTTTCATCATAATTACAGTATAGATTCTCCACAAGTTCAGTTTGGAGCAGCACCTATTACCAGTGTGTGTTGCTATGGGAACCTCTGCATAGGAGTGAAAAATAAGGCCTCTGCTAAAGTGAAAATGGAATAATATCTGTCTGCTTAAATGATCTATTGACATAATGTATATGTGTTGCAATGGAAATCTAATCATCGATATTTTAGGCTTTTTTTCCTTCCCACGTGTTCCAATATGGTTGAGATTACTTTTGTCTATATTTAGTAAATACATTAATATTTCCTTGTTTTCTTTTAGAATAATAGTCAATTTATTTTTATTTGAAATGAATATCCTTTGGGATGTATGTGGAAATTGCTTTTTTGTTGTTGTGATAGGGCTTCAGTAGTTAGATGAGAGTGGCTGAAGTTAGGTAGCTGGTGATCAGAGAAGGTCTTTTTATTCTCTTGTCACCCCATTTGGGGCATCAGTGGTATTACCTTTCAAGACCAAAGTGAAGATATTTTTATTTGTTCAGGAATTCCCGCATATGAATTAGATAGTTAATAAGTTTTATCCTTACACTGATTTTCTTACACTGAATTTATGCTGCTGTTCTGCTTTGTGTTCATTTTAACTATGACTTTATATTGATGTTCTTACTGTTCTGTTGCCAAGTTGAAGGACAGTTCATTGAATATTTCTTTGTGGAATTTGTATGGGATTATACGAGTAGGATTTTACCCTTTATCTGGAAAGTATTATTTAGATTAATGATTTGATTTGATGCTTTAGATAGGCTGTTGTGCGTGAACATTTGGCTTTCCTTTTATTTTTAAATCTGTATCCGTGAGAATGGAAATTTACATACAACTGTTAATTGGCAGGGTGCTGGTTGACCGGGCTTCCTAATGTTTAGTAGTGTAAAATATATTTGACTGTTTAATACTTAGCAATTCGAAATATTCTCTATTTAGAAAGTAATACAATGTTTAGGCTATTGAAAGCATCAATTTTGCCCCATAATTGCAACAGTTGCAGGGCAGAAATAACATCTGGCATGTTTGAGCAGCTACCAGGGAACCATTACCCTGGCAGTGTCCACTGCTGATACCTTTCCTGCACCCCTTAAAAAAAAAAAAAAACCTTGGCCCAGCACTCTAAGCAGCATCGCCTGGCTATTATAGCTGCCACTTTAATTTCCTGCAATGCTTCTGTTTCGATCAAGGGTATTCTGTGAAATCTAAATGTTCGGCTCCAGCCACCAAGCACAACTTGGATCACTGACAAAAGTGTTGCCTGATGCTATCTACCACTGCTACCAGGTAATTTCTCCAGGGCCTACCAACAGAGGAGGGGCCTCAACCTTGGGCAGCTTTCCCAATGGCCCCCCATACCTGGAGCCAGCCGTGGCAGTGTGAATGCAACCCCCCCCCGGGCATCTTTTAAGGCTGATGTCCTAGAACCGCTAACCTGAAATCAGTGGGACCTCTCAGTAGACCTATGTATATAGGTTTCATATTTATTTATTCATGACTGCTCAGTGGTAGATCCCCCCCCAAAAAATGCTGTGTGAAATAGTCCCAAATCATCAAATTAGGGGAGTCAGAGCCAAACATGGGCGGGCTAGAGCCCATGCATACATACACAAGCATTCATTCCATTCATCCATTCTTTCTCTTTCTCTCTCACTCTGTCTCTCTCACACACACTGTACAAAATCATTAACCCTCCCAGATCATCTGCCCAATAAATTGCTTCCCATTAACATCCTATCCAGATACCATACCAAATCAGTGTTTTCCTTATCCAAAATCATTACCCATTCAGATCCCTCTTTTTCAGCACTATTGTTGTTCTTTTAAGAAACACCCAAGGCTGGCCCCTTTTAACAACACATTTCCATGTCATTCTAGTCTTCTGCATCGAGTTCCCCCTCCCTCCAGATTTAGCTGACAGTTGAAATGGGCATGAAGAAAAGATGGTTGAAGGGTGAGAAAATTCCCCTGCAAAGGATGCTCAGCTGGAGCAGAGGATGGGGAAAACCAGCAGCACTGAGAAGCTCTCCAATGCAGGCTACCTGCAGTACCCGGAGAGCAGGAAGTGTAGTCATCTGGGAGGCTTCATCATGTCACACTGTAAGTGGTTGCTTCCCCCATGTCCTCCCAAAGCAAGAAAAATACAAAAAAAGCCTTAGCCACTTAATAAGCAAGCAGCAGGGCCAAGGTGGACAGAGGCTTCTCCCCATCCCCAAAGCAAGAAAAATACAAAAAACTCCTGTTACAACATGTGTCCTTGGGAACCTGTGTGTGTGAATCTGCCACCCATGTGTCCCATGAATTACACCTCCTTGAGAGGAGGGGTATATTTTGCTAGGGATAAAACAAGCACTTTGCCCTGAAATGTGCCTAAATGGTGCGTGTATAACCAAGAAATGCAGGTCCAAACCAGGGTAAAGCAAAGCTTTTATTGAGAGAAAAGAGAAGAATAGCATTACAAAATTACGGGGTGCGTGGAAGCATTAATCATTAATATCCTAACCTATTCATGACTTTAAACAAAAGAGATCAAAGGACCTCTTATATCCAAAGATATAAGGAGTGACAGATAGGACAGATTACCTATCCTAGGCCCAGGAGTGGGCAGTGGAATACAGCTGAAGCAATGTGAAGGAGCTGTGACCCAAAACCAGGAAGGAATCTGTTTGCCTCAAGGCTTGTGCCAAGACACAGAATTCCTGCCTGTTCTGTCCCTGCAGTCCCGCGTTGAGTTCTTTGAGAGCGCAGTTACATGTATTGGAGCTCAGATCGTCATCACCCCCCTCTTAGATCTCAAACCCTGCTCTTTTTAAAAGACACTTTTTCTCTTCCAACTCCCCTGAAAAAGGAGGGGTTTGGGTATGAGGTGATTTCGTGTGTATGTCTGTGCGTGCGTGCGTGCATGCATGTTTCTTGCTGACTCTGAGAAACTCAGGCTACTTTCTAATGCTTTCTTTGAACAATGGGATAGTTCTGTTGGGCTTGAGGGAAGTCTGCCAAGGAAGAAGATAACATTTATTTCCGTTTCTCTTGGTTATTTTTGTAGCTCACAGGATGGCCTTGTGCTGCCCCTTTCACAGTACCTTAGGAACGCATAACCAGCAAGGCAACAGGGGGTGTGGGGTGGGAATTATAGTCCAGGACCTTGCATCTTCTTGATTCCACTTGAACCAAAATGGGATTAGCTGAGCACTCGTAACACTCCTCTGGCTAAGGTGGATAGAGGAGATGCTGCAGACTAGGGCTGGTGGTTCTCTACTCTTGTTCTAGAGTATAGTTCTGGGATTTGATGTTGATAATGATAAATAGTGAGCTACACTTAAGAGCTGAGTGTCCTAAAGAAGGTGTTGATGGAAATTCTGGGAAAGAACTAGTAAGAAAGATCCCATGCATGGGACTTGCTTTCTGAAACTGATTTTCTAGTTGGCATAGGTGCAGTGAGGAATGAAGCAGAAGTAAACACACACACACACACACACACACACACACACAGAGTTCCTTTAAGCAGTATTTTTGTTACTTTTTAAAACACTGTATTTTCTTGTAATACTGTAGCTATAGCATGGGTCAAAGATAGGGGACTGAAAGAGATTGTTTCAGTTCTGTTCAGATTTTGTGATTCTGTTGCTTCAACAACAGATTTTTATTAAATTAATATTGGATTTATTTATTCACCTCCCCTCCATCCTTCAGAAACCATTTACTTTTAACAATTTATTAACAGAATCATATAACCAGACTTTCTCACTTCTCTCCAAATCAGCTTTTGAATAACTTTAATTGTAAGAATTCTTGTCGGACTAATACATTTTTTATCATTCCTGTCTCTCACAAATTCTAAACTGGCATTTTAAATTTCCTCATTCAGACCCAGAATTTCAGGGAGTTCAATAGTGATTGACTAATCACCGTACTATCTGATGATGCTGTTGGAAAACAGGAGAGACATCTTTTCAGACTTTCAGGATCTGTGCATATCAGTAGATCATGAACATGTGTTGATTGGGGGAAGCGGGTTCCACCTACTGCCCCCAATCTGTACATGTCAATGCTTTACAGATGTTCAAATGTATATGTGCAAATCCGGGGAACAACTGAATGGAGTCCAAGGGAATGGACAAAAATTGCTTTTACATGCTATAAGGATGATGTGCCACTGAAGATGAATAGAACGCACCAGCGTTTAAAAAAGCCCTAAGCCAGTAGAAAAGGATTCCAATCTGAAATCACAGTGGACAAAACTGGAGGCTTAGATCTGGAGGCTTTGGGCTCAAAAATATATTCTTGGAGTTTGTCATGGACTTTGTTGCCAGAGAGCTTCTGAATGCCTTTTTATACTATATCTTGAAATTCTGGCAAATTTACTTCTCCAGGTCACAGTTTAGAGTTCTGTCAGCTGCTACCAGCCCTCTGTGGACTGTTTGTGTTTCCCACATGGTAGAAGACTTATTTGTGGAGGTTGCTGAGGACCAGGGCCTATGACCCTGTCAATCTTCCTTTCAAGACCTCCTGATATCTACCCCTCTTAGATCAGTATCAATCATACAGGGTTTTTAAGCACATGGAGGATTTTGAGCTTATGGTATTGTGCCAGAAAAGAACCTTTTTAATTGAGAGAGGCATTTGTATTGGTAATGCACAGAGATAAGAAAAAACTCACAAGCAGGCAATTAAAAAAAAAACCTACAATACAGAAAGACTTTTAAATACACTGGTTAGTTGTATATTGTTGGTACTGCCTTTTAATACTTAAAAACAGTTACTAAGCTAAGAAGCATGTACCCCAATCCAATGGATATTCCTGACCCCTTTCATAAGGGAAAATCTTCCATTTTGCCAAGGAAAGATACAAAGAGGTGAGGATTTCAGCTTTTACAGGGGGTGGGATCCCATTGGATCCCAGGAGGAATTGTCTCCATGTTGCATACAAATTTGTGAAAATTTGATTAACATGTTCCCATGGTCAATTGCATAGTGTAAATCAGGTGCTTAAATGCTTTTCATATGTAAGTGGGATAAAACAAGGCTTAATCTCTACTGGCCTCAATTCAAGGTAATTGTTATCTATAAGGCCTAATTGGTTTGGCATCAGGATATTAGAAGGCCTGCCTGCCTACTGTTTTCATCATTGGATGCCTTGCTTGGCCTCTTGTAGCCTTCAGAGGTGTGTTTAAAAATATCCTGTCTGGCATCCCAGCTAATAGCAGCATCTAGGTTGTAGGAAACTCCCTACCTCTTTTTTTTCTTTCTTTTTCAGGTTACATGCTCATTATATAATAGCAGGTAAGACCATGTTCATCTCAGGTTAATTTTACATTATTTGACCCTCAGTGTCACCCAGAAACTTGTGTAACACTCATTTTTATTAAGATCAGTACCATATACCTTTAAGAATTCAAAATTTATTTTGCCTTTATTGTGTGGTCACACCTGACTGTGTGGGTTGCTATTCATCTTCCTTCCTTTAAGAGCCAGCTGTTTTAAGAACTCAGTCAGTTTTTTACACCGATGAAAAAGCCTTCCTGTGTAGCTTGGAAGAATTTGGTAATGTGCCTCTGTGCCTATGGTGAGTGGTGGCAACACCTGCAAATCAGCCCAAATAACAGAAACAAGACATGTGCTGCTCTGGTCTTGTTATACCAAGGAGGAAGCAACAATATTAAGACAGATGATACAGTTTGGATAGATACTTTAAATATGTTTGATTTACTTTGCAATTTCAGTGAAGTTTCCTATAGTAAATCATTTTCTTTTACTTCTGTTTCTGTGAATATGTGAAGTACAGCAACACCTTGCAAAATTTACACTAAAAAAACTCCAAAAACAATTGTGGAATAATGGCACTGACTGTTATGCAGAATAGTTTCCAGTGGACATGAGGAGCGTCTCAGTTTGCACAAGATAAAACAGTGGGAGGTGAAATATATTCTAGCAAGTTTCTAGGTGTGCTCTATGTTTTTAATTGACCATGCCCACCTTTCCTTAAGTGGAGTGGTTTGAGCATAGCAGGCTGAACACATGCATCTTGGGCAGGCCAAGTTTTCCCCAACTGCTAGATCATTGCTTAAGTAGCAACATATTGTAATCAGTCTAATTTTACATCAAACTGCAGTTTCAGATTCAACTGTTAATGCGCCCAAAATAGAAATAGAACATAACCTCCAGTTTGAAACACAACAGGCTATCTTCACCTTCATATGACATTGACCAATAAAAAGGCTTTGAAATTAATAAAAATAAATTTGACATAGATTTCTAGGATGAACAATGAGAGAAATATAATTTTCTAGGTTAGATTCCCTGTGGAAACAGTAGTAACACAGGAAAGAAGCAAAGTAAGAAGAACACCAGCAAACATACAAAAATGTAATTCATCTTTGGAGATGTAGTCCTTATTGCAGGTGTTGCTACCACTCACCATATGCTCAGAGGCACATGTTATCAAATTCTTCCAAGCTATACAGGAAGTGGATTGGACTGTGAAAGACCAACCCAAATTGTGTTTGCATTTTTACAAATTTGTAGGGCAGTACAATATCTCAGAGAGGAATTCAGGTCTCCTGCTCCCCTGGTGCATTCACTATAGCTGCCCAATTTCCCTGCTTTCTAAAGTTTGATAGAAATAGCTGTGGGCTATAGGTACATTCTTAAACTGCAAGGTTTTTGTTGCCTATTAGTGAATATTTATCTTAATATTGGCTGGCTTTTCCTTTTAAAGTTTTAGAAATGCTTTCAACGGGCAAATGTAAAGGTTTAGAAGACTACCGGGAAGTAGTGTGGTAAATATTGCACACTTTTATAGAGAGGTTGTTTATTGTATCGTAGCATTGGGTGAAACGGCTTATTTTGTTCTCCCAAGTTAGAAATGGTATTATGCTAACGTTTGATCTGTTAGTGGATTTTTTGTTCTGTTGGCGATTTCCTATTTTTTGTGGAACGCTTAAGAAGCAAATGTATGCCGAATAAAAGTGGATATATTTGGTCTATATATTTTCAAACTTAAAAGGTCTGACTGTCATTTCAGAAGAGATGAGATTAGATGAGTATTTGAAATATTCACATTTATTTCAGTACTTTTTTTAAAAAAAAGGCTCATCAGACTTGCTAGTTATGATTTTCAGTCTGTATGTTTAACAATAAAATTATCTCCTAGTGTTGATACAAAGGTTCTAATAAGATAAGATGTACTTTTTTAAAGGTGCTGTTAATTAGTGTTTCTCCCAGTTTTCTCCTACAGACAACTATCCACTTGCTGCAAGGTTGCAGTACTGTGGACTTTGTTCTGCATTAATAATACAAGTGAACAGTTAAGCAGGAATAAATGAGATACTTTTGGTAAGTAAAAATGTGAGCCGACTGTCAGTATGAAATTGGTTCAAGGAGCAGTTAGCCAGCAGTAATAGGGTACACTTGAGTAATTGAATTTGCATAACAAGGCTTGCTGAATAGATCTGACAGGCATAGAAATTTGTCTGGCTAGAGATCTCCAGATGGACGTGACCACACAGCAGCTGGGTGGCACGTTGCTCAGCATGGTCAGCAACACCCAGGCTGTCAGCTGCCCCATGCAATTGCAAAGCCCTGGCAGGCCAGCTGGTGGCTTCCGACAGCCCAGGTCCCTGTTAGCTGTGTTTTCACATTGCTTGTCAGCCTACTGGACCTGCAGGGATTGCTGGCAGCAAATATAAAAAGTCACCTCTGAGCATTGTTAAAGGGCTTTAGAAATCTGCTTTGGTTATATGGATGCTGCTTTACTTTGGAGGCACTCAGCCTTCCAAAAAATGCTTCCAGTTCTTGGACAAAGATAATGAAAACCTCAGTATGTCCGTCTGTCTCTGTCTGCATGCGCACAAGGTATCCATCTAGGCTTTTCACAAATGAACAAGGGAACTTACTTGTTTTTACTTACTTTTACTTTTGTGGCATTTTATCTTTCTCCTTTTGATTATCATACTATAGATTGCAGGCTGACTGGATTGATCTGAAATTGGAGGCTTTTTAAAATGAGCACGAAACTGATGGTTGGCAAGAGAAAGATAAGAGATTATATGTTTATGCAGGACGAACTGGTAGAATTCTGGACTATACCACTTCAGAGTGCAAACAAAGGGTCATTTCTTTTAAGCATCAATGGAGAAAAACTCAGTCCGCTTCTAATCGAACACAGGCTAGAGCCCATTTTCGAGCCTATCATGTGGCAGTGATGGCAGTGAAGAAAGGGCACTTCTCTGCCACCATTGCGTCTGCTCAGTGTCGTCCGGCGATGCTTTTCCGGGTGGTCCGGGGTCTTTTGGGTTCTGGCCCTACGTTAGACTCTGAGCCCTCAGTTGCTCGCTGTGACATGTTTGTGAGGCACTTTGCAGATAAAATGGCTTGCATTCAGACTGACTTGGACTCCTCATTAACTACAGTTGTGCCAGATGTCCCAAAGCTTCCTCTTGTCATTTTTCTATGGATACTTCTCAGCTTGTAAAGCCTGAGGATGTGGACAGGATTCTGGGAGAATCGAGGGCCACTACTTGTTCCCTTGACCCTTGCCATCTTGGTTAATCAAATCTGCCAGAGGGGGAGTGGCTGACTGGTTGGCATATTTAATTAACACCTCCCTAAGGGAAGGTTCTATGGCAACATTATTGAAGGAGGCTGTGATAAGACCTTGGTTTAAAAAGCCTTCATTAGACCCTGCGGATCCTAACAACTTCCGCCCAGTCTCTAATCTCCCCTTTCTGGGCAACGTGATTGAGAGGGTAGTGGCTGCTCAACTCCAAGTTTTCTTGGATAAATCGGACTATGTAGACCCTTTTCAATCGGACTATGTAGACCCTTTTCAATCAAGCTTCGGGCCTGGTCATGGGACAGAGACTGCCTTGATCGCCCTGCTTGATGACCTACGCTGGGCATCAGACAGTGGGAGTGCATCCCTGTTGGTGCTGCTGCACCTCTTGGAGGCCTTCGATAGTATCGACCGTCTAGCTGGGATGGGATTGGGAGGCACTGTTTTATGGTGGCTCCGGTCCTACCTGACAGACAGGACCCAGAAAGTGGTGCTGGGAGTCTACTGCTCAACCCCCTGGCCGTTGGCCTGTGGGGTACCGCAAGGTTCCATTCTGTCTCCCATGCTCTTTAACATTTATATGAAACCGCTGGGAGAGGTCATCAGGAGATTTGAAGTACAATGTCATCAATATGCTGATGACACTCAGCTCTGTCTCTCCCTACCATCTGATTGCAGGGAGGGAGTGCTCATTCTAAACCGGTGCCTGGAGGCGGGCTAACAAACTGAAACTTAATCCAGACAAGAAGGAAGTACTGCTAGTCAAGGAAAAAACCACCAGGGACGGGGTTGCAACCTTTTCTGGATGGGGTTGCACTCCCCTTGAAGGAGCAGGTCTGCAGTTTGGGAGTCCTCCTGGATCCTGCCCTGCTGCTTGAATATCAGGTGGCTGCAGTATCCAGGAGTGCTTGTGGCCAACTCAAACTGGTCTACCAGCTGCGTCCGTTCCTGGAGGCAGTTGACTTGGCCACAGTGACACATGCATTGGTGACATTGAGGCTTGATTACACTCTATGTGGGACTGCCTTTGAAAACGGTTCGGAAATTGCAGTTGGTTCAAAATGTAGCAGCCAAAATGTTAACTGGAGTATGGTGCAGGGAGCATATTATCCCTGTGCTTTATCGACTCCACTGGCTCCCAATTTCTTTCCAGGTCCAATGCAAAGTGCTGGTTCTGACCTTTAAAGCCCTAAATGGCCTTGGACCTGAGGGACTGCTTATGCCCATATGTACCTTCCCGGGATTTAAGATCATCTGCCTGTGGTCTCCTCTGCATGCCTGAAGTGAGAGATGTTAGATTGACAGGCACACGGGAGAGAGCTTTTTCAGCTGTGGCTCCCAAGTATTGGAATACTCTACCCCAAGAAGTTCGCTCTGCTCCCTCCCTGTTGGTTTTCCAGAGACTTCTGAAAACGATCTTGTTCCGCAGAGCCTTAGGGAGGGACCGAAGGTAGAGCCTGACACTGATTTTATGCCTCCTAAGTTAAATTTTACCTTTGTAGTCCCTTTAGTACCAATCCCTGTGTGTGTGTGTGTTGTATTTTATGTATTTTAATTGTATTTTATGTATTTTAATTTATTTTAATGTTTTTGTGATTTTACTGTTTACAATTTTATTATGTACATGTTTGATTTTATTTTTGTAAGCTGCCCTGAGTGCCCTGTTATAGGGTAGAAGGGCGGGATAGAAATATTTTAAATTAATAAATAAATAATGCTCCCCGTGTTTTTTTTTTAATGGAAGCCCTTGCATATCCAGTGAAATTCTATATGTGTCTGCTCATAAGTAACTCCCATTGAGTTCAGTGGGGATTATTCTCTCATGAGTAGATTGCAGCATAGTAAGTAGGATTTTTTTTGTATAACCTTTTATCTGTTGAGACCCATGGTTGAAGCAATAAAGATTGACAGACTGACCAGTTGTATAGTCTTCTATCTGATGTACTTGCTTTCTACATGGTGGGAGTTTATTATGTGGGGGAGCATTCAAAAATATGATCCTTAATCTGGATTCTGAAGTGGTATAGTCCAAAATTCTACCACCATGGTCTACCATTTCATTCTGCATAACTGGAAAAAAACATTTTTTAGCATTAGTCTTACACTGACTCCTGTGTCACATCTAAGTTAATATTTACTAAAGCAGGTGATACAGAAATAAATACATTAAAATATTTATACTTTGCCTGCTTGCCCTACATGTTTTGTTCATCACATTAAAAGCTGAATGGCCAGCTGGGTAAGCATCAACCAAACAATCACTTCACTGCACAGCCAACTTCAATGAAAATTGATCTAATAAATGTTGGGATGTGAATTTTCCAGTTTCTGAAGGCACATTCTACAGGCACATTTTGCCTCCAACCTGTCTTCTGTTTAACATAACTTATGAAGAGGCATAACATGAACAGAATGCTGCCAATTTTATAACCTGTGTTTGTGCTTGTTCATAAAAAAAAAATCTTGTGCACCATTCTAGCTAGGTGTATGTAAAGAGGTGTAAGTGGGGCCATTTCTCCCTTCCCTTTCTTTCTCCCCCCTCCACACACTCCATGCCCATGGTAGAAGATACGTCTTTGGGTAGACTATTAACTACAGACAGGGTTCCTGCTTTGTCAGGATTTGGGAAGGAAGAGAAGACAAGGGCAACCAAAATAGTAAAGGAAATGAAGCAACTCCCCTGAGGAGAGATGATAACATTTGGGGCTTTTTAGTTTAGAGAAAAGGTGGGTAAGAGGAAGCATGATAGAGGTGTATAAATTATTTGTGGTGTGGGAAAAGTGGAAAGAGAATAGCTGTTCTCTCTCTTAAGAAGCTGAATGTTGGAAGATTTAGGATGAGCAAAAGAAAGTACTTTTTCACATAGTGATGCATAGTTAATTGTGGAATTTGCTCCCTCAAGAGGTAGTGATGGCCACCAACTTTGGCTTTAAAAGATTAGACAAATTCATGGAGGTAAGGCTATCAGTGGCTACTAGTATCCGATGGCTATGTTCTACATACTGTTGGAGGCAGTATGTGCCAGGTATTGGGAAACACAAGTGGGGAGAATGCTCTTGCTTGTGCCTTCCTATGGCCATCTGGTTGGCCACTGTGATCCAGCAGGCTCTTATGTTCTTCAGGTTGACATCCTGGTTTGCACAGAATCCCGTTCCGTGCCTGGTAATGCCAGGCAAAGGGGCGAGCTTGCGGCCGCTGCCGAAGCACAGGCCGCCATCGGGGGGTGGTGTGTACGCGGCGCGCCGGCGTGCCGGCGTAACACACAGAAAGGAGGCGGGGCGGCTGAAGGCCATTTAAGGCCACTCCACCAGCCTCCCGCCCTCCTTTGAATTTTGGCGGCGACAGAGCTTCGGCTTCAGCGGCGCGGCGCGGCTCCTTTGCCTTCGCACGTGGGCCTCCGGAGGCTTTTCTGAGGCCAGGCCGGGTGCTCGGCGGCGATCGCCCCCCCCACGCCCCCTCGGGAGACAGGGAGGCAGCGGCAGCGAGGCTGGGCATAGTGGAGCTTGGCGGCGGCATCGAAGCCTACGCGGCCAGGCCCTGGCGGCGGTGGCGGCGGCTCGCTCGCCAGTGCACGTGGCTTCCTAGGGCTCGTTCTCGGGGCAGTGCGGTGCGGCGGCGAGGCCCCTGGCTCAGCAGTTTGGCAGCAGGGAGCCCTCGGCCATGGGAGTCCCTCCAGCAGCGGCAGGAGGCATCAGCAGAGCCTGTGGCGCGGCGCAGACGACAGCAGCAGTGACTGACCACAGCGGCGGCAAGGCCTAGCGGAAGCGGCGCTACTCAGGCAACGCGGCCCTGTGGCTTCTTTCTTTGTAGGATAGCTACAGGGGGATCCCTGTGGGAGGGTGGGAAGGTTATTGCCCCTTACTCACCCCATAGTAAAGGAATTGGGTTCCAGCCCCATCACCCCCCCCAAGTAGGCACTTGTTGGCCCAGGCGGCCTGGATCGCTGGGGCTGGATAAGGGGGCCTATCTTAGGAGAGGGCACTGTCTGGCTGGGCTGTGAGGGTGCTGGTCCCCCTTTAGGGACCCCCAAGCTGACCACTCCTTATTTCTGGGGAGGCACTCCCTCCCTCTTGCTTTGGCAATGGAGCATAGGCCGTGGGGGGTCTTTAGTTGAAAGGGATTGACCTGGCTAAGCTCCAGCTCAGGATGCCACCCAAAAAGGGCAAGGAGGGCCGAAAGGGAAGGGCCCCCAGGGCGGAGGGTAGACGCCCACCCCCATTCATGATAAAGGAGAACAGTAACATTATCTGCCTCCTCTGTGCAAGACATTTTCCTGGCTGTCATAACCTTTGCTCTCAAACAGAGGCTGAGCACAGATTTTGGAATATGCTTTTAAAAGTAGGAGCTAGACCACAACAGAGCAAATGCGCAATTGCAACACAGCTGTATATGACACTCTCCTCTATGTTTAAACGCATTGTTTTCGATAAAGAAGCATTCCCACCTTTATTATCCTGCACCCAGATAAGCCCCATCACACCCCCCATTAGGTGCACCCAGATAAGCCCCGTCACACCTCCCATTAGGTACACCCAGATAAGCCCCGTTACACCCCCCCATTAGGTCACTTGGTGGCCCAGAAGGCCTGGATTGTCTGGGGCTGTACGGGGGAGCCAATTGGTTGGTGACTGGGGGGTGCAGGGTGAGAAGAGGGCACAGTCCGGCCAGGCTGTGAAGGTGCCAGGGCCCCTCTAGTGCTCCCTCACGCTTACCACCTCTCCTTTCTGGATGAGGCACTCCCCTGGCTTCTGCAACAGGGCATAGGCCGGGGGGGGGCTTTAGCGGAAGGGAATAGACCTGGCTACACGCTCAATCTCAGGATGCCACCCAAAAGGGGCAAAGTGGGCCGAAAGGGGAGGGCAGGGCCCCCAGGGCGGAGGGTAGATGCCCACCCCCAGCTGTGGAGGAGTGGAACATAGCCAATGCAGGAGACACTTCTATTGGGGGTCCCTTGCCCACTACAGAAGGTGAAATAGGAGTAGACTCCTCTTCTTGATACTGAAGTGTATTTTTAGTTTAAACCAACTGTTTCTATTAATTTACCAAGTACCTAGAGAGGTGCTGGGCTATCTGGCAGCTGGACAGCCATCTGTGGGGATGCTTTTATTAAGGGATGTACTGAAAAGGCCATTCCACTTCCACACTGTCTTTGCAAACCAGGAAAGTTTGGAGATGCTCTGTCATAACGTAGCAATATTCTGAGATATCATATAATGGTGGCCTCTATGGCATGCACCATTAAAATGGCAGCCGCAAGCAGTGAACGCTGTGGGTGATGTTTCATCCCAGAGCATTTAGGGAGAAACATGTGGCCATCAGTTGGAGGCCATTTGGATTGGAGCTATGCAATGTAATGACAAAGAGCAGAGGCTTTTTGAGGAGGGCAGGTGGCAGCCACAGGCAGAAAGGAGGCTGCAGGAGCCAGTAGGGATCCCAATTAGTGCTGCAACTTCACCTCCAAAACTATCTCACTTCCGCAAATGCACAGGGAGCTCATCCCCTCTTTTCACTGTCAAGCTTCTCCTCCCCAAATACGTTCTTCAAAACCTTGCGATATTCTGAGTAAACATAATTGGGATTCTGCTGTATGGGCGCAATCATGGACGCCCTTCCATGGGAAGAAGTAACAATACACTCGGTGGGATTTTCTCATAAGTAAATGTGCATAGAATTGGTCCACGTCATATTTCTCTGAGTAAGTTATCTAAACATAAGGGAATTCTTTGCAGTAATCATGTACAGGCTGCACGTTTGCTTGCATCTTCTCTTTAGCTAGTTTGCAAACTGACTGTAGATAAGGTGGCCACCCTTGTTTTACAGGCCACTAGTCCTGTGCTTTTAAGAGTCAGTTGATCTGCAGACATTAGAAGATGACATTGCTCAACACATCTAACAACTGCTGGATATGAACCCGCAATTAAACACGCCAGAAGTATAGCAGAGGCTGCTCAAGGAAAGTGCCCCTTCCCAGCTGGCAGACTGCCCGGTTTCTGGGGAGACTCATTTTATGATGCGGTTTTTCTTTATTAGGTGGTTTTCTGGATCCTATACTGTGGCCCCCGGCTTGCCCTTATGGCCGGCAATTTTAAATCAGCCTTAGGTACATACACTTGGGCAGGGTTATTGGCCCCTTCCCATCATCCCTACAAGTGGGGTAAGTCAGTAGTGGTTTCATACCAGATAGTCTATGCACAGTTATGGGCAAGTGTGGCAGATAATGTGCCTGCATTGCCGGCTCTCGAGTTTTTGCCTTTTTGGTCGATTATGCAGCAGAGCATTACCTATGGGCTGCTGTATTCTTGTATGGAGCACTTCAGCTCCTTCTTGGAAGGGACAGTCAGGAGACGAGGGGGCTCTGAAGTAGTAGGGCACTATTTTCATGATTTACGGTTCATGGGTAGGGTGGACTTTGGGTGCAGGTTCCTTACCACAGCTTCAGGGTTTGTCTTTGTTTTGTTTTGGCTGCCTTACGTACCAACCTGCGGTGTGCCCCCCCCTTTTCCTGCAGTGTGCCCATGGTGTTTCAGTTAGAGGAGGGACCGGCTCTGGGGGGGTGAGAACTGCTAGTCCCATACCACACACTGGGAGATGGGGGAGGGGAGTCAGAGATGGCCATATGCCTATCTTTGCCCCAGCATGCTCACCAGCTATCAGAGAGCAGGAGAGGATTTCTGGGAGTTACAGGCCGGCAGGGGCTATACAAAGTGTCCATGTTCACCTGACCCGCCAGGGATTGTTGGTCAGGGAGGTGCCCGGTGACCAGCTGTTGCAGGCAGCGGCCCACACACCATCCGGCTGTCCAAGGTTTGTTTCCAGGCAGACCAGGGGCGCAAGAGGCACACCATTATTTTATCCTGCCCCAGGACTGGACACTTGTCCCGTGAGGGCGTCATGGTGTTTTTGTTTTTGTTTTTGGCCTGTAGCTACAGGCCCGATTGCCTGATAATCAGGGGGAGGGATCTTCCCTCATAAAGTTTCGGCCTAGCGTCACAGAGCCTAGGAGCAGACGCATGGGGGTTTTGGGGGGACATGCTCCTATGGAATTAGGGCTGCATACCCGGCAGGTGAATTGCCTACCTGGAGTACATTCACCCCTGGGGTGAGTCTGAAGGTCCAGGACCCAATTATTCACGATTGTTTCTGTTTTGGCAGGTTGCTGCACGGGGATGGAGCAGTTTCACAGCCTACTCTGCAGCCATGGCATGATCTTCTAGGCTGGCCGTGGGGCTGCAAATGCACATTGGTTCACAGCCAGGCCTCTGATGGTGGGCCACAGTTTGGTGGCTGGGTCGACAGAGTATGCGCTGGGGATGGTCTCCTATCCATGTTGTTCCAGCAGGGTTCAGTGCGGAAGGTCCCGCAAGTGGTGGTCATTCCCTGGGGTGGGAATGAGGGTGGGAATGACCTTGGTTACTCAAGGGCAAGGCCCTCAGGGGCAGGCATGTGAGGACATGCAGTTGAGGCCACGATAGCCTCTGGTCGTCTGCCGTGGTCAGACATGGAGGGCAAGGCCCTCAGTGGCAGGCATGTGAGGACATCCAGTTGAGGCCACGATAGCCTCTGGTCATCTGCTGTGGTCAGACATGGAGGGGTCATTCCCCTGGGTGGGAATTACCTGGGTTACTGAAGGGCAAGACAGGTGAGGACATGCAGTTGAGGCCACAATAGCCTCTGGTCGTCTGCTGTGGTCAGACAGGGAGGGCAAGGCCCTCAGTGGCAGGCATGTGAGGACATGCAGTTGAGGCCTTGGTAGCCTTGGGTCGTCTGCTGTGGTCAGACATGGAGGGCAAGGCCCTCAGTGGCAGGCATGTGAGGACATGCAGTTGAGGCCTCGGTGGCCTTGGGTCGTCTGCTGTGGTCAGACATGGAGGGCAAGGCCCTCAGTGGCAGGCATGTGAGGACATGCAGTTGAGGCCTCGGTAGCCTTGGGTTGTCTGCTGTTGTCAGACATGGAGGGCAAGGCCCTCAGTGGCAGACATGCTTGACATGCAGTTCGGGAGGCAACAATGCCATCCTCCTGATGGACCTGCAGAGGGGTCTGCATAAGATTCTTATCGGGTGTGGGGTAAAGGGAGACTAAGCAGAGGCTTGTCCCCCTTTTGTGGCAAAGAAGTGCGGGAAAAGGTTTAAAGGGAAAGGGCAGCTAGGTGACACCTTTAGGCACCTTTGGGGGCGATTGGCGGTCCGGGGGCCTGCAGCTCAGGGCTATATGGCCCGGGGGGCAGAACACGGGCCGCCTTTGGGGCCAACGTGCCTCATCCGCTCGGAGTTTCACGGCTCCGGGGGGCGGTGATGCGGGTTGGACCCCCTACACATCTTCAGGGTGTGGCTTGAGCTGGGGTCTGGCACAGGGCAGCCCCGGGCTCAGGCAAGGTTTGGTCGCCCTATGGCTGCAAGCAGGCTTTGCCTGGATCATCAGAATGCTCCCGCACTTGATTTCCCCTCTGCAGGTTCATTATTCTAATTGATTCCGTTTAATAAAGTGGCCCATGATTTAACCCAATGAATGGTGTTTGTGTTTTATTTCGGCAATAGGCCGCAAATGCAGATTAATTACATGTAGGACGGGGAACCAGCAGTGGGCAGGGCTGTGACCAAAAGTGGGCAGTGCACCCCTTTCCCCCGCCATCCCACTTTCCCCTTCCCACCCACATGAAATTAGGTTAGGGGCCATGTGTGAGCAACCTGGCTCCAAGGGCCACCCCCGTATTATATAATCTAACAGCATAATAACAGAAGTAATGATTACCATTATGTCTTTATTATGACTGTGTAACATTTTGGAGATCTGTTACATAAATGTTATGAGGGGGTATATGGGACTACCCCATGCTATCATGTTTCTAGAGAGATTCAGCAACTGAATAGCAAACAAGCTTTTTAAAAAATGAATTCCACTTTATGATAATTTTAAACCTGCCCTTTGACATCACACATGTGCCCATTTTGAAATGCTTAACTGCTTAACTGCTTAACTGTTTCGACAGCCTGTAGTCCTAACAAATTTCTGCTGGCTTTTAGGGCTTTATTGCTGCAGTATGAATTCCTAGGAGTAACGATATATTTCAGTCTTGTGTAAGCATTTGAAATATCTGCGTTAGTTAGTCTTAAAATTTATTCCCAGAAGGAGTGTTCAATATTCTTGATACACATAATATTTTCAGTTTTAGTTAATATACTCTGGCAGTGTATTTATACTGTGAGTCAAGGTAAATTATGTGTTCAAGGTTTTCTCATGCATTGCATTTTTCTCCAAAACTGCTTATTAGATGGTAATGTGGAAGTAGCATAATAGGTTCCATCAAAGTAAAAATGTATACCACTTTTCTATAAAATTACAGGTAATGGGACTGCTGCTTGCATAAATTATTATCCAGTTCCATTCATCAACTTCCAAATAGAAGTCAAGTACTTTCAACCCATTTATCTTTATGATTAACTTTTTAAATGTTTCCCAAACTACATAAACTTCCATAAATTTTACCTGTTAATCCTGTTCCACTTGGAATTATATATATATGTAGTTTTTAGTTTCTTTTCTATTGCAAAAGTGCTTTAAAATCCTTGATATGCTGCATAAGAAAGTCAAGGAAATTCCTTATGTTTTTATTACACCTTAGTGATATAAATGTGTTTTTGGAGTATATTGCTATAGCTTAAGTTTCACAGCTTGAATACTATGCTAATTTATGCTCCTTTTTCCCCTTTAAGTAATTTCTGTTAATTCTCCACTGTTGGTTTACTTTCTTGTTTTAAGTCTGCTCTTCAATAATACCATTTTAAAGATTTGATTGAAGCCTTTTCTATAAAGGCAACTGAACTTTTTTCCTTTTGACTCATATGTTTTTAAAGGCCCATAAAATTGAAATTGGTGTTCTTTTCTAGATTTCTGAAAAGATTATAAGAATTTTTATAGAAGTGTATAAAACAATTAGAGAACTCTCAAAATAAGTTCATTCTTAAGGCATGTGGTCTCCCTAAACAGAGTATCCAAATGGTGTTCCAGTTTCTGTGGTGCCTTTTGGAAACTGTTGTAGGCAGGAAAGGAAGCTTCATTTTCTCATCTATAGCAGCACAATGAAATAATAATAAATATTATTAAATAAATGATATTTATTTATTATTTCATGGTGCAGCTCAAGGGATCTCTGGCATACCCAGATGTAAGAGTGAGTGCACTCAGGCTCTTGTGCTGGGTCTGGCATAGCTAACACGCTGCACAAACGGAAAGCATGTTCAACCCTAGCACTGTCATCTGTAGTTTTGCAGGCTGTTGTGTGAGAAACAGTTTCTGCTTATATAGGGATTCCCATTATTACAAAAAACAGCTCTGTTTGGAAAAGTCCCCACTGCTCTGTGAGTGTATATGCAGTGTCTCATTAGATCTGAGTGAGCAGGATAGTTGGAAGACACGACACTGGTTTCCTGTTCATCTTCCTGTCCTTCAGCTGTGTCAACTATTTACAGCTTGCCTATCTCATTCTCCATCTCTTCTTACATCTCTGTTGGTATTTAGCAAATGGAAGTCCTTGAAAACGAGGAGCTTGGAAGTACAAAATGTTGCAGCCTTTCCCAACTTTTGGGTCCCCAGATGTTTCTGGACTACAGTTCCCATAATTCCTGACCATTGGCCATGCTGGCTGAGGCTGATGGGAACTGTAGTCCAGCAACATGTGGGGACCCAAAGGTTGGGAAAGGCTGATATATTGTACAATAGGTTCAGAATTTGGATTTCCTTCTGTTTTTGTAATGGTAGACAGAAGGGGGGAGGAGTGGCATAGAATACTTGCAATTTCTAATTTATTCTGAACTTTTATTATTTATTTATTTATAAAATTTATATCTCACTCTTTCTACCAGAAGCAACCCAGGATGGCAAGTTTACTAGATGATACTTTTATATTCCATATATCAGATTTTTATTTTCCAACATGATTCCTCAGTATTTTGACATGCTCATTTCAGTTGTTCTGCAACTAATTTTCAATGTAAATGTCTTAATTTTGTGTTTTGTGGTTCACCTCATAAAAAGTTTTGTTACCTTTTCCCCACACATATATGCTGCTGCTTCAAACGCTTCATTCCATTTTATTATTCCTTTTTG
Organism: Rhineura floridana; assembly: GCF_030035675.1. Classification (NCBI taxonomy): domain Eukaryota; kingdom Metazoa; phylum Chordata; class Lepidosauria; order Squamata; family Rhineuridae; genus Rhineura; species Rhineura floridana. The sequence continues at coordinate 37,856,852 of NC_084489.1, forward strand.
TTTCTTGTCAGCTTTGCTCATCCATATTGTTTACCTGTTTTTTAAAAAAACACTATATCCCTGCTACTTTTGCTGTGACTGGATCAATCCAATAATACATATTGTGATCATCGCTTGGAATGATCATGGTTTAAGTGTCTACTTGATCTGTAAAAATTGATGGATATTGTGAAGAGAACTCATCTAAGTCTTTCTTGTTTAGCCAAACGCCATCAATTGTGCAAAATAAAAAGTACAGCAATGTTATTGCAGCCAACATTCTGCACTACAACAGTAATGATAAACTATAGCAGATTACAAAGGAGGTGAAATGCTACCATTTGTAATTTAACTCAATACTTTAACACCATATTAGCAATCTGGCATTCTTGATTCACTTTCATTGTTCTGAGTCATGCCAGCAGTCAACCTTATGGGATTCGGCTGACTCCTGACACTCCTGACAAGACTGGAATTTACTAGATCAAATATAATCCTATGGATCCGTTTGTTAGCAAAAAGACCAATACATTCTGTCCTGCCTAATCCCTCTTATCCCCCAACCACTTTGCTATGAATTTCTGTCAAGGGCAACTGTATAGACTGCACTGCAACCCTGTATATTTCAGGGTTTCCTCAGGTAGGAACTGACACCTGCACACCTCTAGGGGAATCCCTCTGAACTGTCCTAATGAAATTGCAAAAGGAAAGCGATTCATTCTTGCCAAGCTAATTACTCTTCAACACTTTGGATATGCAGGTTTTGTTATATACGGGTGAGAGGGAGCTACTAACATCTAGTCTTGGGTAGAAGAATCTTGGGGAGATTTTCTTTTTTGTATTAATCTCTGACAACAGTTTATGAAAATCTAAATCCAAAACATGTTACCTTACCAAATCCAAAGCTTGCTTGTCTTCCTGAATAGCAAAAATTCAAATGAGAATTCTTTTGTAGCTTAACACAGCCACTGTCTGGAATATTAATCAGTGCTAACGTTGACATTGTGTTCCCAACATTGGCATAACTCTCAGTGTTTGCTGTTTTTACTTACAAGGCATATCCCCTCTTGTTATATAACAACATGGCGTATTCTGTGCCATTCAAGAAAACAAACCTCTTTCACTTCTATTTCTGTATCGCTTCCATTCGCAGACAAATGTTTAATTCACTTATTTATGTACAACCATCTGGCCTTTAACTAATTTGTGTCATTTAAATGGCTTAGAGATGTCCAGTGGGATGTTTAATAAAGCATTTAACATCTGTTTGAACACTTCTTGTATACTGCAGTTATACTTTTTTCATGTTGTTGTCCAATGCTATCTTACTTTGTCTCAATTATAAAAAAAGGATAAGTTACCTCAACCTTTTCATAAAAGCACAAGCACGTAAACAAGGGTGTTGTTAGCTATGTACATCCACCGTTCCCATGCGCCAGTTGACCACCACTCTTACCTGCATTGGCAGCTGGGGTGGAAGTACATCTAAGATGGCATTGCATATACACTTTGCAGAGATACTTCCTAATGAAGTTGTAGAGCAGTGGTATTGCACAGAGGGGCAGCACATTTTAGACAATACTCATTCAAAACTCACTCCTATATTGTGCTTGCAAGAGGCAAGGTATTCCTTCCACTTTCTTTTTAGATCAGCCTTGCTTTTGCTTCAAAGCTTGGGAGATGGAAGAAAACTATGTACTACAGTTTTAGCCCTATAATGTCTGTAACTATGAACTGAGGCCACAGAATATTGTTATGAGCATGGGAGTTGAGATCAGAGCTTGGAAGATTACTTTTTTAAAGTAATAAATTACAGTTACAATTACTTGGCCAAAAAGTCGTAGTTACAATTACAATTGCTCTGAAAGTAACTGATTACTTTACTTTTTCTCAAAAGTAATCACTACAATTACATTTCAGTTACTTTTTAAAAAAATGCCTGCAAGGTGCTGGCCTAGGCTGCTTCACATCTAAGTAGCCTAAAACAATATTAAAACTAAACACACACACACAGCGGGTAGTAGAACGGTTCAAATCCCCACATAGCCATGAAGCTCACTGGGTGACCTTGGGCCAGTCACTGCCTCTCATGAAAATCCTATTCATAGGGTCACCATAAGTCGGAATCAACTTGAAGGCAGTACATTTACTTTGAAGATGATGATGATGATAATGCAGCATTTCAAATTAATTCTGTATAACAAGCATCCCATGCCAAGCTTGGAAAACCAAGGAGGAGGTATAAAATGTAGACAAAAATACTTTTGACAAAATGCTGTTTATCCTTTATATCTATAATTAACAATACAGCTGAATGATGTATGTAAAGTATTTTTTCTCTTTCCCTTTTTTATTAGTATTGTAGTACTACTGCTAAAGTTCTGATGAAAGAATAAAGCATTCATTAGCCAAATTCAAATTATTAGAACACATCACATAAATTCCACTGAAGTTGGAGTTTTTGACATAGAAAAGGCAAAAAATACATACCCTATGATAGCCCAATAGACAATCAGAACTAATATAAAACCCTATTGCTTCCCATTTGCAAATGTTGCAAGATCTAAGGTAACTCTAGATCATGTGAGTTCAGGTGATGCATGTTATGTAAATTTGTATAGATGTTAGCAGAGATTGTCAACAGTCTGAGATGTGTGTGTGCCAATGTGTGCGTTTACCTAAGTGGCAGGCTTTTACCCTGCACTGAGATCACTGAGACTTAAGACTTAGTAAAATAAGAAAAGCTATTTTATTTATAGAAATACATAGTAGACAGGAAAGGCATACCTAGTTCTAACTAACTTGGAGGCGCAACACTCAGGTTTGGGAGTTGCCCTCCTGGCTCAGGAGGGAGAGAGCAGAGACAAAGGTGTCTCCTCTCTCTTGGATTACTTTATTGCTTAACTGCATTCTATGTTTGCCTCTGTAATTCTCACTTTTTTTTACCCACTGTTTGAATGCCTTTTGGGAATGCCTACTGATTATTTGTTATCATTTTGGGCTGATTACCTTCAGCTATTATCTCACCAAAGTTGCATACACATGACAGATTTAAAGCACATTTCCACCACCACCCCAAAAAAGAATCCTGGGAACTGTAGTTTGTTACGGGTGCTGGGAATTGTAGCTCTGTGAGGAGTAAACTACAGTCCCCAAGATTCTTGGGGAAAAGCCATGTGCTTACATGTATGGTGTCTACTGGGAGACTCTTATGGATTTATTCTATACTCCCAGAAGTAAATCCTATTTACTGCTATGGGAATTACTTCCAAGTAAGTATGCTTGGAATTGCAGCTTTTAGGTCATGCTTAATAGCCACCTTGTATCAAATTGAACAGTTTCCAATCAGATTTAAATACTAACCACTTAAACTGGTCAGAGTCCCTCTATTTCTGAAGCTCAGGCTGGAAGTGTTGTTGCTTATGTAGCCATGGTATCACCATCCATACCACACATAATAAGGAGTATGAGTGGGCAAGAGGGAACCCCAAGTGTTGCAGAATACAAAAAAGTGAGAGAGAAAACAGAAAGGGGATGATTCCCAAAACAGCCCAAATGAGTACTGAGCATGCTCTGTTATGGAATGCGCAGTGGCTGTGTGAGTGAGTGAGTGAGTGTGTGTGTGTGTGTGAGAGAGAGATATGTCTCAACTAACAGAAAATTATAGAACAGTAGAGTTGGAAGGAACCTTTAAGGTCATCGAGTCCACACCCCTGCTCAATGCAGGAATCCAAGTTAAAGCACACCTGACAGGTGGCTGTCCAGCTGCCTCTTGAATGCTTCCAATGTTGGAGAGCCCACCACTTCCCTAGGTAATTGGTTCCATTGTCATACTGCTCTAATGACTGACAGTCCTTTTTTGAGTGTTGAAAGGTGTTTCAAATAAAATTCTAACTTTTATAATAGTCCAGATTTTTTTAATGTCCATATGATTGATGGGCAGGCTGGAAAGAAAAATGACTCACTAAGGCTACATGCACACCAGACATTTATTCCACTTTAAACAGTCATGATCTCAGAATCCTGGGAAGTGTAATTTGTGAAGGGTCCTGAGAGTTGTTAGGAGACCCCAATTCCCCCCACAGAACTCCAGTCACAGAATTGTCTGAGAAGAGGGGCTGACTGTTAAACCACTCTGGACATTGGAGCTCTGTCGGGAGAATAGGAGTCTCCTAATAACACTCAGCACCCGTCACAAACTACACTTGCCAGGATTCTTTGGGGGAAGTCATGACTGTTTAAAGTGGCATAAATGTCTGGCGTGGGTGTGGCCAGAAGGTCATCCAGCGAGTTCATGGCTGTGGTAAGATATGAACTCAGAATGTCCCAGCTGCACCCAGCATGGAACTACACTTTCAGCAGCAAATACCAGAAAACCAACTAAATGTGTGCTGTCAATGTGCAAAGCATTTGCTGGGGTGCATTTGGGTAGGTGAAGCAGGAGATAGATGGAAGGGGCTGTTTTCCATGCCTGCCACTTTACCAGTGCAATGCCCATATTTTTCCTTATTGACCTCCATCAGCTAGGGGAAAGTGGCCAGGGAAGGGGTTGCAGATAAAAAGTTTCAGCAGCAAATAACCCCCTCTCATCACTTCTCCCTAACAAAATGCCCCCCACATCAGTAGCAGACACCAGCAGGGAAGTTCTTTTTTGAGTTGTAATTCAGCTCCCATTCTGTTAATTCCCAAACTACACCAGTTGTCATTTTGACCTACATGCATAGGGAGAAAGACAGTGTAAAGGGTGTGCACAAGGGTGAGGGGATGACAAAGTATTTAGGACTTAAATATTTAATATTCCATGAGTAGAAAAAAATACCCTATGCAAATGTCTATATTATTGCAGAAAAGTTCAGTTCTACATATGTTTGCCATCTTTTCCTCAAGCACAACTGTTTTTGAGATAACAGTCTTATTCTCTCTTGCTCTTCACCAAAAAGCCATGTTAGTTGTCCAGTATGTGAAATGACTGCAAGCAGGTGCAGCCCAAGACATTTTGCTACTTGAAGCAGAAGAGCAAATGGTGCCCTGCACCCAAGTCAAGGTCATAGTACCATAGCTTGAAAAGTTATGTTGGCATTTGAGGCAGAAAATCTCACAAGTACCTCTTCCTGACAGTAAATATACAACAACCAAAAAATAAAATAGCTAACAATTTGTTGCATGGTGCCCCAAATTAGTTGCTTGGGGTAGTCATCTCTTGCTGCCTAGTGAGAGTCGCTCTATGAGAGGCACCTAACTGAAGCAAAACACACAAACAGAAGTATGAGACTGCACCTACCTCCTAGTCTCTTGCCAGTTCCCAATTTTCACCCTCTCTGGAGGGGTGCAAGGACAAGTGGAGGGGATGCAAAGAGGGTGCAAGGACAAGCGGAGGGGATGCAAAGAGAGTGCAAGGACAAGCAGAGGGGATGCAAAGAGGGTGCAAGGACAAGCGGAAGGGATGCACAGAGGGTGCAAGCACAAGCAGAGGGGATGCAGAGAGAGTGCAAGGACAAGCGGAGGGGATGCAGACAGGGTGCAAGAACAAGCAGAGGGGATGCAAAGAGAGTGCAAGGACAAGCGGAGGGGATGCAAAGAGGGTGCAAGGACAAGCGGAGGGGATGCAAAGAGGGTGCAAGGACAAGCGGAGGAGATGCAAAGAGGGTGCAAGGACAAGCGGAGGGGATGCAAAGAGGGTGCAAGGACAAGCGGAGGGGGTGCAAGGATAAGCAGAGGAGATGCGAGAACAAGCAGGGGGTGCCAGGAAGAGCAGAGGGGGCAGGCGAGCAGGCTGAGGGAGGCAGGATGAGCGGGGTGGAGGCAGGGAGAGTAGGCTGGAAAGAGTAACACATACACTCACCTCCACAGCTCTTCACTTCCATTCTACTGCTTCTGCCTTCTACTCCTCCTTGCCCTCCAGCGCTGTCTGACTCTCCACTTCCTCCCTCGTGCCTCCATAGAGCACGAGGGAAGAGCTAAACAGCGCAGAAGCCCAGTTTGAGGCACATATCTTTCCTCCACCATTCCACCAATCACAGCAGCAGATGATTTCCCCTGCTTCCCCCCCAGTAACGTCCAAATGTAACGCAGAAAAGTTACATTTGCAGCTCAAAAGTAATGAAATTACCTCTCGTTCTGTTACATACAAAATGTAACGAAGTTACCCACTCGTTATGCAAAATAGTAACAAATTACAAGTAACTCGTTATTTCTAACGAGTTACTTCCAAGCTCTGGTTGAGATGGATGATTCCTGTGGGTCCGCTTTCCAGCCTCTGATTTGGAATCCTGTGCCTTGGAATGAGGAACTCTCTGCTGGTCAAATGTGTATTTTGTTAACCAAATAGAGTGGCCAGGTAGGATAATGGGTCTATCAGTTGCCCAGCAGCTGCTGAATGGGCCAGGAAGATCCTTTTGTCATTGAAACTCTTCAGGAGAGCCTCCCCCCTTTCTGCAGCCCAGCAGAGGCTTGTGTGTGTCTGAAGAATTGCTGGGGACTGGAGGCAGGCAGACTGGCTCTCTGCACCACGGCATTTGGGGTACCTCCTGTAACCCTGATGGAAAAGCTGGTTATTGGACTGCTGATGCTTTGAACCCCTCCATCTTGAGCTCAGTTTGGAATGTGTGTAAATAAATAAACCATATTTCATAAAGACACCGCAGTCTCCGCTGACCTTCTTCCCAAAGGAAACCAAACCCTGGAGGAGCGCACGGACCCCTGAAATCTCACAGCTCGGAGATTGGGGAGGCGTGCAACAATATAGTATAGGACATAGTCTTCCTAGCACTGGTGAAAGGTACTATCCGTGATCCCTTACAAGTCTTCCTTTGGGCTCTCTGTCCCTGTGCACATATTCTTACATAATAAGGAGAGTTTAGAGCAAGTGAAGCATTTTGGCCTTCTTGCCATATAGTTGAAACTGATTTAGTTGTTCAGGGAAACTACTCTTGTATTTGTGGTACCAATCCATATAAATATATTTTATTATTTGGTTGTTGTAATAAAAGCCTATCCAGGAAAGACTTGTCCTCTTGCCACTAATTGGGTATTGCGATTTAAATGTTATGGTCATATTGAAGTAAATGTAAGACTGTTTCCTCTCTTTTCTCCCTGTCCTGGTTTTATTGTACCACTTTGTGTTCTGTACCCAAATGAGCTATAAAGGCCAGAATGCCTTTCATTTAGGAGTCATAGAGAATAATTTTCATAGCTCTCCTTAAATATCATCTTGGTTCTTATATCCTTTGAGGGAATAATTACACTTTGCTGAACAGAAGGTCTGAATTTTAGGACAGACCATAAATCTCTGGTGTGTCTGGATATGGAAGTGTGTATCAATACAACTTCATTTACCTAACTTCTAAAGACCTTTCTAGTCATCCATCAACAACAAGATTGTTCGTTTTAAATTTTAATTCTTACTGTTGCAGTTATGATAGCATCGATTCAGTGTTAATGATGCAATACCCCATTTGTTCCCCAGTCATTCAAGGAAGGACAGAATACTTGTTGGTTAACAGACTGGTAACTCTGTTTTGTTTTTTACATTATCTTTTAATAGTTATCCAGCACTACAAAGAAAAATCCTCAGGCTCCCATGGAAATTAATTATAGGGGGAAGGGGCAGTGCCAGAGGGATAGAAGTTTTTTATGTTTCTCAATTTGTATTTAAAATGTGCCCAAGTAAGTTTGCTCAATAGTGATTTAAAAAAAATAATAACTCAAAGCTTTTTAAGTCACATAATGCTGCTGGGGCAGAAGGAGGCTTGTGCTGGCACAGTCACTGTCCAATCGGTGCCTGTGACATTTTTGCAACCCCGGTCTACATATGAGTGCTATTGTAAAAGTGTTTGCTGAAGGGAAAATTGCATTTTTGGGGGGTAAACACTTATGCTTTGAGTGCTGGGAAAATGTGGCATCTCTACGAAAACAGCAACTTTTCACAAAACCAACAACAAAAGGTCTAGAACCTGCACTATAGCTGAGTAACAATATATTTATTTTACAATAACATCTGGAACAGCTCTAATGGAAAGGAGCTTGTAAGAACTTCTGTGAGTTTACAGTACTATGCATTTGATTCACTTCAGCTGAAAACAACATCTTAATATTTCCTACATGTAGTTTTACAAAAAATTAAGTAATATTTTTTCTTTCTGAAATCTTTCTGAATATATTTAGTTTTCATCTGATTTTAATGATCAAGAATTATGAAACAGTTTTGTTTGATCAAATATTATTTATTACACTTAAGATACACCTAGTATATGTTATCTGATGGCTTTATGGGTTTTTAAGAAAACACAAACAAAAGCAATACTTTTTTTATAAATTCTCCTTTACCATCTTTTCATATATATATTTTGTTTTTTAAATGTATGACAAAAATATTGACAAAAATGAAAGCAGTATAACCTTTAATAACAATCTTTGGACAGCAGGGTAGCTTTCCTTCTTTGAGGTCAACTGTCTTGAGATGAGATTAATCAGGTTGACATTTTGTGCTGGTGGGTCATGAACTAATGATAGTAGCATTAAATGGTTATTCACTTGCTGTGAAAAGCACAGCTCATTATTTAGGCAGTATATTAAATCATCACCACAAACAACTGAAACTTTTTCATATCGCTTTGCTAGTATGCAAAATGGATAAGTCTCTTCACATCCTATCTTTAGCCCCACCCTTAGTTGGCTGGTATTGATAGAATATTGAGATATACTATAAAGGAATGGCAGAAATGCCTTTAGTTAAGAACCTATTTTTATGATATTATTTTTACTTTTTAGGTGGATTTGTATTGCTTGTACATCGTTTAGAAATTTTAAAAATATTAAGCAGTTTAGAAATATTTGAATAACATTTAAAATAAATATCAGGATGCTTATCCTCTCCTTTGTGGCTCATCTGTTGTTGTTGTTAAATTTCTATCTAGCCCTTCCTCCAAGAAGAAGCCCAGGGCTGCAAACAAGGGAAACACTAGAAACATGTTAAAACATCTAAAAAAAAATCATAAAAACATCTTTAAAATAAAACATCTTAACACCTTTTTAAAAAAATATTTTAAAACATCTTAAAAAGCAATTTCAAAATAGACGCAGACTGGGATAAGGGAAAGGCTTGCTGAAAAAGGAAGGTCTTCAGTAGGTGCCGAAAAGATAACACAAATTATACCTATCTAATATTTAAGGAGAGGGAATTCCAAAGGGTAGCTGCCACAACACTAAAGGTCTGTTTCCTGTGTTATGAGGAGGTCCATTCCACACAAGATGGTATCTGCAGAGCGTAGTGATTGACTGGATATATAAGGGGTAAGACAGTCTTTCAGGTATCCTGGTCACAAGGTGCATGGGGCTGTGTACACCAAGCCCAGCTCCTTCAACTTGGCCAGGCATCTTATGGGCAGCCAGTGTAATTCTTTCAGCAGTGGGGTAACATGTTGGCGATATCTTGCCCCAGTGAGCAGTTGCGCTGCTGCATTTTGCACCAGCTGTAGCTTCCGGACTAACCATAAGGGCAGCTCCAAAAAGAGCCCAATACCATAATCCAGCCTGAAAGTTCCTAATGTATGGACAACAGTAGTCAGGCTGTTCACAAGTCTCTTAGGTCACCCAAATCAACTAGTAATCTGTATGTGTATAAATTTTGTGTGAAGAAACAACTTACACTCTGATTTGATTTTGCTCCCAGAGGTTGAAATAAATATTATTTATACAAAACAAACAGAGCTGTAAACTTCTCAGTTGGCTTCACGTTTGCAGTGACAGCTGAAACAGCCATTTTTTTAATCTTAAGAAAACAATGGGAGTTATAAATTTGAAAAAGCTTTGTTATATTTGTGTAAGTTTGATTTTCATATGTAATTTGCTAATTTGAAGTATACCCAGGAATCTTTTGGCTCTCTAACACTGTAGTCGTATATATGTCTACTCAGAAGCACATCCCATTGAATTAAGTGAGGCTTACTTTCAGGTAAGTGGATATTGGATTGCAGCCTAAATTTTGCAGGTAAAAGAAGTTTTCTATCTTTATTTATTTATTTATTTATGCAAAATGGCCTAAACTAGAAATCCTATACAGAACTTTCTGAATGAATAATTACTGTGCCTTGCTATTCTCAGGTAGAATAATACAATTCTAACTTTATAAATGCTCCTTTTTATGCTCACATGTATTTCTGAGCCACACTTGACACTTTGTGTGGGTGTGATTTGGAAATAGGGAACTGACCTCACTGGCTGGAAGAAAACATACAAATTTAACTCTTCATGTTGACTGTCTTTGAGGTTAAATCCTAGTCCCTTGCTGTCTTTTCTGTAAAGAAAAACAAGCTAGCTTGAGATATTTCCTATGCCACTAGAGGTCAGTCTTTGGTAATCAACTTTTAATGAACCAGAACTGTCAGGAAAGCTAATAAATTACACTGTGGACTTTTCTAATTATGAATTCCTATTTAATCATTCACTGACAAGTTAACTGAGGCAGTAGTGCTATGTACTTTGCATACACAGTTATGCTCATGTATTATTATATATCTTGAGATGCAGGTCTTCCATCATAAGAACAGGCCATTACCAAAGACTCTCTTATCTAATCATAATTACTTATTATGGGAAATAATTAACTTTGTTACCCTCTTGGTTCTACTCATGGCAAAAGATAATTCCTACTACCTCCAAATGATATTTTACATAAAATGCACATTTTGATTTCTATATGATGGAAAATGTTCAAATAAAAATACAGAGGAATAGATGTATAAGAAAATAAAATGTTTAATATCAAATATTGAGATATAAATTGCATTAATATTGTGACCAAAGTAATGTGAAAAGATGCTACATAAATTAAAATAGGTGTTCATGTAGCATATAAAAGTAATTTTAAAGTGAATTAAATAAATATTAAGGGTAAAATCCAGTTGTGCTGTCCTACTTGCACAACAGTCTCCTGGTTTTACAAATGGGATTTAACCTTTCCTCCCTTCCCCCCACAGCCCTTACATACCCAAAAAATCTACTATAGTGGGTTAGAAGATCCTCCAGAGCAAATTGTGGAGGTGCAGGGGTTGCATGGGGCAGGAAAGGAAGAGGAATTCCATAGTATCTGCTGGTGCAATGTTGGATCTTTCGATAAGTATATATTTAATACACAACTGAGCAATTAGATGTGATTTAATCATTTCATGTCAGATTTCTTTGCAATTAGATTTTCCAGGCGAGACTTCACAATAAGTTCTCAAAGGTTGGGGAGCATTTATACTTTTGGAACTAAGCATAGATTAGGATGACTATGTGTCCTACTTTACAGAAGATAATTCTCTGAAGGACTGTCCTGTTCGAGTGTGGTTTAGCCGTAATGAGTCAAGAAGGGAGAGTAGGGCCTTTGAAGTTGCCTGTCAACAGCTATCACTGAGACAACAGACTGAGCAGGTACACAGGTCACCTCATCACAGTCCTTCCCACTGTGGTGAGATGCATTCTGTTTCTCTTTAAATTATAATAATTGTTTCTAAATGTGCATCTATACATATAAATTAGCATATAAATATATGTCCTCTTTTGGCGATACATACCCTCTTTTCATCAAAGTGTAGGTGGCCATGCTAGTCTTTACCAACTACAAGAGGAAATGGCTAACATGAGAATTGTGGCAAAACATTAGAAAAACAGATGTTCTCATTTATTCAGATGCAGTTCCATAATAATATTCCCATTTAGGTTCCTTTTTGTCATCTTGGTGTGTCACAAGACTTAAACTAAAAGTATGCAGAGTACAATATAAAATACAAAATATAAACTGGCATTTGGATACGTATTAGAAAATGCTTATTACTTATCTTTCTAGCCTTAGATGGAAGGAGAGGGGCAGACACAAAACATTTCATTCAAGCTTCACAAGGACACTATATTTGTAGCTTGTTAGGTAGAATGACATCACATTTGTTTTTTTAAATATATAATCCCTTTCCTTTAGATAACAAATATATTTCTTTTCTCAAATCCGCGTTCTTTTATCATTAAACTAGGATATCAGTTCAAGTTATATCTGTTTTAATTATAGCGATATGGAAATGGACTGCCTTCAAGTCGATCCCAACTTATGGCTACCCTATGAATAGGGTTTTCATGGTAAGAACAGGGTTTTTTTTCTTTGATCACACATCAGACTAATCAGTGATCATCAGGGTAACCATTTTAATGCATTGCCCAATTCCTAAATTTTAACATGCAGATCAGAACACAGGCATAATAAAAGCTTGGAAACTGCTTTAAAAGTCAATGCACTTGTTTTAAGATTTTGCAAGCTGGAGTTTTAGCATTAGGCTCTGAGTAGGGGTTTCTGGGGTTTTGCCACAGACCCTGGCAAAAGGCCAGTTTTCACAGCCATGTCTGCCATGCAATGGCTAGGTTGTGTGAAACAGGTATAACAGAACAATTGTGAGGGATACAAACAGTATGTACCAATGAACTTATCAGGTTAATAGCATTGATGCATAACTGCTAGCTCAAATGACTGTGAACTGATCATTCAGTTCTGGAGATTGAAGGATACTACTTTGTTCTTTTCCCAGATGTGATTTGTAAAAGAACCCAAATAACAGCAAAAAAGCAACACTATGAAGAGTTTGTGTGCGCAAGTGAGGACAATCTTCTTTTGCTCTAAACCTCAGATCTGCTTTTTACAACACTTGACACATTTTTAAAATACACCTTCAGTAGCATGCCCATGCAGTAACAGTCCAGAGTATATGTGTATGAGTCCTCATTTAAAGCATCTTGACTTAGTAGACAGCCATCATTTCTGCTTGTCATCCCAACCTTTCCCCAAGTCCTCTGGTACTGAGTGATTTTGGCATAGTAACTGTGGTGATTTTCTCATTTTGTGACAAGCTTTGGAGATACTTGGAATGTTTCCAAAGCCTGGTGCAAAGTGAAACTGATTGTCCCCATAAGGTCTTTATGTTGATATAATTCATTCTTGGATAGAGAGAGAGTGAGTGAGAGAGAGTGATTTATGTTGTAATGAACGTTGGCTACAAACACTAAAAATCTGTCTGACCACATAAGATCTTTGTGCATGTCAGAGAAATGGGGAGGGGAGAGTACAGGTGAATTTTGTGTTACCTACCTGGCATGTGGTGAGATCCCTGCCATCTGAGTTTACTGCAGTGTGAAGTGAACTTGCAGGTAGAGAAGGATGTAGACTGTTACTAGAAATGTTTACATTGCCAGTTCCATTCGCCACCTAGCAGCCAAACATTTGTGGTCCCCTGTACTGTGGCCTGTGATTGCAGTTGAACCAATGTGATATGAATGTGCAGCTCTGGAACTTGTTGAAGGGCAAGGATATAAAGTGTTAAAATAAAGCACTTGATACCTAAAGTTTTCCTAGATAACCCTTAAAAAGCAGTTGGTTGACCTTAAACAGCTGTTGAGGGGAATACTGCTGAAAGGGAGGTACATTGAAAACATCAGTATGTTGATCTGTTGTCTGGATCACTGTGTATGCTTACAAAAAATGTTAGTCTCACTAGCCAGCAACATTTGCCAACACTTCATTCATGGGAGATAGTTTTAAGAGAATTGTGGTGAGTTTAGCAGATATGTCCAGTTTTCCATGTGCTTCTGGAATTGCAGATTATGTCCCAATCCCAATTTTCGTTTTCAAGTCATTTGACCTCTAAAGCAATAAATATCTGAGTGTAAACCCGAGTGCTTATTTTAGGATGAACTTTTGACACTAGGGAGTGGACTGGATCTAAATACTAAGAGATCATCCCCTGCTAAGCAGGCAGATTTTTCTTTTGCTATGTCATTGTAATTTATACACTTTCCTGCCACAGTAGGATTGGCCTTCCTTGCCCTACCCAGTAACTTTTCAAGTGCTATAATATTTCTTTTCCATTAAATGGCTAGCATAAAGCATAATACTTGGTAAATTGCATGATGCTCTCCTTCATCTTGCTGTATTGGTGTTTCCTGATCTGTTATATCTTGTCAGTGTATATTTTTCTGTAATCTGTTGCTGTCAGTGGAATTCACAGACACAAATGATAGGTGTTAAAAACTTTTGGAGTGTTCTCTTAGACTCGTATTAAGTATCTTGGACTATATTGGCCAAATGTTTTATTACATTTACTAGATTTGTTTTCTGTCTTTGGGCATCAGAATATATCTTGCTTCCTCTGCAGTGTTATTGTTTGTTATCTCCCACTCATGTCCATGGCCAAGTTCAAGCTCTTTAATCCTCATGGCCACTCAGCACCTTCTTTTGAAGCATAAATCCTTTTATTATTGTACTCCTTATATCAGGCAGTTTCTTGAGCCTGCAGTATGAACTGCCCTGAATGGCTTTCTTTTTCTTTCTTTCTTTCTTTCTTTCTTTCTTTCTTTCTTTCTTTCTTTCTTTCTTTCTTTCTTTCTTTCTTTCACATTGTTGCACATTGCCACAATTCATGATGACTGCAAGGCAAATTCCCTGATTCTTTGAAGAACCATAATTATCCTGTATTTGAGTAAAAAAAATTAAACCTGTGTTGAAGCACATCACCATTAAGAAAATAATAATAATTAGTAGGCTTCTAACTGCAACAGGGATGTTCCTCAACCCAAATAGTGTTCTTGGTTGTTCCTGCAGCCCACATGTGGAATGTGTACAGCTTTGGAATCTTCTAGAACACATCCCTCTGATGGATGACGAAGCATCTTCTAGCTACTACAAAAGCAACAGCCTGAGAAACCTGTTTCTCTTACATACAGTGTTGTCAAATGTCTATTTTTGATGTCCCAAAATATGATGACTGGTATTGGATTTAGAGCAGTGGACCTCAGACTCTTTACTTGAAGACCCAGCAATGAAACTTGGCCCTGTGAGCCATGTACAACTTAGTTTACATTTCCTCACAGCAGTTTGGTCACTGAAATGTCTACCTTCACTAAGAAAGGGATAGTTCACAGGACATGGTTAGGCAGTCATGTGGATAGTTGAACTGGCCCATAACAAGCAGCAGAACAAGCAACAGCCAGAGCTGCTGAGAACAAAGATATTCAGCATCTATAGAAAACATTTTAGTACAACTTATTTACAGTAGAGAAAAATGCAGCCTATTTAATTATGCTCTGAATGGAAATACTTTTCACGTGAGCTAATTTGTGCGCAAACTCACCCGTACCATTCCTCATATGCTTATGTAATATTATTATGCAAATATTTATTTTCTGTAGGTCCCACTGGTGATGCACTCTTAGTTTGATTCGTGTCCCCACAGGGTAGGATCATTATTTTAGTGACATGAACACGAAGAGGGGGATATGATAATGCAATAGAAGATTATGATCTCTAAGGTTAAACAAAATAAAGGTGATAAATTGGAAGAGATGTTAATTCTGGATTAATTTTTTAAATGTTTTTTTCAAGGAAAATTGGAAGTAGATATAAATAATGTTCAATATAAAAGAGGAAAATAAAGTGTCAGTATGTTGTATTTTAAAATATCTCCTGGAGTGAAAGAAAGCTGATGCAAAAGTCTTTTCAGAAACAGAATTTGAGAGCCCTTGTGGGGGAAGCCTGATGTTCACACATCCTTATTAATATACATGTATATTTTTTAAATATGCTTGCATAGCACAGTTCTTTAGACTTCTCCATATGGATAGTTCTAAAGTCAGATCAGCTCATATTTTTCAGTGTTCTGTTGCTCTTTCAGCAGAAGTTGGGTCATTGTGATATTTATCTGAATTCAAACAAGGCTAATTAAAAGAGCTGCTGACAGTTGTTGTGATCCGACTTTGACTGGAGCTTGATGGTCATTATGGGTAAATAATGAACCAGGTCTGCAAATGTAGCAGCTGCCAACTTCGGGTAGAAGAACAGCTATTGCTACCAATTTAAAGATCTATCGACCGCTTTCTTTTCTCCCTACAGATCTGCAGAAATCTAATGTTTTTTGCTGCTGAGTTTTTGTTGCTTTAGCTACTGTAGAAGTAGCCTATAATTTCCTCCTTTAATATTTAACTCAGTCCATTATTAGCTTTCAGAATTAACTTTTCCGGTTGAAAGCTTACTTTATTTCTTTTTGGTTATCATATTCAGTTCACAGTTATAATTGCTTGCTATTTGTATGTTTTGCATATTACTGTAACATTTTGTAATTTGTGTATTCAGCTAGCTACATTTTTCTTTGCTTATAGAGTCAGTAATTAACCAATTATATTCTAAATGTTTTCCATTGATCACAGAAAATTTAGTTGTAGTAATGAGCTGCTGTTCTGTATGATGCTTCAGTGCATTCCCACCGCATTGATATAAGCCTCTGGGTTTTTTGTTTTTGTTTTTTGTTTTAGTTTGAGCACATCACTAAGGTGAGAAATAATCTGATCCAGAGCTCTGCTTGTCAGTGCTGGGCAACATGGTGGTCTTCATTAAGATGCACTTCTGAATACATTGTTACTTCATCATGTTTTGCCTTGTCCCATTAGCAACAGAAAAACTGTACTAAAAGAAATAAAGATAGATGGTAATCACAGATGACTCTTAACTTTCTTACAGAATCCCCAGTTATAAATATGTCTCAGAAATGTAAAAGTCTCATTGTAGTTTCATATATGTGCCTGTACCAAGAACAGCTATGCAACATTTATTTCAGCTGCCATTATAAAAGGCAATGCACATTAAGCAAAATGTGAGAGCATGTTTGTGCATAGTGCATAATGCAGCAGAACCAGAAACCTTGCTGTGAGGAAATGATCCCAAACGTGCCCCTAAAAGACAAGCCTTGCTTTGAGAAATAATGATGAAAAATGGTTCATTTAAGTGTCTCTTTGTATCTCAGAAGAAGATAAAACTTTATTTTGTTGTCTGTAGAGCCATCATGCTTGTTTATTTGTAGAAATATATTTGTGTGTGCACATGCCTGCATATGCTGCTGTTTTTTCCTTCTAGGTAAAACCAGCAATACATTAACAAGAGGTTATGTTATGCTACTTTGTTAAACCAGATCACCCCTGAAACATGCATAGAGCCATTCATCTGTGTCACCAAAACCCAAGAGAACAGCTGACATCGACTCTAAAACCAAAACAGTGATCACTTACAAATCAAACATGGCATGCTCTAAACCGATTGTGCACGGCAATCTTTTTTCTAGAAAGGGCAACTAATTGAACATGATAAAGTGTAAAGTTAATTAACACTCTTAAATTTGTTGATTACTTTTCACAGGATTATATTGTTCTGTTGAGTAGCAGCTTTCTGTCCCAGCTGTCGCTTTTTAGCACGAATGTCACTGGTAAACAATAGAGACACCATTACAAGTCGTAAATGGTCCCTGTGACAGCAGACCCTTGTGATGCTACATCTGTAGAAAATGATTAAAACAATTGTATTTTAAAGACAGTTCACATAGCAGCCTGGTCCCCTTGGCCCTCTTCTTTATCTCATTTGATGGCAGACTGGTTAAAACATTTAAGTACATTTTAGTAAATTAAGTGATTTACTGGTTTGAGTGGAATTAACCGTAAATGCTGTTAAGGTGCTGTTCTATTGAAATATATCCATGTTATATTCAAGGAGATTTATATCTCTTTACACACATTTGATGCAGTTGTAAATGGAATAAAATTAATGTTTGCATGTCACAGTTTCCAAAATTAGGGTAGAATTTAATCTGTAATGTTGGACTTTAGTAGCCAACATGTTATGTTTGAGTTCCTCAAGCATAAGGTTTGTAAAAGTATTTTTCTTTTTTTTAGTATTTATGGTACAGTTTGGTTTCCTCAAGCACATCGTAGAATATGTCATGTGAGGTAGCAGGAATTTCAAGAAGAAAATGTTTTAGGCATTAAAGTCGAATAAGAGCAATTGTCAAAAACCATGAGCTGATAGTAACAAACTACAGTGGATTCTAATCCCTTAAGATGCATATTTGTAAAATTGTTGACATAAGAACCATATGCATTCTTGCACTTTGACAAGCAGAGCAGAGAGATTTAATTTTCTGACTGGAAGATGATGGTGTAAAATTGGAGACAATTAAAACGTTGACCTCCTTTTTTCCCTTGGTGTTCTTTGTTCAAATAACAAATTATGTTCAAAACTGTAATAATACAAAATATTTGCAAAACAAGATTACATCTGAAATTCTGAGACAATTAAAGTAGAACTTTATGTATTTATAGCCTCTTTCCAAGGTAGTTTCAAGATAAAAATAGAGATGTCTGCAAAGTTCTCCCGAGCTAGCTTTGAGGAACAGCTTTGGGGGCTTACAAAGCTCTCCAATGCAAGAGGTTAGAGCTTAAGACCTGAAATCCTTCTCTGGTTTGTGATTGGAGGTTGGAGTAGATTGGAGATTTAATTAATCTGTTGTTCTTCTGTTTGTCTTCTATTATGCTAGCTTTATCCTGTGTCTACGTCTGTAAGCTATCTTGAATGTTTTTATTTTAAGGCGGGTTATAAATATTTTTGTAAGGTATCATGAACTAAATATATTAAGATAATAAAAACAAAAAACAAACAAAGGGCTAAAAACAGAAGCAGCTGAAATATTTACAGCAAAGTTCACCACCACCATCAAAAATATATCAGCACAAGCCATTTCAAAAGCTTGCCAAAACAGAAAAATCATTAAGAGCATAAGAAGAGCCCTGCTGGATCGGACTACAAGACCCATCTGCCCTAGCATTCTGTTCTCACAGTGGCCAACCAGATACCTATGGGAAGTTCACAAACATGATATAAGGGCAATAGCAACTCTTCCGCTCATTATCTCCAGCAACTGATATTCAGAGGCACACTGGGTTGTATCCAACTGAATTTTACTTAGTGTAGACCTATGAAAATGAAAGGATCTAACTTAGTCATGCTCATTCATTTCAGTGGGTCTCGGCTGAGTATGACTAAGATTAGATTCAACCCACTATGTCTGATACTGGAGGTAGTACAGAGGCATGGTGACTGCTAGGCATTGATAGCCTTATCCTCCATGATACCATAAAGCTAGTAAGGAAGGGGCCAGCTGTGCTCTCTGAGGTGAGAAATTGCACAGTCTGGGTGCCACAACCCAAAAGATCCTGTCATGCATGTCCCAGCTGGCTAAACCTTTGATGGCCGTAGGACATGAGGCAAGATCTCTGATGAAGAGTGCTGTGCACATGCAGGTTTCCACATGAGCAGTAAAATTATTATTATTAATTTGACTTATTACCTATCCTTCACCCTAAGGTTCCAAGATGGATCGCAACAATTTAAAATGCAATATTAAAAACCATTTAAAACAAACTACAATTGCCCAATTATGGAGGAAAGGCTATAGTAGAGCAGCTGCGTTGCACGTATAAGGTCCCAGGTTCACTCCCTGGAATCTCCGGGTGGGGCTGGGAGGTAACCCAACCTGAAACCCATGGAGACCTGCTGTCAGTCTGTGTAGGCAATACTGAGCTAGATGAACCAATGGCCTAGCTGAGTATATGTTCTTAAGTAAATATACATCTCAAATGTTGAAGTTTTGGTATTAAGCTTTAATGGGTGCACAAGGATGGGGAGAAGACCACCTCAAATGAACCAAGCGGGGGGGGGAGAAACGGAGAGGAAATACCAGTACTTGTACAAGAAATCCTTAATGTAGCTCAATATGTTTTGGAGTACAAAGACTCCTCCATCAGGAGCTTGAAAAACTTGAAAGTTTTGCAAATTCTGAAAGTAAATGATTCTTCGACCCTGGCCAACTGCAGCAATGGCTTGGACCAATACTAGAGCAAAATAATTCCTTTTCTCTCTCCTTCCTTAAACCTGCTGCATCACCATTGAAGAGGCTCATCCCTGTAGCCATATTTCTTTATGGATAGAAGGGGTATTGAGAAAAGGCTCAGTGGATGACCTGAGGGGACAGGGAAATTCATACAACAGACTGCATTCAATCTTTGGTGTTATCTCATCCCCAGCTTTAAAGGAAAAGCACTTTGAATAGGCATCCAGGCTAATAGGCAGCAAGTACAGCAATGCCAAATTAGGAGTTATATCTTTTCTGTGTTTACCTGTTAGACTGGGGTGTTCTGCACCAGCTGAAGCTTCCAAGTGAACCTGACATTGAGCACATTGCAATAATCCAAATTACCATAGTCCACGAAGGACTATGACTAGATGCCAGATTTCAGAGAGTAGACACCAGGCTTTTCAGATAAAGGTGATAAAAGGCAGCAGCAGCCACCTGAACCAGTGGTGGCTGGTGCTGATTGGAACTGGTGGGGCGGAAGGTAGGGAGCCCAACAGTGGAGCCATAGCCAATGACAGACAGAGCCAACTAATTATAAGGACAATTCCTAAACTGAAGAGGAGGTAGCTGACAGGCAGTGCCACCTCCTGGACAGGATGTAAAGAAGAAGGTAGACAGGTGTGGGCTGGCTGAGGACGGACTGAGGTTGGTGGGTTAATGCTCCACTTGTCCTAATGGACTCGCCTCTGCTGCCTGAAACTATAGCAGCAAAGTTGGGGCATCCCCACACTGTGAACCTGATATTTCAGGGCAGAGATTGGGAACTATGTTCAGCTGAAGGTCCACATTTCCTTCTGAACAGTCTTCTGGGGGGCACATATCAGTGAGAGCAGGGCCAGAGGCAAAAGGGGCAGAGCAACAAATGTAAATCTTACTTTTGTAACATAGACTAGTTTCTACACCAGGGGTCATCAACCTGTTTGGACGAGGGAGCACATTTCAAATTTTGAGAGAGTGCTAAGAGTACCACTCACAAAATGGCTGCCACAGGGGTGTGTCATAACACAAGATGGCTGCCATGGGGCATGGCATAACACAAAATTAGAGATATTACAGTTATTGCTCACCTCCACCCCCTGACAACCTCATGTTTGCCATGGGAAGTCAGCTATATTCTGCTGGTCCCGACTAAAAATACAACTATTAAAGGCACAAGAACCCTGTTTTCCCCAATGCCAATCATAAACCAAAGCTTAGGCTGCCATCCTGTACCCACTGTAACCATTAAACTGGAAAAGACGTACTTGTGAAGTAGACATGTATACCATTGTACTGTAAGTTAACTATACAGTGGATTCTTAATTAGTGTCTGGACATCAGCTCCTGCACAGCAAGAGACATGACCTAGGCTGCAATCCAATACACTTACCTGGGAGTAAGTCCCATTGAATCCAGTGGAGCTTACTTCTGAGTAGACATGTATTGGATTGCACTGTCAGTCTTTTTGCAAAGTTTTCACGTTTTGCATTTGCCGTATACAGAAGGGATTCTTTCACATCCACCCACACTCACTATATAGTAGTAGTATTTACAGAAAATAATTTCTGGAGAGTAGCTGATCAAACCCACTACGGGAAAGGTGCATCCTGGTTGCTAGGAAAAAAGGAAGAGCACACTGTGGAGATTCCAAGGACTACTAGAAAATAAGACAGAAGCAGGAAAAAGTGTATTAAAGGGGAGGGGGAAACAGCAGCTCTTTAGGACTCTATGGATTCCTATTGCCTAGTGTCCACTTGGGTATCAATCATTGCTTTGACTTCACTAATTGGCAAAAAAAAAAAAAAGAGCAACCAGGTTGGCTCACTTCACAGAAATCTCTTAGAAGCTATACCTGAACGTTTTGCTTCATAACTTTCTTTCTATGAGGGCT
Source organism: Rhineura floridana (assembly GCF_030035675.1). Lineage (NCBI taxonomy): Eukaryota > Metazoa > Chordata > Lepidosauria > Squamata > Rhineuridae > Rhineura > Rhineura floridana. The sequence continues at coordinate 37,878,452 of NC_084489.1, forward strand.
AGAGACTTACTTTTTTAATTGGAAGCTCAGAGTCTGGGTCCCCTGTCCAGCAGCATTAATGAAGGCCTTTATAGGCACGATGGCACCTGTGGTGCTGGGTTGGTGACTCCCATTCTTCATATACTTGCACAACCCTCTCTATCCTTCATCTAGGCAAGAGGCCTCATCAGATTTCAAGGACCCGGTTCAAGCAAAAATGAGTGTTTTTGCAGGGCTGATAAGAGGTGTGGCCTGGGGAGAGAGCCAAGGACCCGGGAGGCTACCTGAGGTTCCCCATTCCTGCTTTAGGGGTAAAGTGATCAGGCAATTTTCACTTCCCTCTCATCATACGGGCCTCAAGCCATTCTCGCTTCTGCATTAAATACTTTTCCCTTCAACTTACTCTCCTTCACAAAGCCTATAACGCCATTCAGTTACTTGAATAGAGCTAGGTGTTGCCAGCTTCCTGATGACACTGCACTCAACATCTCTAGGTGTTTTTTTTACCTAGCAGTTACCTCAAGGTGTTAGGAAATATTTGGAACAAGGTAAAATTTTACAGTCTCCCCAAACTTGGGAGAGCTGCTTTTCCCTCTCCCAACTGCTAGGGGAGATGTGGTGATCAAGCTAACAGAAGGGGTCGGAATCTACCAGATAGCAGCAATATCTTCTTGATTTGACTTGAAAGCAAAAACTCATCACTTTTCCTGGACTTCTGAATTCTGAGCAATTGGAGCGTGGTTGTTTTTCGTTGGACATGTAATGCAAGCCAAGCACTTAGCTGGGTTCCTGTATCTCAATGTGAAACTGACAAAAGTAAATCTTTTTTAATGCTGACCCGTTCTCTGTGATCATCTGAGGCATATCATAAACCCTAAGGTTGGCAACAACATAAAATGTTGGATAGAACCACAAACTGTCTATCATTGTGTGGAATGTTCTGAGGCCCTTCATTTACAAACAAAACGTTTGTTTGTTTTTTCATAACTCACTGTACTTCTTCCTAGTGTTTGGGTAAGTGAAAGAGTGACATGTCAGATGGTTAACCAGCTGAAAATTATTGTTGGTGTTCAGCTTGCTCTTGTCAGTGATTTTTTGGAGCTATTAAGCAATCTGTAATCTGATAGAAAGGTACCTGTGTTGAATAATTCTGGATTTTTGTTTGTAATGTTTTGACTTAAATTTGCTGGATATAAGGCCAGGGGATTAGTAGCAAGGGTTAAAAAAAAGGTCAGTGATAAAGCTCTTCCAAAAAGTATTTGGCAAAGGCTGCTGTTGGCCGTATGAAAGTGTGAGCATAGGAAAAAATGTGGCAGGTCTGGTCCTGTTGGACTCACCAAGGACAGCAATATTCCAGATTCTTATGCCCAAGTGCTCCGTGAGTATGAAACTATACATCTTCTTCTGCTCTTTCCCCAGATTCTGCTCTTTTTCTTGGTCAGCATTCTTTTGTTAATCCCTTACTGTGAAGGAAATTACCTGGATTTTCTAAAGATTGGCCAACTAACTAGACCACCACCATAGTCTGAGGCCATAACGCTTCACTTGAAACAGCCTGTTTGCTTGGATGTGTGTGTGTGCCATTTCCTTCTTTCAATTCAAAGTCTGTCACCAAGGAGCATACAGGTTCCTTTCATTCCCCTTTCAATCCTATTAGGTAATATTAACTCAATTCAGAGTAGATGAGAGGAATTGTCTCCTTCCAAGGAGTCAGATGGGTATTCACAGGTCACTAGTGAGGTTGTGTTTTGTCTTCAAGAATAGTAATTTCTACATTTGTATGATCTTCTGTGATGGGATATTCTTGTCTGTCATTGGGCCAATTCGCCCATTTACAAGTTGATATGTTCAACTAACGATCTGCTTAAAGGAGTTCTCGGGAACTGTGCAAAAATATTGTAATAGAACAGCCTTTCTTTGTAAAAGAACTTTATATTATGTCAAGGAGTAAAGTTCCTGCTGGGGGGGTGATTTGGAGAAGGGCCATAGCTCAGTGGTAGAGCCTCTGTTCTACATGCAGAAGATCTCAAGTTCAATCTCCAGCATCCCCAGGCAGGACTAGGAGAGAATCCCTGCCTCAAATCCTGGAGAGCCACTGCCCGTCAGTGCAGACAAGACTAAGATAGATAGACCAATGGCCTGATTCAGGATAAGGCAGCTTCTTAATCTTCTCTCTTCATGGCTTCTTTGTCTTTAGAGATGAATGTAACTTTTTAATTTATAACTTGGTGCTTAATAAATGCAGCAGCATTATTGGATTCTTATATAAGAGACTTTAATGAGATGTTCACCATTAAGATTTCTTGTGACATGGCAGCTGTTTATAGGCTTTTATAAGGTTTTGGGGTGCATGAAACTTTAGACCCAGCCATACAATAGACTGCCTCATAGTAATCAATATGGTCAAACCCAGAATAATATAGATACTGAGCTACCACAGGCAAAACCATTTCTCTTCTCCCAGGCGTTTGGCTCCTACTTTTGGAGGGTTCTTGATGTTAAACCTTTCTTACCTACATCCTTTTGGATTTCTTTTTGTTTTCTTTTGCGTCTGTGATGGACTTTGAGGGTCTTTTCATGATTCCATTGTTAAGTAGCTGTGAATGGACTGACCTGAAAAGAAGTAAAATTCCATTATGTGTTGTTGTTTTCTTTAAAAAAAACTTTAGGTGTGGGAGCTGCTCGTGCAGGAAACCTTACATTCATGGTTGGAGGAGTAGAGCAAGAATTCAATGCTGCAAAGGAACTGCTCACATGTATGGGTTCCAACGTAGTCTACTGTGGAGAAGTTGGAACTGGACAGGTACAATTTGATTCATTCCTGGAATCCTGCTTAGCATTTGTCTCTTCTTTTTCCAGTCAAACCCTCTTAACAATTTTTTAAACATCCTTGTGGTTCTTCCTCCCCCCCCATCCTAAATTGCACACTGATATTCCCACTTAAACTGGTTATTAACTGAAACACACTCCAGCACTGAGGCCTGCTATTAGTGTCCTGTTTAAAGGTCCACTCTATCCAGAGGCTAGACCCTAAGAAGCAGAGCCTTGTCTGCTGCCACTCTAGAGCTACCTTAGAACATGGATATGGCCCATTTCTTGCTATCTTTCCAGAGACAGGTTAAGACTTTCTTTTTCAGTGTGCCTTTGATAACTGAGTTGTCAAATTACCTGCTGATCTGTTGCATTTTTGATTACTTGGGAGGGGTAGGGTTTTTTAATAGTTTATTTGATCTTATTCATATATTTCTTTAAACTTTACTGGGAAACAGTATAGAAGCCTTTATAATAATGAATTTAAAATGGATGAAAAGTCCTGGGGTGCTTCATAGATGAATTTGCCTATCATAGAATAGGCAAAGGCCTAAATCCTGGGATGCATGGATTGATTTACAGCAGAAGATAAACCAAGTTTAAAAAGTGAAAAGTAAATACAAATAACATGTACTTATAGGTGAAGTGTAAAACAAGGATATGTAGTTACCACCTTCTCAATCCAGTTTATACAGCTGATGAAGCAGGCTCATGCATATGAAAACGTAAGACATATATTTGCTTATGCTTTCTAATGAACTATAAGTACTTATTTGTTAGGATTTGCTAACACTACTTTTTTGGTTGGTTATTAGACAGTGGCATCAACAAATTATTGTCAATAAGAATAAATATTTATACATTTCTTCTAAAAGTGCAAATGCTAGTGGCCATTATATCTGAAGCACACCAAGTATGCCAAAAAATGTTTTGCAGCTTTTGATGTCATGGCCCATGAAAATGTGTTGGTATTTGTGGTAGGGATTGGCTGTGGAACAAATGCTTCCATAGCAGAATCAAGTTCCTGATCAATGGTTATCTGAATAGCAGAAATTCATGGGATGTTGAATTTATTTTCAGGCTGCAAAAATCTGCAACAACATGCTATTAGCCATCAGTATGATTGGAACAGCAGAGGCCATGAATCTTGGAATCAGGTATGTTTGAATTGTATGATATCCTTTTTATATTGATGGTGTTTATGTGTTTTTCTGACTGACTCTTCTACGGGGAAAAAATGATGTTTAAGAAATGTAGATTAACAGCTGTATACAACGCAAGTGTAGTAATTCATTATTACAATGTTTTTAAAAAGCCCTAACCATCTTGTTCGTTAATCTAGGCTAGGATTTCAGGAAATATGAACATTCTTTGTAAAGAATAAATCTACATTTTAAGAGGTTATATATAGGGGCTCTTTTTTATTTCCAGATGAAACATACAAGTGAGAGAGAATATCAGATGCAACTGCTTGAAAATACAAAAGGGGTACAATTATTATTTACATAATTATGTGATCTAGAAGCTTGCAGTTGTGTGAACTCTCCCATATGCAGCTCTGACATTTAGCTTCCACATTTTGAAACGTGCTTTGTGGCTTCATGTCCTGTATCTACTAACTGCTGAACATGCACTTACTAAGCTGGCAAGGTTTCTGGGAAACTCCAGATGTGGAATTCCTGTCTTACATTCCTTCTACTTGATCCATGACTCTGAAAACCACAATAGATATTAAATAATAATTGCATCCCTGTGATTGCATATAAACAACAAGCCCAGGTTCATTCCCTACATAATATTAGTGTTGCAGTTGTTACAGTTTATTATTTATAAAAGTGCCTATGGTACACCAGGCACGGTACAAAAGTAAAATGCCTCTCATTCATCAACCAGAGGACTAATGGCCACTGACAGGTTGCAACTTAATGCCTCCCAGGAGAACATCACGGCAGGAGGAAGATTAACCTGGAGTCATCCATTGGCCAGAGAAGGAGCAGCTGAAAGGAAGTTGCAGTAAAGGCTGCTGGATTGTGTGTGTTGGTGGTGGTGGAGTGTTGCAGTCTGAGGATCATTTGACCAAAAGGTGGAATATAAATCTGCCAAATCCTTGGTCCCCAAACCTTTTCCCCCATGGACCACATGGAAATTGCTGAGGGCCCTGGTGGACCACTTCATGATTTTTCTCCCTGTTGTAGCAATTGTCATGTGCTGTGCTGGATTCTGTATGATTTTTAATTTTAATTTTATTGCTTATATTGTATTTTATTGTAGCACACATCTAATCTTGATCATACATTTAACTAGTTTCTGTATTTTAAATGAAGACCATTTCTTCTTGCAGAAATGCTGTCTCACCACAGCATGACTGATCATGGAAAAAGTTCAGAGACAGAGGGTGTTTTCATACTAGTCCTTGTCTCTTGAATTAATACCATTCATTCACTCAGTTGGAGAGTCCAGGTGAAGTAGTTGCCATACCATTGCAATCCAGTGTTTTCCTCTGCTGTCTTCCCACATTTTTATAGACCTGTTTTGTGACTGCTTTTCTGACTTTAAATGCAGTTGTAGCAGCAGCCTGTCCAGTGTGGACTGTAAAAGCACTATTGAAGCATTTACCTGCTTCTGGGCCTTTAATCACTTCCTGGTGGTTGCTGGTCACAACAATCAGCCCCATAATTAGTTGTTTCCTGTTTATAACCTGAACAGTGCCATTGTTTGGGGTGGTTAAAAATAAAAATTTAAAAATTATCACAATAGTCAAGCTACAAATAAAATGAAAATGGACTGCCAAGTCGATTCCAACTTATGATGACCCTATGAATAGGGTTTTCGTGGTAAGCAGTATTCAGACATGGTTTACCAAGAAACAACTAAATAAAGGGACAATTATGTCAGGAAATGACTGGCTGAAGGCCTAGTAGCAGTGTCAAAGAAGGAAGAAATTACTGAAGTGGGGCTTTTGCTGAATGCAACTTACTTCTGAGTAAACACATTGGGATATCAGAGCCATGGGAAAAGGCATTAAGGGATCATTTCGGAAAATATAATGCCTTATGAAAAAAATCTGCTTCTAATTATTGTGGAAGAGCAACTCCTCAGCTTTGATAAAGAGCCTTAGTATGGCAGAAATCAGAGTTGCTGGATCAGTGTGTAAGATAGAACATTCAGCTCTAAATCCAGACATCTTCAGCTCAAAGTTGGAGAATTGGCAGGTTTATCTGTGACAAGTTTTAGAAAAGTAGGGACGCGATTGGCTGTAGGAACTATGAGATGGGTGGGGCTCCAGTAATATACACAAGCATTAATGTAAGCTGTGAGATGAAGAAGAGTTTCAAGAGCAAGGAATTGGCTCTCCATTAGCATATCCTAATATTTGGAGTGTCCTGTCTGTTGAATCTCCACTCCAAGAATTCTCTTGGAGAATTCTCTTCCTGTTCTCTAAAAGTTCTAACATATTCTAGTGGCTAGGCTAGAAACGCAGAGTGATGGGACGTACTGGGGGGAAAAGCTAACTTTTCTCATTCCCAATTTTATCTTTCCTCACTTAAAATGTAGTCCTAAAGTATATACTACAAAATACTTCTAAAAAAAAAAAAGAATCTTGAATGTTTCAATAGCTAAAAGGAGGCTAACAATTAGGCTACAAGTAAAGTCTTGCTAATTCAGCACTCAGGAAATAGAATAGCTTTGTTCACTTACTTTTGCTAAATGAAAAAGGGTAGAAACCACAGCTGCCACTGAAACAATGCTCTGCTCCTATATGTAGTCTCTAGCCTGAGCCCTGCATGGAGCTGTCCAGGGTGCCACTTTAGCCTAATCTCCATAATGATGTCATTGCTCAAAGCTGAACACTGGTTTTCCATCCACCACCACCACCCGACTGTCATCATTCTATGTGTACTCAGCATGCTCAGTCATCATTGGGCTTTGTGGAGGGGGAAAGATTCTCCATTGAAAGGATTGGAGATGTGAGGTAAAGTGCACTAGTGCCCAGATCAACCTGCACCAAAATGTTGAATTTCTCTGTTGTTTTCTATAAAAAGTTCTCACTTCCATTGCTTTTCAGTGTGAACCAGGAAAGGACCTGTCCAGACACTTTTTATATCTATCTGACTTTTCCTCCACCCTCCATTTCCAGGACACTCCATTCCATTCCTCCTCCCACTCAGTTTTCTTTTTTCTCTTTCACTAGTTAGTCAGCATTCCATGGGCAATGGACATGTTAAGGGCTGATTGGCCTGTTTGTTTGGGGGGGGTGTCCTCCCACTTTAGGATTTCTAGTTTTTTTTCTTTGGATTTCATGTACTTCTGCAAACTCTAAATTATTTGGCTACAAAAACAAGAGCATTAAAAAATCAGAATTGAAGTGTGGGATGATTTAAAGCAATTTGCCTTTCAGACATCTTCAACATCTATCCTGGCTTTTCATTTGTTCTTTTAAAATTATTATTACTGTTGTTATTTATTGTGTTGAACTCTTTTTTGGGGGGGGGCATACATTTCAGAACTTATGGCTTGCCTATTGTTCTTTTTTAAATTGTCAGCATTTCAGCCATGTATTGTGATCCACATTTACTTTATAAACATTTTTGTGTGCACTTAGACTGTCAAACCAAGGTTTATCAAGCACCTAATGGAGTCAAAGTACATGGCTAGCATGCTCTGAGCAATCTTAGGCTGCAAATTTGATAGATGTGAGTTAAAAGGAAAAAAGTGATGCCCTATCTTTTCCTTTTAAAAATGTAATTGTCAGCCACTTTAATAAATTTATTAAATTTGTATCCTGCCCTTCCTCCCAAAGGAGCCCAGGATGGCAAGCATCAAAATGATAAACCAATACAATTTAAAATAAAATAAAGACATATTTACGACATTTAGAACGTCTAAAAACATTTAAAATCAATCAAACCCTCATATTATTTTATTATTTATTAATTAACCTTATAAACCGCCCGACTAGCAATAGCTCTCTGGGCGGTGAACAAAGTACAGTAAAATCATAATACAATACCACAGAACATAAAAACAATCAAAAATCAATTACAACAATTTGTATAAATTTAAGTTAAACTAAATTAAAATGCTTCGGTGAAAAGAAAGGTTTTCACTTGGCGCCGAAAAGAAAACAGCGTTGGTGCCAAGCGCACCTCCACGGGGAGACTGTTCCACAATTTGGGGGCCACCACCGAGAAGGCCCTAGATCTTGTCACCACCCTCCGGGCCTCCCTATGAGTCGGGGCCCGGAGGAGGGCCTTCGTTGTGGAACGTAGTGTACGGGCCGGTTCATATCGGGAGAGTCATAGTTACTAATGACAAAGTTGCCATGGCCAGTATCTGTCAGCCATCAAATGCCTGGTGTTGAGACTTGAAGGGAGCAGTGCAGAACCACATTGCAGAAAAAGCGGAGACATCTGACTGGCAGCTAGATAAAGACAAAGCATGTAGAGCGGCAGGTGGAGAAGGTCTTTGGGACATTAAGCAAGGAAAGGGACCAGGAGAACTTAAGACATCATCAGAGAGCGTAAGTAAAGCTGAACATTTCCAGAGAGAAACTTGGATAGCTGGGAAGAAGGGGGTGGCTGGGGGCAAAGGAGCAAACATAAACAAAGGCCATGAAGATAAACAGAGATAAAAGAGGTAGTGTAAAGACGGAGAAAGCAAGGTTGGCACAGAGACAATGGGGGGGGGAGGGAGGCAGGAAAATTGATGTACCTGGGCAAGCCTTGCCCCAAAGGGACCTCTGGCAGGTTAGAGGGATAAATAAAGGAATTCTGAGGGATGACATAAACCATCTCAGGGGTGAACTAGAGCAGAGCAGGCAAGACACAGGAGCTGGGCTAGAAGTATGTTAAGTAATACAGTAGGGCCCCACTCATACGACAGGTTAGGTTCCAGACGCCCACCGAAAAGCAAAAACCGCCGAAAAGCGGATCAGCTGTAGCACAGGGGTCTGGAACCTAACCCGCTGATCGTGTGGAATAGGAGACGATCAGCTGTAGTGCGCTACAGCTGATCTTCCCCTCCTCCTGCGCGATCAGCTGGAATGGGGGTCTGGTCATTCAGCTGAATGCTATCTACTCTGGGACAGGAAAGCAGAAAAAGACTCCCCTGCATATAAAAATCCAGCGTTTCAGAGAGAGCGCTGCCAGAGACTCTTCCTGCCTGCTGCACTAGCTTTTTCACCTGCGGGGTTCCTTGCCAGGGAGGGCTTTCCATCCGGTGCATGCACACACACACAAGGAGCCTCGCTGCCTCCGGCAGCCCCCACCCCGTGAGAAAGGAGGCTGGCAATGTGCCACCAGCTGGCTCAACCCGAAAGGGAAGGGCACAGAACTCTGCCCATGCTCACCTCCCTGCCCTAATGCCTCCACTCATCCAGCGCCACCACGTTGCGCACCTCCCCAACGGCCAGCTGGGCTGACTGCAGCAGGCGGAACCAGCCGTTGGGGTAGATGGGCAGCAGCTGCCCAGTGTGCTGGCTCCTGCATATGCAGTGGGCGGCCTGGGCGCAGCTCCAGCTGTCCTCCGGCAGGTAGCCCACGTTATTCAGGGCCCGCAGAATATGTAGTGGACGCAGCGCCAGCCAAACCGTGCCTCCCCTAATAGCCGAGAGCAGCAGCAGCCCCGACAGCAGGGCCAGGCCCCAGTTACCCAGGAGCAGCGCCGCTGCCCCGGTGACGGAGCCCAGCAGGAGTGCAGCCAGCCCCATCACACCTTCGTCGGCAGTTATAGCCCCAGCCTGGCTGTGGGCTTGCCACCCGCCCAGCCCAGCTCAATTCAGCTGATCTCGCCAGAGGAGGGGAAGATAAGCTGTAGCGCACTACAGCTGATCTTTTTCTCCTCCAGCATGATCACCCCTGAGGAGGAGAAGATCAGCTGTAGCGCGCTACAGCTGATCTTCCCCTCCTCCGGTGAGTTCAGCTGGAGCACGGGGAGCTCCAGCCCCCACTCCAGCTGATTGCCCTGCTGGTGCCGTATTAGCGGAATGCCAAAAAACTGTACAGTACTACTGTACAGTACTAGCTTGGGCGGGGGGAAGGAATTTTAGTGAGGTAGAGATCCCCTGATAACAAGAACTCCAAACTCAGTCTGAGAGTGAGGCTCACCAGGAGTCTCTAGAAATGAGAGACCTCCTGGCATTCTGAGTATCAGGGCAGGTGCCAGACATGACTGGATCCTTGGGCATCAGCTCCTGCCTGTTCCACCTACCACTCTCCTGTCTTCTACTGCTGTGCGCGCTGTGTGTGCAGGGCTACCATCAACTAAGATGGCGGAAGAGGCTTCCCTAAGGGGCTGATGCTCCCACCGCCATCTTGGTTGATGGCACACATGCACGGTACGCTACGTGCGTGCACATGCCTGCCATCAACCAAGATGGCGGTAGGGGCATCAGCCCATTAAAGAAGCCTCTGTCACCATCTTGGTTGATGGCAGCCCTGCGCACGCAGCAGCAGAAGACAGGAGAGATGTAGGTGGAGCAAGTGAATGGGCAGGCAGCCTGAAGCTCCCTCCCTGCAATCTGTGGCAGGGAAGCGCTACTCTCCCAGCCTAACGAAGGGCCCCTCTGTGTCGACAGGGCCCTCGACCAGGACCCGATCTGGAAGGAAAATCTTGTAAATAGTCAGTAATGAGGGAGATAGACACACCTCACTATTCCATTCCTGAGAAGGCCCTGTCACGGGTGAACGCCAACTGAACAGCAGCCAGAGGCAGTACTTCCAAGAGGGCCTCTCCTGATGATCATAGGTCCTATGATGGCTAATAATAGAGAACTTGCTCCTTTAAGTATATGGGTCCCAAGCCATTTAGGGCTTTGTATGCTAGCACTAACCACTTGAATTGGACTTATTAGCTCACTGGCAGCCAGTGCAGAGCTTTCAGGAGCAGTGGCATGTGGTCCCATTCGACTGTCTCACTGACTAACCTAGCAGACACATACTGCACTAGCTGCAGCCTCCAGACCATCTTCAAGAGCAGTTCCACGTAGAGCACATTCCAGTAGTCTTAAATGGGAGATTACTAGACCATGGACAGCTGAGGCCAGGCAATTAGTCCAGGAATAGCCATAGCTGGTGAATCAGCCTAAGCTGGGCATCAGCACTCCTAGCTACAGAAATCACTTGAGAGTCCAGTGCCAAGTTGGAATCCAGGTGTACTCCCAGACTATGAGCCTGTTCCTTCAGGGGGAGCCTGAACAGATCCCAGAACAGATTGTACACCTAATTTCCACCCACAGCACCTCCATCTTACCAAGATTCAGCCTCAGTTTATTAGCCCTCATCCAGCCCTTCACTGCTCACAGACACCAGTCTAACACCTTCACAGCCTTTCCTAATTCATATGGAATGGAGAGGTAGAGTTGTGTGCCATCAGCATACTGAGGGCATTGTGCTCCAAATTCCTGGATGACAGCTCCCATTGGTTTGTATAGATTTCAGATAGCACAGGAGACAGAATGGACTTTTGTAGAATCCCACAACTCAAAACCCATGGGGTTAAGCAGCAATCTCTTAGTACTGCTTTCAAGTGATGACCCTGCTCATAGGAGCAGAACCACTGTAATATAGCACCTGCAATTCCCATCCTGAGTTGTTTCAGAAGGACGCCGTGTTCAGTGGTGTCAAAAGTCACTGAGAGACTGAGGGGAACCACTTGAGTTGCACTTCCCCTGTCTCTCTCCTAACTAATCAATCAGGGCAGACAAGGCTATTCCAGTGTCAAAAGTGGTCCTGAAGCCAGATTGAAATGGGTCTAGACAGTCTCCTTCCTCCAAGGAGCAGGGTGGATGGTACACCAACAAGACCTCTGTTCTGTCTCTGCCACCCAACACCAAGTACAAACCCTCACATCCAGCTCCTAAGTGGACTGGCCTTTATTGAGTTACCCAAAGATAGAGATTTTTGTTGTTAATAAATTCCCTGGCAAAGTATTAATGATTTTATGGTCTACATGTTTTCTGTACCAATGTACTTTCTTAAAGACATCAGACATTTAATTTAACATTGGAATGGTTGGCAATTTTGATCCCATCTACTGTGTGTGTTGAGTGTAAGTTTAAATAGCATGAGTTGAAATAACTTTGACCACATGGCTTTAGATTTGTCCTTTCAGTTGCTCTCTAGAAACTATGCATGCTATAAATTTTTGTGGGTCCTGAACATAAATAATAAATCTATGTTTTGGTATTATTACAGAATAAGAAACACTAAGTGTGTACAAAGCTGTATATATACTTGCAAATGTATATTAACACTTGCACACACATGTATTCAAAAGGCAGGATAATGGAGTCACATTTCCTCTTAATTACCATATCAAGATGCAGTTGTTTTATTGAATTGCCCTTGTCTCAGATGTTAGACTATTTTGACCTATTAAGTTGTCATGTTGTAATTGAGATAAAAGAGGAATTTGCTTTGCATCAGTGCTAATTGGTTTATCAATATCCTCTACCATTTACATTTTAAAATTGAGCATCTGTAAGATAGAGAAGCGTATCTTTAACAAGCCATAATAAAACCCATAAGGTGGTATACTAATGTAATTGAGGACTGTAAAGCTGCATCATAGTCAGTTTTAAGTCATGGTTTGCTTAATGAAAAATCAGTCACCTATGAATTAATTGTATTTAGTTCAAGCAGAAATTCACATTTTCTGTTATAAAAAAAATCCAGTAGCCTGAAATATCAGGCACCATAATGGTATACAACCCTAATTGGTGTTTGCAGCCCCTGTAGTATGCAAAGATCTTTGGGTTTTCATATTCCAGATTAAGGTGTGTAGATTTTTCCCTGAGATGGTGGTGTGAATTCAGATTCTTTTCTGAGTGCTTTCATTGTTGCCAGGTTTAGGGGATTCTGTGAGACAATACCCCACATCACTAGCAATGTAGCATTGCCTACAGTCTAAATTATCTGCCTCTCCTGGGCTATTCCATAATCTACTCAGGTTGTCAGACTGAATAAAAGCAAAAGTATTGCTACTTTAAAGAATGTGAAATGGTGAAAAGAAGGGGCTGATAAGGCCATCGAGTCCAACCTCCTGCTCAGTGCAGAAATTCAACTTAAAGCGTATCCGATAGGCATAGAATTAGTCTGAAAGAGTTCTTTAACAGCGCTGCAGTGAATGCAACTGCTAATGGAGCAGAGGTATGTGAGCAAAGTCTTATAGAAAGCAGTGAGGTTATATTTTATGCTGATGGATATCATTTTCATGTGTAACTTTGTCATTTGGAAATGTTGGAAGCTAGCTTATACTGAAAGAGACCATTAGTCTGTCTAGGTCAGTATTATCTACACCAGTGTGGGGAAACTTTTTAAGCCTGAGGGCCACATGCCCTTGTAGCCAAACCTCAGGGAGGGAGCATGCCAGCAGTAGTCACAGCCAAAGCAAAAGTAGGTGAGACCATCTCATGCACGTACATGCACACACACAGTGTTGTGATCTGACCAAAGACAAGGCGAAGAATCTCCTCCTCCTCAGGCAGATTGCTTGGCTTCTGTCCTGCAGATGTGAAAAGAGCTATCTTTCTCACCATGCAGCAGAGAAAATGCTACAAACTGCCCAAAAAGACATTGGGCAGTTTGAAGTATTTATGTGCTGTGCAGTGAGAAAGGGAACCCCTTTCATACTGCACAGCATGGAAGCTGAAATACGATTGGGAGCTGAAGAGGCTGGTAGGCCGCTACAAAAGGCCATCATGTGGGCCAAATCTGGCCTGCAGGCTGCCAGTTCCCCACATTGATTAGCAGCGGTTCTCCAAGGTTTCAGACAGGAATCTTTCCTGGCCCTGTTGGAGATGCCAGGATTGAAACAGGAATCTTTTCCATGCAAAGCATGTTCTTTACCACTGAACGATGACTCTATCCATTTTACAAGAATGCACACAAGTTTTCTCCCTCCAGAAAACAATTCATATAAAGTCTCCTTAATATTCAAAGTGGTATTAGCTGTCTTTCATTAATTTTTATTTTCCATTCTAAAACTTTTTACCACTATGGATGCAATGAGGTCCTGCTGTTGGCCACAGAAGGGAGCAATCCGCATGTGAAAACCATTTCATAGCCAACAGTGGTCAAGCCCTAGATGTTTTTGCCGTGAACACTCCCTGGATTTTGGCCATTGTCCTTTGGAACTATTAACAGGTCTTATTAACATATAGCACAAGATAGGCCATGTTTTGTTCCATCGTTGGCTACTAAATCATTGAGGAATGTTTTCATCTGCCCTGCCTAATTGTGTGTATATTCAGAAATCGTTATGTTCTGTTGTGTAGCAAAACTACACAAAGAACTGTCACAGTTCTGTGGGAGCACTTGGCAATTCATTTTGCTGTTTAGAAGTTATGTCTGTTAATGAAAGTTGATATTGCTGCTTTAAAAAATCCCATAAGTGTTATGAACTTTGCATGTTGGTTTCTTGGCTAGGAAAAAAATGAATGCAAAAATTAGGCCAGTTTCAAAGGGGAATGGAATACAGCCATGCACACTTGTTGAAGGATCTCTAATGTGTGTATAGGATCAAAAAATGTATTAATAGCACTTTGGACATCACAGTAAACAACTTTTTCTACATGGAGACTACTTCCACAAAAGAACTGACATACAGTGTATGAAGTGACCCTATGTTGTGAAGGATTGGCTTCCATCCAGAGTATCGGGTATTGACACATCCATTCTCCCATTACGAAATGCATGAGTGTGTGCCTGTGTATATGAAACAGTGACATAGGCTGGGAAATTTAAACATCTGTCCTGCACTATTTTTTCTGCTCCTTTCTACTACTCCGTTACACTCTTCAACATTACTTCTACATTGGTATGTTATATTGAAACAGCATTATTTTCTCATTTACTGTAAACCCCCTGACTTACTCTGGGAGTGTTTTCAGATTGCCAGTTGTGCAAAAGAAACAGTTCTGGATGACAAGGAACTCTGCTGTTCCAAAAACAGTATGGGAAAACTATGCATACAGAGTCTGCAACTCAAATTGAATTTTCTTCTGACTCTTTGAAATTACCATAGTCTTAAATTTGCAGCACTGTTCTTTACTAGCAAAATAAGAGCAGCATAGTTTCTTGCCCATGAATAGCTGCGAGTAAAAACTTAAACACATTCTTCAAGTAGCTTGGAACCACTAAAAATGAATGTGTCTGCTATCAATTTCTTCGGGGCTGACAAGTGTGCTTTTTGAAGTGACAGAATTGTTCTCTAATAAAATACATATAGCATTTACAATTTATAGAGCTTTTGCTGGGTTGAAAAAGAAAATTGTATCAGCAAGTAGAAAATCCTCTGTAGTAAATTCTCCCCAGACAAATATGTTATCATGATGTGACTACATTGATATTCTGTTTATGACACTAGAATGTTTAATTGAAGCATGAGACTATTTCTTTTTAGAATCTTTTCTTAGAAGTTTTTGGGATTCTTCATTCCAAATACTGGAGTAGCAGATTATTCAGGTTTGAAGATAGGACTTGTAAATGGTTTTCACATGGTTGTGCACAAATCCTTTCTTAGCTAACAAGCCTGTATTTAGTGGCTTGCATTTTTAAGAAAAAAAAGAAAGGATGTAAAGGGTATGTACTAGTGTACATTTCTAGTGTATATTTCTAGATATATAAAATATGTAGAAATAATATGTTATGGCAGGGATCCAGCACACACACGGTGTACCAAGTAAAAAGTGCTTTCATATGTCCGGGGGGGGGGCGTGGTGGAGCTGCTGCACTTCATGGGGCTGGGGGATATTCAGGAGAGGAAGGGTGCTGCAAGTCCTGGAAGGGGTAGCTGAAAATTCTCCAACATATAATGGTAACACTGCACATGCAATTTGAATCCAAGCCATTATTTATAAATATGCAAGAAGATAAATATGTAAGAAAAAAGTTTGCAATCTATGACAATTCCATGGATATTTGAGACATATGACATTCATGGAACAGGAAGATTTACTCAGTGCAACATATTCTAATATAGCTTTGTAAATCTATGAAGTGCAATCTAGAAGGATGCTGGTCCTGTTTAGTATGTGCCTTATAGTTAAAGCAATAAATGGTTCCTACTCGAGAGTAAGCTGTTGAAACTAGAGTGAGTCAAATGGGTAATTTTTGATATCAAAATATTCAGCTCAGTCCTAATAAAAAGGTCTTAACATATTCTTCACTCTGGGTGCATAAATGATCACAGGCATGCTGCTGTTTGAATTGCAGCACTTCCTTTGTGTGGCCTTGATCGTTCACAATCATTGCTCTCTTCTAGATTGTTTGGTGAATTGCTTAGAGAGACAGCTCCTTTAGTTCTGTTAGTTCTTGGTTTTCTTGTCCCTAGGAAACAAGAACCTGAAATCACTAGAATCTAAAATGATGAAACTGAGGTTATCGTACTTTGGACACATCATGAGAAGACATGATTCACTAGAAAAGACAATAATGCCGTGAAAAACAGAAGGGAGTAGAAAAAGAGGAAGGCCAAACAAGAGATGGATTTATTCCATAAAGGAAGCCACAGACCTGAACTTACAAGATCTGAACAGGATGGTTTATCATAGATGCTCTTGGAGGTTGCTGATTCATAGGGTCACCATAAGTCATAAACAACATGAAGGCATATAACAACAACAAAAGAAACAAGATTATAGCTAGTAGTCTTGCCTTCATGTCTCTTGCCTTCTGGTTCTGTCACATATCGGCATGTCTGTAAATATAAATGTCTGTATTATTCAACAGCAAACTTTTGAAGTGCTTTTCAGATTATTTACCACCCATTTGAGCAGTCCAACTACCTAATCCTAACAGTAATAACCAGAAATATCACCTTCCTTATACACTGCTCTGTGAAGAAAGTGGCATTTGACTCAGTGTGTTATTGTGGCTAAAGCAGCCTCCCCCAATCTGGTGCTCCAACCTGTTTGGACTACAACTCCCATTATCCCTGATGATTGACCACACTGACTGGGGCTGGAGATTTATAGTCCAAAGCATCTGGAAATCACCAGGTTGGGGAAAGCTGAGCTAAAGTATGGACTTAAACTGAAGACACCCGGGTTCAGATCTCTACTGTGCAACAAAGCTTATTGATTGGACCAATTGTTTTCTCTTTCTAATCTACATTATAGGGTGGTTATGTGGGAGACAGGGGAACCTTCCACCTTTAAGGGAAGGACAGGATAAAATATAATGTGGGAAAGAGCAAAGGTTGCAATCCTGCATACGCTTGCCTGGGAGTTATCCCCATTGAATTCAGTTGGACTGGATAGTGCTTGATGAAGACTGACTTTCAAATCCAGATGTCTCTAAAAAGCTATAATTCCTATATAACTGGACATCAATGTGTTGTTTTGAAACCAGCTATTTTACAGAATGAAGGTGCCTAATAACTCTGTACAATGCAATGTTTTAGATATTACTGAGTACTTAGGTAAGGACAGAATCAGTTTTTTGGAAAATCTGCCCTGTGCTGATCCTTTTTGGAGGTTGAAGGGATTAGTGCAGGATGGGCTTTTCAAGCCTCCCCGCGTCCTGTGCTTTCAAGCTTTGATTGTGGAACTTGAAAAGAGGAGGCAGGGGGAGACTTGGAAAGCCCACCCCACTGTGATCCCTTTGACCTCCAAAAGGATCAGCATGGGGTGGGCTTTTCAAGTGCAAGGAATTTTGACAGATGGGTGGGGCAAACCAGCTGTCAGTCATACAACATTGCAGTGATGCCATCTGATTGACTGGTAGTTTGCTCCACACACCTGTCAAAGTTGGTCCACCCCTGACTTAGGTAGTAATGTCAATTTCTTCATATAGCACATCTTAGTATTTTTTTTAATGGTGTTTGTGGTACTAAGGATTCATTAGATGGGATGCATACAATCTGAGGAATGTCTTTAAAAGCAGAGCTTGGAAAAGTTACTTTTTTGAACTACAACTCCCATCAGCCCAGTTCAGTGGCCATGCTGGCTGAGGCTGATGGGAGTTGTAGTCAAAAAAGTAACTTTTCCAAGCTGTGTTTAAAAGTCTGGTCTTTGAAAATTTTAGAATATTATTGTTCCACTGAAAGATTGGCAAGAAATGAAACTATGCCAGCAATATTGGAACTCTTTAGATGATTGCCTGATTATCTGTGTGGTTGCTTATCCCTGACAGTACTTCCAAATCTAAGAGATCTCAACAATATCTTCCAGTATTTCAGCTACTAAGCAGCTAAGAATTATGGCTGGTTAAGTGTCTTTGTATATTTCAACCACATCCTTGGGAGATGGTGGTGTCTCCCCTGCCTGAGGTTTCTCCTTTATTGAAACTATCCCATATGACTATGGGCCAAATGTTCCAACTCTCTGGAGTTCCTCTCTAGCTGAAAAAATTGTAACACAGGAAGGTTTTCTTTATTTCTCATTGGTGGCATAGTAATTGATGCAATTATTTAGCAGAGCTCTACAGAATACAATAATGCACACTGGATATTTCTTTAAAAATGGTACAACTTAATTAAGTTTATGTTAATGGTAAAACTGCAAAACAATCAAGCTAAAGTTCTATTTCCAAAACTCATAAGCCAAACATTGTAAATAAAAATGATATTAATGATCACATGAAAAACTATGGAATTCTTTAAAGGAAATGGGGGTGCCACAGCATCTGATTGTCCTGATGAACAACCTATACTCTGGACAAGAGGCTACTGTAAGGACAGAATATGGAGAAACAGATTGGTTCCCCATCAGAAAGGGTGTGAGACAGGGGTGTATTTTATCACCCTACTTGATTAATCTATATGCAAAACATATCATATGGAAAGCGGGATTGGACCAAGATGAAGGAGGTGTGAAAACTGGAGGAAGAAATATCAATAATTTAAGATATGCAGACGATACCATACTACTAGCAGAAACCAGTAATGATTTGAAACGAATGCTGATAAAAGCTAAAGAGGAAAGCACAAAAGCAGGACTACAGCTGAATATCAAGAAGACTAACATAATGACAACAGAAGATTTATGTAACTGACAATGAGGACATAGAACTTGTCAAGGATTATCAATACCTTGGCACAGTCATTAACCAAACTGGAGACAATAGTCAAGAAATCAGAAGAAGGCTAGGACTGGGGAGGGCAGCTATGAGAGGACTAGAAAAGGTCCTCAAATGCAAAGATGTATCACTGCACACTAAATTCGGGATCATTCAACCATGGTATTCCCAATCTCTATGTATGGATTGTGAAAGTTGGACAGTGAAAAAAGTGAGTAAGAGAAAAATCAACTCATTTGAATGTGGTGTTGAAGAAGAGCTTTGTTGATACCACGGACCCCGAAAAAAACAAATAATTGGGTGTTAACAACAAATTAAACTAGAACTATCACTAGAAGCTAAAATGATGAAACTGAGGTTATCATACTTTGGATTCATAATGAGAAGACATGATTCACTAGAAAAGACAATAATGCTAGAAAAAACAAAAGGGAGTAGAAAAAGAGGAAGACCAAACAAGAGATGGATTTATTCCATAAAGGAAGCCATAGACCTGAACTTATAAGATCTGAACAGGGTGGTTTATCATAGATGCTATTGGAGGTCACTGATTCATAGGGTTGCCATAAGTTGTAATCAACTTGAAGGCACATAACAACAACAAAATGATTTCATTTTTTCTATGCTAATACACACGTCCTAGATATTTCAAGTTGTGTTTACATATTTTTATTTATTATATTTATATTCCACCTTTCACCCAAGGAGATCAAGGCAGTGTTATGTGGTTCTCCTACCGTTATATCCTCACTACAGCCTTGTAAGTTAGGACAGGTTGAGAGGGAGTGACTGGGCCAAAATTACCCAGTGACCTTCATGGCTAAGCAGGGTTTTGAACCTGGGTATCTCCAGTCCTGAGAGCCAGTGTGGTGTAGTGGTTAAGGTGCTGGACTACAACCTGGGAGACCAGGGTTTGAATCCCCACACAGTCATGAAGCTCACCGGGTGACCTTGGGCCAGTCATTGCCTCTCAGAGGAAGGCAATGGTTAACCACCTCTGAATACCGTTTATCATGAAAACCCTATTCATAAGGTCGCCATAAGTCAGGATCGACTTGAAGGCAGTCCATTTCCATTTTCATCTCTAGTCCTAGCCATAATTCTAACCCCAGGGTAGCCAACGTGCTGCCCTCCAGATAGCATTGGATTCCCAGCTCCCATCAGTCCCAGCCAGCATGGCCAGTGGTCAAGGATGATGGGAGTTGTAGTCCAACAATATCTAAAAAGCATCACATTAGCTACCTCTGCTCTAACTGCTAAACCACATAGGCTATAGAGTTGCAGTTAGATCCTTCAGCAGACAACTTAGAATGTAGGTGCTGTGGTTAGAGTGCTGGATTATGACTTGGGTTCAAATCCCTGCTCAGCCATGAAGCTCACTGGGTGACCTTGGACCAGTCACCTTTTCTCAGCCTAACTTACCCGCCCACATAGGGTTGTTGTGAGGATGAACTTGGGAGGGAGAGAACCATGTGTTCCAGCTGGAGCCCTTTGCAGGACAGGCATGACATAAATGTAATAATACATTTTTAACCATTTTTGAAAAGTGCTCTTTCATCTTTTTAGTTCCTTTTCATGTGTGTCAAGTGGAAGCGCAAAGAGAGACTAAGAAACAATTCTCAAATGAAAGGTCTCTTCCACCTATATACTTTTTATTTTTAACTCTACCTCTGCTCTACTGGAAAATCTTTTCCCCATGAGTTACGAGGAAATTTTCCATGGGCTATATGCTGTGGGATCAAGTAGTCCTTTAAAGTATACATGAAGAAGTTTCCACTCACTGCTCCTGGCTACCAGGAGATAACCAAAAATAACCTAGCTAGGAATATGGTTATGTATACTTGCTCCATACTGTAGACCAAATGTAAAGCAAAAGTCTATGGATGACAATAAGAACATTTTCTCTAATTACCTGTGAGGTTATAACAACATGATAAAATTCAGAAGTTTTACTAGTTAGAAGTTAACGAAAGTTTTAAACTTCATCTTAAAAATAAACAAATAGACCTGTTTGTACTTCAGTGATCCTGAACTCCCTGCAAGCTTTTGAAATTTTAAGGGTTTGTGTGTGGGTTATCTGCTGCAATTATTGACAGGATGCTGCAAAAACAATATGATACTTTTTTTACTCTCCCTACCCCCTGCCCAAAATATGGAACTCCTTGGCAATTGTAAATGCATGTGTGCATGCACATCCTCTTGCTATGTCCGGTGGCAAGTTATTATGGGGCCTGACAGACTGTCATCGTTTTGATAGCTTGAGCAGTATATCTCTTGAACAGCTATAAAGCTCTTATGCAGAAAGTATCATATGTTCCGAGCCAATTTACAGGGAAACAGCAATAACATTTTATCATGGTTGAGAGCCCAGTAGCTGCTTCCTATTAAACTTGCCCTTTCAGATACCTGTCTTGGATTAATTTGTTGATTTCAAATGGAAACTCTGTCTTCTCCATTGAAGCATGACTTTCTAGGATAGACTCTTACTGAATGACAATTACTGTATATTCTACCCGCTTTTCAGACCATTACAAGCTTTGGGCACTGTGGAAGGCAGAGGACTTCTTCGGTAACTGATTTTAATACGTGTCTAATTTTAGCTGTCAGTTATCTACGCACCAGTAGGTGAATCTCAGATGAAATGCAAAGCACCTCCAACTTGCTCCTTTTAAGGATATACTTGCTGCAAGGGATAAAAAGGGGGAAGGATGAGGAAAAAGGATCTTGAGTAGCTTGAAGAAAACCACGTAGTGTGTGAGAGTGCATAATTTTGAAATTTGGGATGTCTTTTTTATGTTTTCTTTTAAAATCCAGTTGTGGGAATGCATTGAGTTTGTCTAGAACAGGGATAGCCAACATGGTACCCAACCAATGTTGTGGTCTTGAGCTCCCATCAACCCTAGTCATGTTGAGCTGAGGAAGTTATATCTGGAGGGCACCAGAAATTGCCCAAAATTGACTTCCTTCCCATTCTGCCGATGGATACTTCTCTAGAATAAATCTCCTTGGAAATTATCAGTAAACTTCAAATGTGCAATATACCCCTTTCTATAACAAAGACGTTCTGGTCTAGAGATGGTATATCAAATACTGAATTTGCTAATGAGAGTTTTGAGTGAATGAAACTTCGTGGTACTTTATAATTTTCCATGTAGTACTAATTTACATTCCAATATATGATCCACTGAGTTATCAACAACTATGGCTGTGTGTTGTTGTTTTTCTTAGCGAGTTGCTTGAAGTGTACCTGCATGGAGTGCAATGAAAAATAAACCAATGCATGAGATGTTGTTAACAGATGCTCCTGTATTAAAAAGGGGAAGATGGACACGGCATCTTCCATGTGATACTGGATCAGTCTTTAGATTGGAGACTAGTTAGCAGTACTTGGGCTGGATGTTGGGATATTTTGCCTTTGCAGAAGAGCTGTGCTGGCTTCCAGTCTGCTTCTGAGCACAGTTCAATGTGCTGGTGCTTACCTTTTAAAGCCCTGTGTGGTTTGGAGATAGAGCATCTCTGAAGGAATTCTGCTTCCTGTGCACTGAGGTCATCTTCAGAAAACCTTCTCTGAGTACCTCTGCTATCTGAGGTGAGGTGGATGGCAACTGTGAAAAGGATCTGTTGTGGCACCACATCTGTGAATTTATCTCCCCAGAGAGTATCACCTAGTGCCAAAGACCTTTTTACTTCCTAAGGGTTTTTACCATCTGAAGGGGCTTTTATTATCAATACTTTTATTCTGCTGTTTTTGCCAGTTTTGTTTTATTGTACTTTTGTACTTTTATTTTAAATTTTGTAAAACACCCTGATTTTATTCAGTATGAAAGGGTGATGTACAATTGTTATAAAAAGAATAATACTGTTAATTGGGGGCACAGTGATAGCAAGCTTTTAAAAATATTAAACTGCTAGAAGGAATAATTGAAAATTGGATCAGAGCCTGAAGATTTATAAATGCAAAGGAATTTTGTGTGTGTGTGTAAATTAGGGATGTACTAGAATTCTGCCCAATTCAGATTTGGTGCAAAAATTTTAATTAATTGGCTTATTCTCTATTGTTGTGGATTGGATTTTTGTGTAGCGATTTTCCACAGCTATTTTCAAAAACAGTTTTTTTAAAAAGTACCTCTAAAAGATCAATATTAAGAGTGATATTTTATTGATATTTCCTTTCAAAATATCAATATTAATATCAATCTTTTTATAAGGGGAGAAATGGTTCAGTAAAAGCAGCAGCTAGTGGAAAAGAACAAACCCAAATCAATACCGGCCTGTTAGGTCACCAGAATGCTTTCGAACCAGCAGTAGCCAACAGATCCCATCCCTAGTGTAGACAGATTAAATTGCTCTAGAGTCTAGTACTTGAGCTTTACTGTTTCTTATATGGCATGCTACAGACATGAATAACTGGTTTCTTTCCCGACTTTTTACACCAAGGAAAACACTACTGTTTATTACAAGCAAAATAGTGGCCAGGTAAGATTTTGCAAACCAGAGTGCTTGTTAAATGCTGCTACCAAAAAGAGTACTTCCAGAGAGGTTTACACTTTCAGGGAATCCATGTTATAAAAAGTTATCTTTCCCTTGCTCTTATTTTTCTGATTAAGCTGTTGTAGTAAAACTACATTTTCGCTTTTCTAAAACTTATGTTTCTTTCTCTTATCATTCAAATCTCTGTAAATCTCCTTTTTACATAGCTAGCATTTATGCTTTTTAAAAGCTGTTGTTTCTGGTTATAGTTGCCAGTATAACTGCAATAAAAGCACACCTTGCGGCTTGATAGCAACAACCACAAGAACATACCAGATTTTTTTTTAAAAGGCTTGCAGTATTAAAATATATTTCAATATGTTTTAAAGACTATCATCAACTGCATAGTGGTTTCTTTCTTCAACTCTGTGATGGCAATAGAACAAATGATGTTTCTGCTTGGACAAGCTTTGTTTTATCAGGATCAGTAACCTTCTCAGCAATTGACCCGGAACTATAATGCATGTCTCTGAATAGATAGAGAGCATATGTCACAGTGCTGTGTAGTCCTGCCTCTTGAGCAAGAGACTGTAATAAAGATTTAATAAAAAGAATGGTGCAATAGTATAATGTCCTTTATGGAAAAGATCTTAGCCTTATTACCAATGCTGTAGTGTATAGCATCCATACCTTTGATTGAGCATTTATGGTTCAGTTTTGGGATGGTTCACCCCATTTTCAAGAACATCATTTGAATTTAAAAATATATTATATTTTTATAAAGAAGCACCATAGAGAGTCACTGGTTCTGGAGGGACTTTTTTTTTATTTGCATGCAAAGAGTTGATGACCTTTAATTTAAGGAAGGGTCTCCCTCTCTTTTTATCAGTGCTCTGGATCATTTTTCAAGTCTTAGAATAAAAGTAAAGAAATGACAACATGGGCCTAACAGATAAAAATAAGTCACCCATGACATGTGCATTTTGACATGAACACTTCTCTTCTTTTGACCTTTGACAGGTTAGGGCTTGACCCAAAGCTGCTAGCCAAAATCCTAAATATGAGCTCAGGCCGTTGTTGGTCAAGCGATACTTATAATCCTGTGCCGGGAGTAATGGAAGGGGTGCCTTCAGCTAACAATTATCAAGGTGGCTTTGGAACAACCCTCATGGCCAAGGTATGTCTATCCTTGTATAGAAAAACATAAATGTGCTTGTGTAGAAATGTTACTCTCTTTCTTCTTGAGGGACAGATTTTTTTAAAAATTCAGTGCCTTCTTCTGATCATCCTAGGTTGTTCAAATGGATTTTAACAGCATGTCAGATTTTCACGTACAAAATTTTCTTCATGACACCAGAAAACACAAAATCAGTTCACAGTAGCAATAACTATATGCATATTCCTTTTTATGTATAGCCCATCTCCATTCTAAAGGTTTGGGGAAAGATAACAGCATGGTAAAAAGCACATAAAAACAACTACAGTAATACCTCAGGCATGGAATCCTCCAGGAAGGGAGCTCCTTTTAAGGAAGGCTTTTTTTAAGGTGAAACTGAAAAGATTTGCTTTGCCATGAATAAACTTTCAAGCCTGTACCTGTGCTTTAAGGTGAAATTGACTAGCCTGTGTCTGCTTTTCTATGGATAAACTTTCCAGCCTGTGCCTTTGCTTTAAGTTGAAACTGAGCAGCATGTATTTTTGCTTTGCATTAAAGAGATCTCTTGCTTTCTCCCAGGGCTGGGAAGGGAAGGATCCAATATGATTCAGAGGAGGGGGAGTGGATGGGTGCCAGGTAGGCACCCTTTAAAGCCCCTGTTGAAGCTGCCCCCACCATCTATGAGCAGGTGTGGGAACTTATCCCTATTCATTGCATATTATTCCTACTTCTGGTACCAAAGTTTCTGTTAAAGAAATAATGTCCAGGAATGCATCTACTTTGTTAACTGAGGTATTACTGTAATTAAAATGTAACACATAAACATGTGTATTATAAAGCAGATTAAAAATTAGAGCCAACCTTTCACAGAAAACTGAGATAAAATATCACTGTTGTAGCACCCCAGCTGATGTCATTTCAGCATCTGGTGAAGCCTTTTTATTTTTTCATGCCTTTTAATTAATCTTTATTTCTTCTTATGATTTTACATTGACCATTTAAGAGATGCTGCTGCTTTTAGATGGTTTCATTTTATATTATTATAAATGTTCTTGTCTTTTAACACTTTGTTTGTAATATGTCCTGCAAATTTTTTTTGGTGTTTTTTTAAGCATGAAGTAGAAATAGTATATAAAATTATAACACATAAAACCTAATAAATGCTTAAAGCCTAGATCCACAAAGGCAAGTGTTCCATAGCCTCAAACATTTTTTTAAAAAATGTCACCTCTCCTATATAGCTTCCTGAGCCTCCTTAGCTGCTCATCTTGAGCAGCTGTTGTGAGGACTCAATGGGAGGCCACTGTTTGGAACTCTTTTGGCTACACTGCCCATGTTTCTGAACATCTGACCTGCAGATATTTATCTCATCTCAACCCTGCACCTGCTTAAATTCTTTGGGATTTGGAATAGTCAGGTGCAGTTTGCCCTGTTGCTAGAGACTGTTGCCTAAAATCCCAAAGGCAGGTTCTTTGCCCTCCTCGGATAGAAATTGTAGAGCAGGGGTAGGGACAGGTGGGCAGTCTGTGGCCCACAGACTACATGCAGCCCTTGGGCTAATTTCATGTGGATGAAAAGGAAGGTGTGGCAAAAAGAGAAAAGAGGGGTGGCCCTATCCATTTTTGGCTCTGGCTCTGCCCACTTTTGACTCCAAACTTGCCTACCACCAGTACACAGCCCTTGATGGATTACCCTCAAACAGATGCTGCTCTCAGCAGGAAAAAGATTGCCTCCCTCTGCTGTAGAACAACCATCTGTTCAACTACCTTCCCCGAAAAAAGAAAGTTAAGAGTTAGGATGGTGGTTGATTGGGAAGATTCACACTGAAGTAGTGTGAAGCTAGGACTAAACAGTTGTCTGTAACATTGCTTTCCTTTGGAGATGTGTTGATTATCTTAGCTATTTTTTCCAGGCTTGCTTTTACTACACGAGATGGCCATCAGTCCAAGTAGCAACTTAGTGCTTGTGTGAATCCAGGCACAGCCTTTGCCTCTTTAGGAGGTATAAATTTAAATGGAACCAAATAAAAACATTACACAATTCAGTAAACATTATGAATCTTAAAAATGTGGTGAATATTATCAGATGGACCATCTGTACTTTTGCAATACATCCTTTCCTTCACCATCCATGTTGCTGAAATGTAAGGAATCAGTGGATTCTTGCAGAACAAAAATATAGGTAGTCTAATATATTTAAAGTTAAGTTGCATTAAATAAAGTAAATAATTTTGAGAATAAGGGCCTACTGCTTGTCAATTCATCCCTTTACACTAGCTGACCAGAGCACTTGATAATAAGAGCAACTTTATTTTGTGCAGCACAATCCTAGTTCTCAGATGTAACACCCATAGTGTTCAATGGCACTTACTCGCTTACTGAGCAATTAGACAGAATACTGTCTGTACTCTTTCCTCATGTCTCCACAAGTACCATGGCTAAAGACTTTTAATATATATATTTTTAAAAATTAAAAGCTAATAGTTCAGGGAAGGCCCTGGAATTATCCTGAAGGGGCTAGGCCTCCTTAGTCCCTCCCCACGGCTCTCACCCTGACTGATCCCACATTTACCTAAAAGCCAGTAGACAAGACAAGAATCAATAACCTTACAGAACCCTGAGAAGTTGTTTCAGGGGCTCTAGCAGGGATGGGGAATTGACTTATCATTTGTCACCCACTTTTGGCAAGTGGACAGGGCTGGCCAACTGTAAATCACTTGAAATCAGATGATGCTCCCCACGGCTCTCACCCTGACTGATCCCACATTTACCTAAAAGCCAGTAGACAAGACAAGAATCAATAACCTTACAGAACCCTGAGAAGTTGTTTCGGGGGCTCTAGCAGGGATGGGGAATTGACTTATCATTTGTCACCCACTTTTGGCAAGTGGACAGGGCTGGCCAACTGTAAATCACTTGAAATCAGATGATGCTGGATGAATCAACTTCAAAGGAAGAATTAGGAGTGTACTACTAAGTGTGCTCCCAATTCATCCTTTGAGCCCTGGATTTAATTTAAGCTGGGGCTGCAAAGGAAAATTCTGATCCCAGCAGGGTTTGCATTCAGCAGGGATGGGCTCCACCTCAGGGTTCTTGGATTTAAAAGGTGCCAAATTTAAGCCCTGCTTGCAGAAGAACAACTGGGAGCAACTGTTTTACCTGCCCCACACCTGACATTGGCATGGGGCAGGTTGAGTATACTGGTGGGAAACAGCCAGTGGCCAAATTGGGATCTTTAGCAGGCTTGATTTGGCCCACAGACTGGGGGTTCCCTGTGTCTGGTCTATAGGATAGAGCAGATATCCCTCTCCAGGGTCAGAGAGTGGGCTCTGCCCTTAGGAAGGGAGACCTCCACCTGCAGGAGACCTGTAATCTCCACAGAACAAGCCTCACTGACATTGCTAAAAGTGAAAATTGTTGCCAATGGCAGGAAAATGGTACAACCAAAAGCAAAAACCCAGAAGAGGAAGGAGGAGCACAAGAGCACTGCCATGCCCTGCCCTCTCTTTTGTCCTGTTGCCAAAAGCTTGGCAGGATGGGTAGATGTGGCAGCTTGTCCACCTTCGGTTCCTCTCCCTTCCCCTTAAGGATTGCAACCTCAAGCTAATAGCCACCAGTTCAACTATTCTTCCCAAGGCAAATTTTATATTTCCAAACAAACAATAAGGTCCAAGACAGGAATTTTAACTTCTAAAACATTGAAGTGACAGAAGGGATGGGTGAATGTACTAAGATAGAACCCAGGTTGCATCTTGCAGCCCCACCTCACAGTTTTATTAGTTAGGAACATAGCAAGCTCCCTTATACAGAATCAGACTATTGGTCCATCCAGCTCAGCATTGTGTACAGTGTAGACTCTTCAATGGACCAGCAACATCTGCCTGGGATTTCCTTCACTGTACCAGGAATCAAACTGGGACCTTTGCATATAAAACAAGCTACAGCCCTTTCCTGAGGAACATTTGGTTTCTGACAGAACTGTGATTCTTCTGATAAGCCAACCATTGTTTTTGATTCTTGTCCTTTCTTCTCCCTGCCCCCACCCTCCATCCCCAATTTTGTTTTGTTTTCAGGATCTTGGTTTAGCCCAGGTTTCTGCTACCAGCACCAAGTCACCAGTCCCTCTAGGCTCTATAGCTCATCAGATCTACAGGATCATGTGTGCCAAAGGCTACGCCCAGAAAGACTTCTCATCTGTATTCCAATTCCTGCGTGAAGAGGAGACCTTGTGAAATCCCTTTTTGACAGTGGACACTGTTAGAATCCAAACTGCCTTTGGAGCCTTCTTGTCGGTTACTAATTAAATACATGGGTCTAATAAAAGATCATGAGTCATGATCTTGCCCACCTCTATCTGCTCAGTCACAGCAGATGCCAGGATGTATTGTCTAATATATTGAAAGATTATGAGAAATGGTTTTGGGGGGGGGGTTAAGCTTGTTTAACAATACATAATTTACTTAAAGAAAGAACTATAATTGGGTTTCAACAAAATCCAGTATATATGTACACAAAACTGACAGCATGGTTTCTAAACCGTGCAAATGTTACCTGTGACTGAAGGGACTGATTCTGAGCTTCCTATCTAAATAACAAACAATTTCAACTTAAAAAAAATTATTGCTGTGAAGAATTTTCCTGATTTTTTTTAAATCTAGCATTGGCCTAATTATAACTGGTGGATTTCTCATGACTTTAGTGGTGGAAAGGTATGTTAGAAGATGTTTGCAGGTTATTGGAAAGCTGCTGCTTATATGGTTTTAAATGGTAGTTAAAATAATACTCCGTGTGTGTTTAATACTATTCTTTGCTAATCTAATTATATATATTTACCCTTTTCACATATTTTCAAAAGGCTCATGTCTACTAACCTCACTGATACACATTGCTTTGGGTATATCCCACATTATTATAAAGCTAAATAAATAAACCCCATTACTTTGAAATCAAATAAAATCCAAGATGGTGAATGGTCACTAAAACTGTTTGTTGTTTTTATATTTGGTTTCCCTCATAATTTTTGGATTCGGTGCACACAAATAACAGTAAAGATGCATTTGAAAACATATATATAAAGGGAATCCAAAACCTGTCTTGCATAGATGTGCAAAGTGTGTACAGATCTATAGATGGCTATATTCGTTAAAGTTTCCCTGGTTTAGAATGCAGTCCACATCCTTTAACATTGAGAACCACAATCCAGTGCACGTAAACCCTGTTAATCTTTCTGCATCATAACTTGTGGGTATACTTTGTATTTTTTACATGAAGGAACCCTCTGAACCTATTAAATGTTAATCAGAACTGGCTATTTCCCCAGTTTTTGGCTGTGGGTGGGAGGGAGAAAAACTATCCATGCATGAGACCTAACAATCATTATGTAATTTTGCTTTGCTGTTAGGTACACACACCTCTATGCTTAATGGTAGAGACCAAGTGGAGATTTACCATTGGCTTCAATGAGCTATGGACCATTAAGTTCATGTTTGTATGTGTCTGCTGGATCCCTTATACATGTTTAACCCTAATGCTGCATTGCCATAAAATATGATTATTGTATGTACGTATATATTGGATTATTCCCATTAGTTATGTTGAGTAGGGTCAGTATTCGTATGTTTTCATCAATTTAGCTCATTCACTGGACAATATTATATGTCTACTCCAAAGCAAGTTCTGTTGAGTTCAGTGGGGCTTTCTCCTAGTTTTAATATCTCAGACCTCAACAGGTTATGTGGAAGAAAGTTCCACTGAAAGTAAGTTTTGAATACAGTCAGGTGTTAAAACTGTATTTTTTTTGCTGCGTAAACAAGTAAGTGCTTGGGAAAGTGTTATTCCAACTGCTGTACCCAGCATGTCATCTCAAAACATGTTTCACGGGTCTTATATTAATGGGAGGATAGCATTGCAGGATGATAGCCTAGCACAAATGTTTACTATTATGGGGTACTCATACATGCATTTTTTGTCCCTGCTTTTCTTCTTCAGCAACTGCCACTACTGAACTCTCCTATTTTTGTAAAAGCAATTTGTGGATATGACATGAGAGCAGTTTAAAATGAAACACAGGGGAAAGTATATAATGTTTCACTAACCCATAAACTGTTTTGCTGGACAGCTAACTCTCAGAAAAATCAGAGGCATGTGTGCTTTTTCAAACTGTGGCTCATAATGTAGAGACTGTTGTATTGTATTTTCCATTTTACAGGGCGAGAGGGGGAGTCCTAAGACACTTTGTTGAGTTGATCACATGGACGCATAAACAGTCTAATATATATATCTCTGCTAATGGTTGGTAAAACAGTCTAACAAACCTGCATGTTCAAATCATGAGTCTGGTATAAAATAGAATATAATGAAATGAAAAATAGAAGATAAATAGATGGAACAAACCTGCTTTCATGCTTTGGAGTGTTTATGGTTTAAGATTCTCTCCACAACTATGAACACTGGAAGTGTGTGTGTGTGTGTGTGTGTTTAAAGCCAGTGTTCTCATCAGTTCAGCAATTGGTCCTTAAGCAAAAATGAATTGTGAAGTTAGCACTTAACTGACCACCACGACACAAAATCTAGATATTTCTCTGATTGGTTGGCAAACCTGAATGAAAGTAACTTTTTTTAAAAAGAAAAGATAAAGATAGATAGAAATATTACTGTGTGCTTTATTTGTGAAAAGGGTTTGTTAAAGATATAAGAGTCATTCCTATGAAAAATCTTGGCCTGTACAATAGCTTGAACCAAGGTATTATTTAATTTAATACTACAGCATAAAATCTGCTAACAGATTTTTAATAGAATCCCTTTGTAGATAAACATAAAGAGAAGACTGCTATTCCCCATTCTCCATAACTGTGACCTAGAACCTTCCTTCTCTTTAGGGGTCAGAGATAATTAGTTATGTCTGCTTGTTAAATGTTGAGGTTTGCTGAGCCAAGGTCCCAGGAAGACAGGCTGTTCGTGAGGTAACTATATAGTCTATCAGACACCAGGCTTTACCCCTGAGTTGGGAATAAATGAGCATAAATATCATTTTATATAACAGATCCCATAGCATTTGCAAAATTTATCTGATAACACAACAGATAAAGGTCAGCTCACCAACTGCTGAATCACAGCAGCTATTCAGCAGTAAATAGAAATAGTTACACTTTTTTAGCATAGAGTAGCCTTCTGCAGATAGAAGTTTGTATTCTTCTCTACACATTTCTGTGTGGGGGGCCACAATTGCAAACCTTTCTATACCTATAGTCTAGACATTGGCTATTACCTCCACATGTAGGTACAAATGGTGTGATCTGTACACTGCTTTTTTAGCAGCATAGAGGTCATGCAATTCTAGCCTATGCACATCAGACTTCACGCACATGGGGGGGGGCTGCAATCACAATGCCATTCTCAGCCCTGTTTAGGAAAATATGGAGAAGAATATCTGCACAGGCAAATGAGTAACTCATTTGATAAAAGAAGGAGTGGGAGATTTCAATAAGATTAGCATTCGGGCACACAATATTTTGTCTGGATTTCTGTGTACACAAACTTTTTTCATCATTTTTCTGCTGTGTGTGTGTCCATAAACAGATATGTAGCCTGGTAACATTTTATCAGGGACTACAGGTGTAGGAAAGTTTTGCAGAGGTTAACAAGAGTTTTTGCTTTGTGCTAAAATCTATAGCATAGCTTGCTTGCTTGAACTACCTGGGTTTATTTTGCTAGCACTGTTCTTTCACTCTCAAGTAATTCTGAGATTTGCCCCCATTTCTTCTGCTCTCTT
This sequence comes from Rhineura floridana, assembly GCF_030035675.1. Taxonomy (NCBI): domain Eukaryota; kingdom Metazoa; phylum Chordata; class Lepidosauria; order Squamata; family Rhineuridae; genus Rhineura; species Rhineura floridana. The sequence goes on from NC_084489.1 coordinate 37,910,657, forward strand.
TGCATATCATCACCACAATCTATCCCGCTATTTCCAATTCAAGACTTTCCATACTGGAGCCCAAACCTCACCATATGGTAATCCCACATTTTGGAATTAAATCTTTAAAGGGAAAACCCCTCTAAGGAGGGTTTTTTTTTAAAAAAAATACCAAATTGGCTCCATAAGAATTCAGCAGCATGGAATGTTGTAAGACTGAAGGGGGAAAAGAACTGACAACCAGGTGGGATGTGGAATCAGATGGTGTGTATAAAAAGAAAGGAGGTGGGACATAGATATGGGGAAAGAGTATAGACAGAACCATCACATTGTTCTAATAGGTCATTTACTGATCCACATTGTGAAGCTATTTTAATATGTCTTCAGGGACAAAACAGAGAGCTGGAGAAATCCAAGAGATTAACTAGCAGAGATTGGGCACAAGTGTGACCCCAATCCACCTCCCCAAAAAAACCAAAATGGAAGAGAACACCATAACTAGGCCTATAAGGACTGAGTCTGCTCAGTGGGCACATAATGATGGCTGACTGTTGGAGGCGAGTGGGATGGAATGGATTGGCTGAAATACTGGACAGAAGCATTCCACGTGACAATCATGTTGTTGCACTTGTATTATGTATTTTCATCATTATAGGTCAAATAAGCTAGAGGACTATGATAGATCGTGCATGTGTTTGGGGCTAAATGAACTTGAATCTAAAGGCACGTCTACATGCAAGGATAGAAGTAGCTTTCAGAATAAATGCTGTAAAATGATGGTGTTCCAGTTCTAATAGTGCATTTATGATTCTTGCATTGAGCAGGGGATTGAACTCAATGGCCTTATAGGCCCCTTCAAACTCTACTATTCTATGATTCTAGTGGAAGTAGAGCCAACACATAGATGATACCAGAACTCTGTGGGGGTCTTGAATACCTTTGGTACATTATTCATCACTGTCTGCTCTTCTTCTGCCAGCAAAGTATTTCATGCCATTGATGATGGACAGTATGACTTATGACTCTGCTATCTGACTTAAGATATTTATATGCCATTTGTCAGTGTAGACACAGAATTCACAAAGTAGCTTTCAGAATAAATGTTATAAAATAAAAAAAATATCCTAGTCACAATAATAAATTTAAAAGTAAAAACTTACATAAAGCAAGTTAAAAGTGAAATTCTCTGGCAACTTCAGAAGCAGCAATGAAATATCATTGTTTGATTAAAAATAATTATTTTGCCCTCATGCCTCAAGCTAAGCAAAGGTGGACTTCTCAAGGGAGGGTGTTTCGTAAAGAGAGGACCATAACTGAAAAGTCCCTGTCCCCAGTCACCATGTATCTCATATCTCACCATATGAGCATCCTCGTATGGGAACAGACAGTTCTCTAGCAGTTGAAGGGGTGGTGGTGGTCATATAACTCCAAAGTTTGTAATCTTAGGCTTCCAATGCTGCTAGTCCAGTAGGAGTTATCTAGTCTGAACAGCAGCTCCTAGGCTACCTGCACCATTAGTATCAATAGTTGTGGCTTTTTTTCTTGTGAAACTATTTGTATGTGTGCCCCCCCCCACAATTGCTTTAATTTTTTTGTTGGATTTTCAATAGAGTTCTATAAGTCTCTTCCACACATACTCAATACCCTTTCCCTTGGACCTTAACATATAATTAAGCTACTTTAGTATAACAAAACTGTCGGGTACTAAAGATCCCTCTTCCCCTCCATCCCCACTTCTCTCTCTCTCTCTCTCTCTCTCTCTCTCTCATATAATTACACACATATACCCCTTATCATTCCCTATTTGTCCTTGCGCACAATTCAGTGGCCCTTGTTGAGAAAAAAGGATATAGTTTGTTTACTGAAGTGTGTTGTGTTTGGGCCATTAACATGGCTTTTGCTCATCTTGCTGTTTTTACATTAAATCAATCACGTAGCAACCAAAACCTAAAAAGGGTGAGAAATTTCACAGCTCTTCCAGGAGATTTGTTTAGTAATAGAGTTTGGTTAATAGCAAGTAGCTTCTCTCTTGCTGCAATCTAGCACAGAAGTCTGAGCAATAAAGGCCATGCCAAAATGTCCTGCCTCTCCAGAGGACCCCTGAGGCTGTCACTTTGGCAGCACTGTTTGATTCTTTTGCCTTGGTTGCCAGGAGCCTGGTGGCTTGCTTACATTCAGCTTTTGTTTATGACCTAATGTAGCTCGTGGTTTCCAGCTTGGATTGAATTAAGCTTTTTAGATCTTACTGTTTTGCATATGTACACAACTGAGCTGACAAGTGTATATTTAATATGTTGCCCTGACTCTGAGAGTAATGGTGGATATTCAATCTGCCGTGAGCCAAAGCAATGGGAGGGGGCAATGATGTGTCAGCCAGGGCTTGTAGGAGAGACTCCAGCAAAAAGCATGGGAATGCTTTATGCATTTCTGCAAGCACAGAATTGAATCTCTCCTTTTTATAGAAAAGTAATTTACAAATAGATTAGTAAATTATCAAGCAAAATAAATTTCACATAATGTGTATTTTGTATATGTACATGATACACATTATGTGAAATTTATTTTGCTTGTAAGTTTTGCTAGTAAAATAAAAACCTCTGCTTTATTAATCACAATTTAGATAGATAGATAGATAGATAGATAGATAGATAGATAGATAGATAGATAGATAGATAGATAGATAGATAGATAGATAGATAGATAGATAGATAGATAGATAGATAGATAGATAGATAGATTTGTGATTAACAAAGCAAAGGTTTTTATTTTACTAGCAAAACATTTCAGTTCCACCTTCATCAGCTGCTAATATACAAATGCTGTTACCAAGGTGGAAGTTATAGAACTTTGGGGATAGAATGCTCAGAGGGGCTTCATTTGAAGCTAAGTGATGTTTGTACTGTCCTCCAGGTTAAGGCCATGTGTCCAGGGACTGTATCCAGAAGTACTCCTTCGTAGTCAATGCTGTTGGATCTGTTGGCAGCTCTACAATTGTTACAGATAAGTCCAACAGGCTGTGGACATCAGTGTTAATATTTTGCAACTGGTTGTTCCACTTTTTTAGTCAAGATTGCCCATTTGTGGTTTCTGAAGTGTGTGCATAGGTCAGTTGTAGTTTTTCCTACTTATTGGTATGGCATCCTGGTTTTTTGCATTTGATGACATAAATTATATTGTAGGACCTGCAGGTGATGTTCTGTTTGATGTACACGTGCGCACACGCACACACACACACAGAGCTTTTAACTTGCATTGTGAAGTTACAGTTTTCGTAACATTTTTTCAGACTTCATTACATACTTCACATGTACCACATGGGAAACTACCCACAATATTTTCAGAACTTGCTCTCCCTTTCCTTTGTACTTTAAACGTTCCTGGAAAATCTAGACACTAATATGCTTCAGTATGCTAATATATTTGGGATGTGTGTTACTTTTATATACAGAGAAACATAGAGAATTTGTCATATTCTGTGTACGTGTATTCTTAAAATACTGCCAGACTGGGATAGTTGAGGTTTCCCAAAACATTTAAAAAACTACATGCCCATGTGATGCACACATATATAATAACTGGAGCAAAACTAGCTCTGACAAGTGCACTACAGGCACACTTTTCCTGTCCTGAAAAGGAACAACATGCAGGTAGATCTGTCTTCATTTTATTCAGATGATCCTGTTCATTCCTATTTGAAGCTAATCTTGTGTGGTCTGGTCCAATAAGGGAGGACAGGATGTGAGGCAATATTATAACTGAAGATTCTTCAGGTTAAGGTGAGGCAAGTCCTAAAAGCATAGGAACATAACCACCTTATAGCAGTCAAGCTCTTTGTCTATCTACCCCAATACTGTCCACTCCAAATTGCAGTGGCTTTCCCATCACTGGAAGCTTTTAACTGGTGATGCCGAGAATTCATTGTGGGGCCTTCTGAATGCAATGTGTTACATTTTAAAAATAGATTTATTTATTTATTTATTAGATTTATTAGTCGCCCATCTGGCTGGTTGTCCAGCCACTCTGGGTGACGTACAGAATAAAAACATACAAATACATTAAAACATTAAAATCTCAAACAGTAGTAATAAAATCTAACCCACCCCAAAAGCCTGTCTGAAGAGCCAGGTCTTCAAGGCCTAGCGGAAGTTCAAATTGTTGTTGTTGTTGTTATTATCCCCACCCTTCACCAGTAGGTCCCAGGGCAGGTTACAACAGTTTAAAATTCAATGTCAAAAGCAATTAAAACAGATTATAATTGCAGGAAAACATACACCTCAAGTGTCAAAGGCCAGGGTAAAGAGGTTTCTTTAGCATTTGCTGAAAACCGTACAGTGAAGATGTCAGACACACAGGTGTGGGGAGGACTGCTACAGCGAATGCCCTCTCCCAGGCCACCATTCCCTGGACTTCTGATACCGTAGAACTACCAAGAAGGCCCCCTCTGTGGATCTTAACATCCTAGGGAAGGAGGTGGTCTCTCAGAAATTTGGGGCCAGAGTTGTTTAGGACTTTAAAAACTAGTGTGAGCATGGGCTCTACTAATGAGCCACCATCCTTCCATAGAAGCAACTGTGAGGGTGCCTAGACGTTCGATACAGGCTCCGGAAAGAGCTGGAAGTAGGAGTAGATGTTGGTGGAGTTCAGCTGGTAAGCAGAAACAGGGTTGGCCCATTAGGGCAAATGGGATACTGCTCCACCATTCTCACTCTCCCAATCAGTGAGCCTGCCTTCTTACTCACAACAACCAGTCCAGCAGGTGGCCCTGGCTGTCAGCTTCCTCCTCCTTAGTCTCAGTGTTGCCCCTGTAGGAGGCAGTATGGGACAAAACTAAAACTAGCTGGCTGTTCTTATCATTGGCTCAGGCTCTATCTACTGTTGGCCGTCCTGCCTTTCAGCCTACCAGTCCCAATGGGCACCAGCTACCACTGGACAGTACTGGCAATACTGACCTAGCTTTAGGAGGAATATATTCCATGTAACAGTGGGCAGCCTAGGTATCACCATCATTAAACTGGGTCTGGGGAAGAAGATCCTGGACCGAACAACTATCTTTAGAGGCTAGGGACTTGGGCAGTAAAGGGGCAGCAGAGCAAGAGGTGGAGGCTGAGTGTGATGTTCTTACATTGATTTAGGCTAACCACCCAGAGCTTTTGCCTACAAGATTCTCCTTTTGTTTTTGCATGTTATGTTCTTATCTACTAATCTGGACTGCATGTTATTTAACTAGGCTGTAGACCAGGCTAGCAGCTGGGATGAAATGCTATAATTGTAAATTGCTTTGGATTCTGTTGATTTCAGGGAGACTTAATCTGCTTAACTGTGTTAACTGGATTAGGCTGTAATATTCTATAAAATTTATTGAGGATTTTATCAAAGAACTTCTCTGTTGCAGCAACAAGCAAACCCATGAGTATATTGGCACCTCTGCTATTAGTAATGCAAATTTACAAACAAGAAAGTACTAAATAGAAATAATGCACTCTTTGAGAAGTAATAAACTCTTTGATCTTTCTTTGAAGACGGGAGTATAGGTTTAAACTACCTATTCAGGAACAACCAGATGCGCATAAAGACCAATACTTTGCTTTGATAGAAAATTGCTGAGACCTGCCCGGCTGTGCTGTTTTGTAAACAGATTAGTTAAGTGTTCATCAGCCCCAATTTACATAGTATAACTCAGTGTATTTCAAACCCATTGCCAACATCAACAAACGTTTGTTTGAAGTTTTAGGAAAATGTATTGTTTCTATCAACCTGAAATTGCAACTAGATAATTATGTGCAAAGTACTCATTTCAAGAGTGGGGTTGTTTGCAATCCATTTAGTTTAATAGGCAAATTGGTGCCTGCTCCATAAAAAGAGAGGATAGTGGTATAGGTATGATTTTGGCTGTCTGGTGGTCAGTCATTATGTGCCACAGACTTGTATAAATCTGCACTGTTGGAATAGTACACCTAGTGACCCAGTTAGGATGTAATGCTAAGTCAAACCATGGCTTATTTATTTATTCATTGGATTTATATCCCACCCTTTCTCCCAAAGGAGCCCAGGTTGGCAAATGAAAGAAAAAGAAAACCATACTAAAAACAGTTAAAAACATTCCAAAGCACAGTTATAATTAAAACATTCTAAAGCACAATTTAAAATATTGTAAAACACAGTTAAAAATATAAAATATTATAAAACACGGTTAAAAAATTAGACCAGTGGCAAAAGTTCCCTTTCTGGGTAAGGTTCTTGCAAGGGTAGTTGCCAATCAGATCCAGGTACTCTTGGAGGAGACAGATTTTCTAGATTCATTTCAGTCAGGATTCAGGGTTTGGTGTGGAAACTGCCTTGGTCGCCCTGTACAATGACCTGTGTCAGGAGAGAGACGGGGAGTGTGACTCTGTTGATCCTCCTTAATCTTTCAGTGGCTTTCAGTACCATCGACCATGGTATCCTTCTGGGGTGATTGTCTGAGTCGGGTATTGCAACCGCATTGCAGTGGTTCCATTCTTACTTGGATGGATGGCTCCAGAAGGTGGTTCTTGGGGAGCATTGCTCGGCTCCGTGGGTTCTCCAGTATGGTTCTCCAACTACATGAAACCACTGAGTGGGGTCTTACAGAGTTTGGGAGTGTGTTGGCATCAGTATGTTATGCAGCTCTATTTCTCCTTTTAATCTTCCGCAGGTGAGGCAATTAGTGTGCTGAATAGGTGCTTGGTTACGATAATGGACTGGATGAGGGCCAATAAACTGAAGCTTAATCCAGACAAGACTGAGATGCTGTTAGTGTGTGGTGCATCTGACCAGCTGAATGGTTTACAGCCTGCTCTAGATGGGGTCACATGCCCTTTGAACGAGTGGGTTCATAGTTTGGGGGTTCTCCTGGATCCATTGCTGTCGCTTGAGGCACAGGTAGCCTCAGTGGTGCAGAGTGCTGATTCCCTGAGATAATATTGTGGCCATTTTGCACATCCTTCTTTCCTTGCAGTCCAACAGGATTTGTAGAGTTGTACATCCCTCCTCCTTAGTCAAATGCAATAGCAAGGACATAAAAAATAGCAGCTGGTGAGAGATGAGAGTTAAAACTGTCTCAAACACTGTATAGAGGAATGGCAGTATTTCAGGGCACATAAAAAGCAAAGGGGGGGGACGAGACTCTAAAATCCACAGGATAGCAAAACCTTTATTAGGACAAACTCCCCACCCACCATGCCCCGCAGGCCAAGTTTAACCAGTGGACAGAGCTGCCCACCTGTCACCTGATGTCACAGCGATATCCAGTGACACAGATGGACTCATGGTGCTTTGAAACTCCAACAATCAGCTGCTACCATAGTCGGGGCTTCAAAGTGCTGTGTTAGGCTCCCTACAAGCATCAACAATCAGCTGTTCATCAACAATGTGCTGTTCATGCAGAGAGCCCTACCCAGCACTTTGCAGAGCCGACTATCAGCTTTTCAAAGAAAGCACCATGCACAGTTCTCTGCAAGCACCAGCAGTCAGGTGATTGGCAGTGTTTGGAGGGAGTCCAAGCTATGTGCAGGGCTTTACATTCTCCATTGCCAGTCATGAGAGTAAATTACAATTGTATGGCTTTCCCTGGCCAAAGCTCTCACTGGACACTGAAATCTACAGTTAAGGACAAATGAGACATGAGGTGAGAGGTGTATGAATGCATCTTGAGCCAGGCAGCCCTACAGTCCCACTGAATATTACCTTAATGTTGCTGTGTTGTTGTTTTTAAGAAGTGCTTCAGCTACCATACTTTAGCCAATCCACTCCCAGCCCAAAAATTGAGGAAGAAGGGGGGAGGAAACACTTCAAAAAGCATGGAACAGGGCAACACCCCCAGCACCCATGGCAACATTGTTGAGTCCCACCAATGGCAATCTAGCATGGTGATATACTGCCCTCATGAGAGAATGCCCCTCTTCAGGCATTACCAAAATGAAATGGCATTGGAGGCACAAGGTCATGCTCTCCGGCTCCAGCCCCTCTGCTCCTTCAGCAGCAAGGTCTGAGGGGGAGTTGTAAGCCTCTGCCATGTAAGGCTCACCTGTGAAAATGCCCTGAGCTAAGGTGAGAGGGAAACAAACCAGTCATCAGTTCTGACGTGACTCCACTTATTTAGCAGTTGTCAGGGATAATTTACAGTTACACAAGTTGCCAAAAAGATTGCTGTGGTCTTCCCCTGAGGTAATAAAATCCAGTTTGCCAAAGGACTGACCCTATAATTAGGCAAGGCCACAAAATGTCTCTTTAGTTTATAACTTTACCACCTGGGTTGGGGACGGGGCACTATTTGGATTTTATGTCTCGGGGTCAACATGCAAGCCCATGTCCACATTTTTAAGTGGAAACAGCAGGTGGGAGGTCTCCGAGCCCACCTAGCTGTCATGGGACAGAGTTATTAGAAATGGGAGGAAGAACAGTAGGTTGAGAGATGCTTTAGCACTTCCTTCTACCATATCTTTTTCAGCTGCATGTTTATTTTATTTATTAAAACATGTATATCCTGCCCTTCTAGTGTAAAAACACAACACATGGCAGCTTACAACGTAAAACATTACAAGAAAGAGACAGAATAAGAAGGGCTTTTTTAATTACCTCATAAAATAAAAGCCTACTGGAATAAAAATATCTTCAGTTACCAGCAAAAAGAGGGAAGGAAGGAGTCAATCCTCCCTCTGCGGCTAGGTGTTCCATTTTGTGGTGTTTCATTATCTGGGGGCAACCACAGAAAAGAACCTTTCTTCTAATCCAACAAGCTACACTTCCACTACGCAGGATATAAACAAAGGCTTCTTCTTTGGATCTTGGAGAACAGGCAGGATAGTATGAGACAGTTAACTAGTTTGTATATGGATGGTCCATTGATTTCAACTAAACTTACATGGTAGAAGGAAAGGCTCTCTCCTTTTTTGTATCCCTATGTTTTTAATGCACAGTGCCTGTTTTAAAAAGACTTTTCAGCTGCTTCAAACAGACCTTATATCTGTCTACTACCTGGCTCATTAAAGTGAAAACAAGACTGCATCCCAGGAACTTCTGGATGGTATTCAATGCTAGTCCTACTTAGAGTAGACCCATTGATGTTAGTAGACATGACTATCTTAAAGCACATGCTGGGGGGTAAAGAAAGGCCGGGGATGGAACTGGCAATCCCACCTCATATATATGGTCTGCCTAGTAAACGTCGCGAGACGTCACCCTAAGAGTCGGAAACGACTCGCACTACAAGTGCAGGGACACCTTTACCTTTTACTCTGACTAGGACTTAGGTGAATACAGTCCATAATGTTTCTGAATGTTATAGTTAAATTTTAATTCAAGGCAACCAACTTATATACCTAGTCGATCACTGTGCTCTGCAAGTGAGGGCCTCCTGCAGATACCATCTTATCAGAAACTCCATTCCACACAACATAGGAAGAGGACCTTTAGTGTAGTGGCACCAGCACTTTGAAATTCCCTCCCCTTAAATATTAGACAGGCGCCATCTCTGTTATCTTTTCAGCGCCTGTTGAAGACCTTCCTCTTTCAACAAGCCTTTTAAGTAGATACCTACCTTATCCCAGTCTGTGCCTATGCTGGAATTGCTTTTTAAGAAGTTTTTAAAGTTGTTTTTTAAAGATGACTTATTTTAATATGTTTTTAAGTTGTTTTAAAGTGCTTTTAACGTTTTTGTTTGCCACGCTGGGCTCCTTCTGGGATGAAGAGCAGGATATAAATTTAATAAATAAACCAAAAAAAGATTTCAATTCTATACTCAGGAGTAAGCCATTGTGATGTCAGTGGTGCTTACTCCCAGGGAAGGATTGCAGCCTGGGTTACATGTTCTAATACAGTATAAGAGATTCTAACATTTTATACATAAAATTCAGACATTTACAAATAGGAAATAACTTAGCCCTGTAGTTAGCAGTCAATGGCCTTTCAATGGCTTTCTTCCTTCATTCATTTACGTTTCACGGCAATTGAATATCCCTGTAGTTTAGATGAAATGCTGCAAATGTATCAGACTAGTAGGCTTTAAAGTGGAATTCTCAGCCTTTTGCTGGACTGATTGACATTGTTCTTACCTTTCACCTTTAATCCAGATAAAAAATGTTGACCATAGAAAATGTAGGTGTCTTTAAAATATGCTTCCAGCTAAAATGGTTACTGTTTGATGAAGTGTGAAGGTTAAAATAGGGGTGGGAGAAGAAACCTCGTAAGACACCTCGAGTAGCAGAAACTAGGCCCTTCTTCCCAGCCCCTAACTGTGTTTGTATATTAATCATACTTCATCATTTCTACAACATAGCTGTGAAATTGGAACAGCTTGCTGGTGTGCACTGCAAACAAAACCCAACCAATTTTCTTCCACATAATTTTTGAACTCTTCTGTTGGGTAAAACAAAAACACCGCCCTCAGTTGTTGGAGGTAAGGGCTAACTCCACATTTGCCAGCTTATATTTTGACCATAGTTCCAACTTCCAAGGTTTCTTTAGTCATGTCATGGGTGTCCACGGGGAGTGGTGGTTGAAACATAATCCCCAGATTCCCACTTTCATTGAAAAATAAAGAGTAAGTTTCTAGCATTTGTAGAACCTGAGATATGAGACAAAGTGTGCAGGTACTATTCTTACCATTTTTTTCTGAGGAATTAGCATGCTCTCCCCTTTCAATGTTTTACTTTGCCCCCTCTTCCCCTGGAAAAACCCCTGCAGATGCCCATGATCAAGGGGGGATGTTAAGAGAGGAACTGCTTTTTAATATATTTTTAAACCTTTTAATGTTTTTAACGCTTTTTAAAAAATGTTTTAAAGATGTTCTGTTTTAATATGTTTATAATAGTTGTTGTGTTAATATATTTTAAACTCTGCTTTTATGAAGTTTTAAAGTGTTTTTGGTGCTTTTGTTTGCAGCCCTGGGCTCCTACTGGGAGAAAGGGCGTGATATAAATCAAACAAATAAATAATAATAATAATAAGAGAGAGAGAAACTGCATTAGAAAAATAACTCACATTTTCCACAACAGTTTTCTAGTAAAATAATAATAATTCAAGGTGTTGGTGTTAACCTTTAAAACCCTATACGGTTTCGGCCCAGTTTATCTGAAGGAACGCCTCCAGTATCACCAAATATGCTGCCAAACAAGATCAGCCTCACAAGACCTTCTCTCGGTCCCACCGGTGAAAACAGCTAGACTGGTGCGGACCAGAGAGAGGGCCTTTTCGATCGTGGCCCCCACCCTCTGGAACTTGCTTCCATTTGACCTCCGACATGCCTCCTCCCTGATGGCTTTTCACTGAGCCTTAAAGACCTGGCTATTCAGGCAGGCCTATGGGATTTCTGGGGTGGGCTAGGTTCTTATGCTGTATTATTGAAGGGATGGTTTTAGATGAATTGATGTTAATATTGTGATTGTTGATTGTATGTGTTTTATATTGTTGTAAGTCGCCCAGAGTGTCCGTTAATTCGGACAGATGGGCGACTAACAAATAAAATTTATTATTATTATTATTTATTAACTGCATGCCTTGTTAGGGATCTTGCAGAGGTTCGTATACACATTAGGACTGTATAGGTGATCTAGCGAACATGTGTAGGTGAGGAGTGGGACTTACCACAGCAATTCAAAGTGGGCTCCTGCAGGGAGGAAGGGCAGGATATAAATCAAATAATAAATAAAGTGCTGTTGCTTACTTTAAAGCCCTGCATGGCTTAGAACCTGGTTACCTTCTAGGATGTCTTCTTTTGCATCAACCTACCAGTGCATTGAGAGAGAGAGAGACACAGAGAGAGATTCTTTTGGGAAGGGGCAATGGGTAAGTGGCCCCTCTCTTCCTTTCTGTTTCATGTCATCCTTGAGGAGAAACCTAGATTCCAGTAGGAGGCCTTTGTATCTGCATCTACCCAGTGCCTTTGAAAATCAGACCTTTTTATTCATGGTTGTGTATGAGGTGACAAGCACAGAATGATTGAATTTTGTTCTTTGTTTTCATCATCTTTATAGTACAGCCAGTCAAGCCCCCGTAGGCACTATTGTGATGTGAAAAATGTATCACTGAGATCTTGGCAGGAGGTTATGTCTTGTGCAATACCCAAGACAAGCACTTAATGATACCTAAAACTTTGGCTGGGAGTTAAAGGCACATTTTCCCTCACAGAATTTTTTTCCTCCATGCACAACAGCAGACATCTAAGTGACCTTAAGGAAATCCAAGTTAACTTGTTTCATTCACCTGAGCTAGATAAACTGTTGGAAACCATATGTTGTGACTGAGCTAGGCTTCTCCAGGGAAACAAATTACAAAAGAAGGTCATTGTTTTGTGTAGTTTAGATTGACTTAATATAAGTATTGTTTTAAATACTGCCATCCAAGAGTTCTTTATTATACTTCTTATTGCAAGGTAATGATTTCTTCCAACTTCCATTTAAGAGGATTCCTTTGGGAGAAAAAGTTGCTGTGGAATCAATTCTCACCTGTGTCTTCTCTCTAGTGGTTAAATCACTATTCCAGCTTTAAACCAGATGTCAAACTTTGGTGTCAGCTCATCTTTTATCTGCCAGCAACGTATGACCATATTGTAATGGAGGGCAGAACAGATATATATGACTTCTTTTAGTTGTCCTTAGAGGCCTACATGGGAAATCTGTGGTAAATGGTTCAGCAGGAGATCAGACAACCAATTATCCATATTATATTTCATGCAAGCCAAACTTGAAACATATGTGTTAGGTTCCACTGGAGTTAAAGCCTGACTTCTTTAACCTACTTGGGTTAAAGTCAATGTGTACATTTATGGTACACAAAACAATACCTTTTCCTTCTACTCCAAGGATGGGGAACCTGTGGCTTCCAGATGTTGTTGAACTCCAAACTCCCATCAGCCCCAGCCAACATTGCCAACAGTGAGGGATATTGGAGTCCAACAAAATCTGGAGAGGCACAGGTTCCTAACACCTGCTTTAGTCTCAGCTGAGGGTGTCCTGGTGTGAGGGTCCTGGCTTAAGCAAAACCCCACTGTAAATATTTTGGATTCTGATAGAACTCTGCTCCTCCTTTAAAAGTTGGAGTATATTCACTGCAAGGAAAAATATGTTCTGCTACCAATGGAAAATGAGGATTTTTGTTAGGAAATGTAATAGTTACATGAAATTCCTTTTAAAAGATAGAGAATAGAAATAAACTCTAGAGACACACTATCTCAGAAGGCATCAGGAGATGCCTTCAAACCACACCCCTTCTTTTTTTCTTTTTAATAAAGGATTTCTAGTTAAATCTAATTATGGATTTATGAAAACAACAAAACACCCTGAAGCAAGTGGTCTCCCTCAGGGCCGGTTCTAAAGGGTGGGCAGGTGGGCACTGGCCCGACAGCCCCTGGAGCTACAGGGGGCCCCTCAGCCACCCCTCCGCTTCCCTTCCGTGATCTGCGGGCTCCCCACACCCCACCATACCCCCACTTACCTGTCTGCTGTCTTTTACCATTGCCCTTAATGAAGATGGCGGCCGCAGTTTCCCTAAGGGGATGATGCCTCCACCGCCATCTTAGTTGATGGCAAAGATGTGCACATGTAGCACGCACGTGTGCCATCAACAAAGATGGCAGCGGAGGTATCATCCCCTTAGGGAAACCACGGTCACCATCTTTGTTAAGGGCAATGGTAAAAGACAGCAGACAGGTAGGTGGGAGGGCCACGTGCATGCATGCATGCACCACACACACACCAGGGGCCAGGGCAAGCTGATGCCCAAGGGCCCCAGCATTCCTGGAGCTGGCCCTGGCTCTCCCTGCTGGGTAAGAAAACTCATTGAAGCATGAGGAGAAGTCTAACAGCAACAGAATGGAAAACACACACATATAAAAATAAAAGTCCAATTCAGTCATTTTAAAGCTTTCAAACAATCTGAACCTATTGATGAGATGGCCACCATTGTCTATGTGGAGTGAGCTTCAAGGACAGAAAAGAAAAAGGCATCTGTTTCTGAAGACCATGGCAAAACGTTTCTGAATCAATGGTGATCTCTCAGCTTTGGGGCAAATTAGCCTTGTATAAAGCAACCTGTCAAAAAATGTAACCACAGACTGGCTTTTTCATTCAAATTTGAATGGATATCCAGAGCACAAAGAGAAATGTTTTGAAATAATACAGGAAACGGAATGGCCATAAATTAGAAAGCAGCGACACATTCTTGGGGAGCAGCCATCTTTTATTGCAATTGGCAGGAGGCTGCAAGGTGCTATAATATGCGATGTATCCTGCTGTTTAAGAGCTCCTTCCTGTACACTGCACATTGACTGCTTAGGCAACAGATTTCCTTTTTGTTGTTAAATGCAAAAAGAGGTGGCAATGAAATTCTAACACATGAAGAAGGCAAGAGCATATTCTTCACCCTAATGATGCTATTTGCATGGGACTGTTTAGATTCTACCACTCAAATTAACCCCTGTAACATCCACCTATACACTACTGTTATCTTGAAAACTGAAACACAGATTGAAACTAACACATCTACCCTGTCTTTTAGTAATAAATAATAAAACGAGCAGACATTTTCTATAACACCCTGAAGATTATTATCTGCAGAATTTGCTGCTGGTAATTAACTCCAGATTTGGGATATTCAAACAAATGCATAGGCGCAGAAAGACATTTCTTCTATGATCTGCATACTGGAACATTAAACAATTTTAAAGGCCATGGGCCACACCACCTATGCCTAATCCATAAACAAATAAAGGGACCGTGGTACTACAGCTTCAGTGCTTCATGGTGCTTTGATTCTGGAATATTGTGTTACAATCAGAGACAAATTGGATGGTATTCAACTAAACTACTCAGAATAAAACCACTGAAATTAATGAATCTATGTTAGTCAGGTCCATTAACATCAATGTGTTTACTCTGAGTAGGACTAGCATTAATACCACCCATTGTATGTTACATTGTGTGTAATGCCAAAATACAATTTAAATAACATCCCAGAAGAATATACAGATCAAATAAGGAACAGATTTAAGGCTTTAAACTTAGTTGACAGAGAACCAGAAGAACTATGGAGTAAAGTCAGAGACATCATCAGAGAAGAATGCAAAAAGACAATACCTCTAGTTAAAAAGAGAGAAACCTCAATGGATGACTGAAGAAAAATGATTAAAGAGAGAAGGAAAGCAAAAGCAAAAGGAGATAGAAACATGGTTAGAACCCTAAATGCAACCATACAGCAACTAGTATGTAAGGACAAAGAGAACTATTACAATGGTTATGGTATAGAAATAAAAGAGGACAACAAAAAGGGTAGAACAAGAGCCCTATTCCAAAAGATTAGAGAAATTAAAGGGAAATTTATACCAAGAGTAGGGATGCTGAATAATCAACAGGGGAACACACTGACTGACCGAGATGAAATAAAAGGAAGATGGAAGCAATACACTGACGAACTCTATAAAAGAGATGCCAGGATGACAGATTCATTCATGAAGGAACCGTATGATGAAGAACCAGAAATTTTAGAATGTGAGGCAAAAGCTGCTCTTAAAATACTTGGAAGAAACAAATCACCAAGAACAGATGGCATACCAGTAGAGTTGCTACAAGCTACTGAGACTGAATCTGTCCAAATTTTGACAAAAAATTGTCAACAACTATGGAAACCTAAACAATGGCCCACAGACTGGAAGCGTTCAATATACATCCCACTTCCAAAGAAAGGGGATCCCAGGGAATGCCGTAATTATCGAACTATTGCCTTAATATCCCATGCAAGTAAAGTAATGCTCAAGATTCTACAACAAAGGCTCTTACCATATATGGAGTGAGAAATGCCAGACGTCCAAGCTGGATTTAGAAAGGGAAGAGGCGCCAGAGATCATATTGCAAACACATGTTGGATAATGGAATGGACCAAGGAATTTCAGAAGGAAATCACCCTGTGCTTTATAGATTACAGCAAAGCCTTTCATTGTATAGATCATGAAAAACTATGGAATGCTTTAAAAGAAATGGGGGTGCCACAGCATCTGATTGTCATGATGTGCAGCCTATACTTTGGACAAGAGGCTACTGTAAGGACAGAATATGGAGAAACCGATTGGTTCCCCATCGGAAAGGGTGTGAGACAGGGGTGTATTTTATCACACTACTTGTTTAATCTATATGCTGAACATGTCATGTGGAAAGAGGGATTGGACCAAGATGAAGGAGGTGTGAAAACTGAAGGGAGAAATATCAATAATTTAAGATATGCAGATGATACCATACTACTAGCAGAAACCAGTAATGATTTGAAACGGATGCTGATGAAAGTTAAAGAGGAAAGCACAAAAGCAGGACTACAGCTGAATGTCAAGACGACTAAAGTAATGACAACAGAAGATTTATGTAACTTTAAAGTTGACAACGAGGACATTGAACTTGTCAAGGATTATCAATACCTTGGCACCATTGTTAACCAAAATGCAGACAATAGTCAAGAAATCCGAAGAAGGCTAGGACTGGGGAGGGTAGCTATGAGAGAACTAGAAAAGGTCCTCAAATGCAAAGATGTGAAGGAATGAATAAATTGTTTTATTATGGTCACAGACCACATATTAAAAAAAGGGGGGGAAGGAAGGATTAAAATACTTAAAAGACAAAACTACCAAGATTCCTGAAATCCATGAATAATTCTTTAAAGAGCAGACTGACAACATTTTTTCCTAATTTGCATTGAAGTGAGGAGAAACTTTGCGACATTAGTGATGACATGAGATGACGCATCGCTTAAACAGATCAACACCAAATTGGCAGGATTGCTCCTAGGCAGAGCAGTTAGCAAAAGGAACATTAACTTCCTTCTAAATTTGTTATACAACTCGCAAAGTAGAAGAACATGTTCTACAGATTCCATTATGCCAGCTCTGCAAAGACATGTCTGTTCACTGACTGGAATCTTATTAAAACGGCCTTTTAACAGTGCTGAAGGCAGCACGTTAAACGGGCGAGAGTAAATGCTCTCCTGTATTTTGGAATGGTCAATGAGAACATATATGGGGCCACAGTAATTCCATAATTACTAAAATTGCTATAGATTAGTTGGGAGCAGAATTTATTAGCTGCATTTCTCAAGTGCTGCAAATCTATATCTATTAATCTTTGGGCGACAGTGATCTGAGCCTTTTCAAGCCCATAATTGCCCAGCACTTCAAGAGAGAAACCCAACGTGGTTATTTTCTTCACCACCGCATGCATCCAATGGCTCTCAAAGGAATCTGAGAGCAGTAGGGAAAGATAGCTGCCAGGGGCTGCTAGGAAATGTAAACGCAGCCACCATTTCAGGACGTCAATCCAGGCTTTACAAGCTACCGAACGAATACCTACTTCTAAGTAGATAGCAGCATTGCTCACACAGAGAGGGAGACCCAATAGTTTCCTAAGGAAAATAGATGGTATTCTTTCTAATTGGGAATTAAAGCCCAGAATCCAGATTGGAACACCAGATGTAAGCTAGGCCAGAGTCTTTGCTTTATAAATTTGGATATCGGAGGGGATGTATTGACCACCTTGCAAAAAGAAAAACCTTAAAATAAGCTGTTGCCTGAGACCTGCTGAATCAATTGCCTGCCTACCCTGTTGAGACCAAAGCCCAGAGCTTTGCATTTGAATTCCTAGATATTTTGTATGACAAACTATCATACAATCATATGATATGGGGACAATCATTAGGAGATTTGGGCTGCAGTGTCACCAATATGCGGATGACACTCAGCTCTATCTCTCGTTTAAATCCTCACCAGAGTTGGCTGTGGAGACCATGTCCAAGTGCCTGGAATCCATGAGTGGATGGATGGGAAGGAACAGGTTGAAACTGAATCCCGATAAGACCGAGGTGCTACTCGTGGGGGACAAGGGAAGGTTGGAAGATATTGACTTGATGTTCGATGGGGTGAAACTGCCCCTAAAGGACCAGGTCCACAGCCTTGGGGTTGTTCTGGATTCCAAGCTGTCCATGGAGGCTCAGATCTCGGCAGTGAGCCGGGCAGCTTGGTATCAATTACACCTCATACGTAGACTGCAACCCTACCTTCCTGTTCATCAGCTCCCATTGGTGGTACATGCCCTGGTCACCTCTCGTTTGGATTACTGTAATGCGCTCTACATGGGGCTACCCTTGAAAACGGTCCGGAATCTACAACTTATACAAAATGCGGCGGCTCGACTACTTACAAATTGTCATCGCCGGGAGCACATCACTCCAGTGTTGTTCAATCTGCACTGGCTTCCAGTTGTTTTCCGGGCCCAATTCAAGGTGTTGGTATTAACCTTTAAATCCCTACATAGTCTCGGCCCAGCTTATCTGATGGAGCGCCTCCAACGCCACCAATTATGCCGCCTGACAAGATCAGCCACACAGGGCCTTCTCTCAGTCCCGCCAACTAAAACAGCTAGGTTGGTGGGGACTAGAGAGAGGGCATTCTCAGTGGCGGCCCCCACTCTCTGGAACTCCCTCCCGTATGATCTCCGGCATGCCCCTTCCCTGAATGTATTTCGCCAGGCCTTGAAGACCTGGCTTTTCAGACAGGCCTTCGGGACTTCCGGGGAGGGTTAATCTCTATGACTAATTGCCTATTACTCTGAACTGTCATTGTTTTATAATTTTTATCGTTTGTATTGTATTATTATGATGTATTTTATTGTAACTGAGTTGTACGTCGCCTAGAGTGGCCACTGGCCAGATAGGCGACACATAAATTAAATTATTATTAAATTAAATTATTAAACTTGCTCAATAACATTGCCATTTAAAGTCCATTTATATTGTTTTCGGGCTTTAGAGAACACTAAGACTTTGGATTTGCTATAGTTAATAGTTAGCCCATTATTAGAGCAATATATTCCCAAAGTGGATAATAGTTGGTTTAGCCCTATTCTGAACAAGGATAGCAACACAGCATCATCAGTGTACAGAAGCAATGGTATTTTATGATTGGACAATTTAGGGGCATGGGAGTCAACACTCTGAAGAGAGGGAGCCATATCATTTTAAAATAAAAAGAAAAGGGGCCAAAATACATCCTTGTCTAACCCCCTAGTGACCGGAATGGAATTGGTAATTTAACCCTGCTCTCCACTTCTAACTTGGCTGGAAGTCCGATTATATAAAGATTGGATAAGGAATAATAGAAGCTTATCCATACCGCTATTCTGTAGTTTAAGCCATAGCAGATCTCTTGGAACAGAGTTGAAAGCGGCTTTAGGGTCGATGAAGGCAGCAAAAAGTTTGCCACCAGGAACTGCGGTGAATTTCTCAGCTAAATGTGCTAGAACACAACAATGGTCTAGGGTCGAACAGCCAGCTTTAAACCCGATGTGTTCGGCACCAATTATGTTGTTTTCCTCCATCCAGGATAGTAACTTGCGTTTCAAATACCTGGCATAGAGTTTCCCTTTTGTTGAGAGAAGGCTGATGGGACGATAATTAGCCGGATTAGTCCTGTCGCCTTTTTTGAAAATAGGGACTATAATAGCTTTACGCCAGATCTCTGGAATTTTTCCTGTTCTATTAATAGAAGTAAAGAGAGTTGAAAGTAATGGAGCCCACCAATTGGGGTTAGATTTTAAAAGATCTGAGGGGACAGAATCTGGCCCCGGAGCTTTCCGAGGTGTGAGCTCAGCAATCAATTCAGTGATTTCACCTAGGGTTATGGGTTGCCATTCTGGAGCATCAATGGGTACTTGAATACTACACGTAAACGGAGTATTGGGAAATGCAAAGATGTATCGCTGAACACTAAAATCAGGATCATTCAGACCATGGTATTCCTGATCTCTATGTATGGATGTGGAAGTTGGACAGTGTAAAAGCCAGATAAGAGAAAAATCAACTCATTTGAAATGTGGTGTTGAAGAAGAGCTTTGCGCTTACCATGGACCACAAAAAAAGACAAATAATCAGGTATTAGAACAAATTAAACCAGAACTGTCACTAGAAGCTAAAATGATGAAACTGAGGTTATCATACTTTGGACTCATCATGAGAAGACATGATTCACTAGAAAAGACAATAATGCTTGGAAAAATAGAAGGGAGTAGAAAAAGAGGGAAGCCAAACAAGAGATGGATTGATTCCATAAAGGATGCCACCGACCTGAACTTACAAGATCTGAACAGAGTGGCAGATGCTATTGAAGGTCGCTGATTCATAGGGTCACCATAAGTCGTAATCAACTTGAAGGCACATAACAACAACAACCAATTGTATGTTACAGTACTATTTACACAGGTTTATTGGAAGAAAGCTAAATGGGGAGCAACAATGACTTTCAGAAAATAAGGAGTTTCCTGGAATAGCTGTTGTGAAGATGTATTTTGCTAACATCACTTTAACCTTGAAGTTCATGAAGCAGAGCTCTAAAACTGGGACAAAGTGACACTTTTGTGGACATAGGGATAGACCGATAGGGAAATTTTCACCAGTGGCAACCCTACTTCTTTCCTGATCTGAAACCTCAGACTGTGGAAAGAAGAGTTCAGAATTGGAAATATTTCTGGAGACATATTAGGCTGAATTCAGACTACCATTTTTACCACATAACTGCAGCTGATATAATGTACAATTTTCTTTAGGAAGGGTTACATAGGAAGTTGCCTTTATACTAGGCCACACTGCTTGTCCATTTAACTCAGTGTTGTCTAGTTGAGGCTGATGGGAGTTGTAGTCCATCAACATCTGGAGGGCACCATGTTGGCCACCCCTGTATTAGGATTTTAGGTTCTATGACTATCCAGAGCTCATCTCATTGGTAGATCACCCTGAAATTAGGTTTCTTTTACATAATGCAGAATTACCATATTTATTAATCTAATTATGGCTAAGTATATGTTTTGATCCTGTGGAACCTCAATCCTATGTTTTAATCAGCCAGTTTATTTTCTTTCCTGCCCCATCCCCTGCTCAGTCTGTGAATAGACAAATGGTCTGCTAAACAGTATAATGTGTAAACCAAACAACAACAACAAAAAGACAGAATATTATGAAGCCACTTCCATGATCAGAGGAGCAGAAGGCATTTCCAATTGCCACACTACTCTGTCAGCTTACACATTGCATGGTTCACATGAATAGGACACCTGATTTACTGGGAGAGAGAAACAAATTGCAATTGTAATGTATGGATCATCCCTCAAATTTTTAACAAATGGGTGGAGTGTTTAGATATACAAGACAAAACACACTAAAGGCCTATGCGTTAAACATTTTTATAGCCAAATGACTTAATTGGTGTGTATATTGGCAACAATAAACAGCATCAAAATAGTTGCATCAATTTAAATGACAAAAAAAATTTGTAGCATAAAATTTTGAACACAACCAATTGATATTTGAGTGTTAAATGCATGCCTTTGTAACTCAATTTTCATAAACTTTATTGAGTCGATTGTAGCTTTTACCACTAGATTTTATGTTGACCAAACAACATATTTATCGTCTCATTCTTAAAATATATTTTCATCGTTGATTGAAATACATTGGTGATATATTGTTGCTTTGCTTTGCTCATCATCCTGCTGATTTAGCAGCACATAGGGACCTGACACATCTTTATTTGGCTGACACTCTGAGTTAGGGGAAGGGCAGTAGCTCGATAGTAGAACAACTGCTTTCCATGCAGAAGATCCCAAGTTCAGTCCCAAGCATCTCCAGGTAGGGCTGGGACTTGGGAGAGATCCCTGCCTGAAACCCTGGAGAGCCATTGCCAGTCAGTCTAGACTATGCTGAGCCAAATGGACCAGTGATCTGGCTCTGGATAAGGCAGTTTCCATATTCAATGACACTTGTGCATAGAGTTGTCGCCTCAGTTTTCTTTCTCAATATTATGATTACATCTCAGTATTATGATTACATCATAATTTATTTCATACAACTTGCTTGAGTTACTAACTTTATTGTTTCTTTGTACTGGCAGCCATTAGTGCAGTTATGGAGAACCTTTGCCTCCTCAAATGTTGCTGAACTATAGCTCTTATCAGCCTCAGCAGGCATGGCCAATGGCCAGGGATGATGGGAGTTGTAATTCAGCAATATCTGGAGGGTCAAATGTTCCCAACATCTGCCATAGTGCAACCAAAAATCAATTTTACACTTAGCAGGGTTTAATCTAATGAACAGGGCAATCCAATATATATCTATGCAGAAGTAAACCCCATTAAGATCAATGGGACTTACCTTTGGTTAAATGAAATTAGGATTGCAGTCTAATGCTCCCACTTACCTAGAAGTCCATACTTTCTAATGGACATAAATAGGATTTTGCTATTAGTCTGCCACCCACTGCCCTCCATCTTAAGCTTGTTTCAAACAGCAGACTTCAGAGCTTCCACATCATGAGCTTCTTCCCCCACCTTCCACTCCAATGTTGTTTTGCTTAATATCGAGCCTGAAACTACTTTGTGACATTTTAATAAGTCCCAATAAATATTTTTCCTTTACTGTAGCTTTTGAATTTTCACTGGTTGAGTAAGTCTCTTCTGTGTTGTGCAGTAATTCAGTTATCATTTGAAATCTATCGTTCACTTCACATGTTATGTTACTAATGGAACATGAGAAATTAAGCAGGGGATAGGACCAATAAATTTGTTAATGTAATGTTCCAGGTTTATGTGTTAGTGATTTGGACTTGGTACTGCAGTAACGCCTCTATGTTTCATGAAGAAAAAGAGACTTGACTATCGGTCAATGTGCTTTAGGAAAAGCAACAAGTATTCTGTGTCAAACAAAAGGAGGAACAGAAATATAACAAATAATGCCAAAACATTTTTAGTTGAAGCCATGCTATGAAGGCCATAGTAGCACAGGGCGCATACCAAAGATCCCAGGTTCAGTCCTGGCATCTCCAGATAGGGCTACGAAAGCAGTGAGATAGTTTGGTAATTTTAGACTCTGATCATATCTATTATTTTTGATCCCATCATCTTCATAGATAAACAACTAGTGTCACTGGATCCTATGTAGACTCACTTAGAAGCAAGTCCCACTTTGTCCTATATGTACTCATGTGGGAGTAAGCCCTCTTGAACTCGTCTCTTTACACATCTTATTATCCTGTCCATTGACACCTGATTTATTTATTTAGGACCCACCATATTCTTCTAATTGTAAATGATTTTAACTGACTAGTATTATATTTTATTGTTGACATTGTTGTCATTCACCCTGGGACTTGATGGTTAAGGGCAGGTAACAATAACAACAGCTTAGGGAGCTCGCATGTTTTGTTAACATTCAAGTATCATAGTAACCACAGATAAAATTAGCTATCCATATTTATTTATATGCTACTCTATCCTAGTAAATTCTGTTGGATCCAAAAGATTTGTAAAAGAGCAAAGTGGTTGCAACATTTAAAAGCACTATTTAAGTAGCACTTCATACATCACTTTTAAGGGGAAAATGAGAGATTCTCTCTTCAGTCATCTCCTCGTATCACAATTTTTTCCTATACAGGAAAAATGAATTCTTCCCCTATCCTCATTTTTTTTTTATGCCACGTCTTTACATATCTGGATGCCTAGATACATTTGCATATATTTTGTGGTATTTTTTTTTAAAAAAACCTAAGTTCTGCAGTAAGATAAAAAATTCTACAATAAAGAATTAATTCTATTACTTTAATAAGATATGCAAATTAAGGCTGCATATTTAATAATAAATGTAAATGTACTGCCTTCAAGTCGATTCCGACATATGGTGACCCTATGAATAGGGTTTTCATGAGGCTGAGAGTCAGTGACTGGCCCAAGGTCACCCAGTGAGCTTCATGGCTATGTGGGGATTCGAACCCTGGTCTCCTAGATCATAGTCCAACACCTTAACCACTTATGCCTACTTATTTGGGAATAAATCCCATTGAATTCAACTAGACTTACTACTGAGTAAACATGCATAGGATTGGGCTATAAGAAAACATTCCATTGCACTCATTTTGACATAATTTAGTCACCTTGCCCCTCTCAGTAACAAACATTGGGAAGACAGGGCTTGTCTTCAGCTAAGTCCTACTCAGAGTACACCCATTGAAATGAATGAAGCTAAGTGAGTCATGTCAACTTCAATGCGTCTACCTGGAGTAGGGCAAGCATTGAATACCACCCCAGGTAAACAGTGCAGCCCCACCCTGCTGTGCCGACCACTACTAGGGGAAGCCCCCAGATTAAATGGACTCTTCAACATGATATGTTAGTATGAAGATTATTACACAGCAAGTTAATGAGACTGTTAATGAGAAAGTTAATGATCAGAAAATCCAGGGAAGGGTGGTAGCTCAGTGGCAGAGTATGTTGTATTCTGCATGCAGAAGGCCCCAGGTTCAATCCCCGGCACCTTCATGTAGGGCTGGGAACGTTCCCCATCGGAAAATCTGGAAACCTGCTGCCTGTCAGTAGTGACAATACTGAGCCAGATGGGCCCTTGGTCCATCTCAGCATAAGGCAGCTTCCTATTTTGCCCCCTTAAGTACTTCTGAAATTAGTGGGCATGGTGCATATTAGATTGCATCCCATAGCAAGGGTATATAGCCTGGATGACTTTTGGTATTTTCTGAGTGGCTTAAAACCTGAAGCTGCAAATGTCTCTTTAAAATCTTTGGCACATTCCTTAATTGCTGCTTCCCGCTGTTCACGTCATAAAGGCATATCTTTGGTGATTTGATAGATAAGGGAAGGCAAACCAGAGTACCTCCCTCCAGTGTTGTTGAACTCCAGCTCCCATCAGCCCATCCTGAACACAGTCAATGATTAGGGATGATGGAAGTTGAAAAACTTCTAGAGGACAACAGGTTCCCAAATCTGTGACAGACGGTACTGATCGTGCCTAGTGATTATGGAAGAGAAGAAACCAAGTTCTGCAAAGAGCAAGAGGTCTGGCTATATATTTTGTCAGTGCACAAAACCTCAAGCAATAGGGTTGCCAGGTTCAATCCCTAATCCTGATCCTGTATCTTTAGGAGAAAAGAAAGTCAGCCAAGTGCAGGAGTTCTTGCAACCCTGTAATGGGAAAAACCACAAGGTGGAATTCTCCCTTCCCCCTCCACAACTTTTAAAGATACAAAAGACCTCTTGGAGGCTGGGCCTGGCAACCAAGAAGTCTTTTGTATCTTTAAAAATTGTGCAGGGGGGAGGGAGAATTCCACCTTGTGTTTTTTTTTTCTATTACAGGGTTGCAAGAACACCTGCACTTGGCTGACTTTCTCTTCTCCTAAAGATACAGGATCAGTCTCAGGGATTGAACCTGGCAACCCTGTTGACAAGCAAACATTTTATTTACAAATAGCACCTGGGGATAGCTTATAATTGATTGATTGGTTGATTGATTGATTGATTGATTGATATGCCACCTTTCACACCAGGCTGTGCTGACAACAAATATTCAAAATACAAAGCAGCAGGGGAGGGGAAGAAAGCCAGTTTACAGAACATAACAATGAATTCATATAGGATAAAACCCAACAATTTAACAAACATAAAATAAATTCAATATTACCAAAGAAATAATTAAATTTAAATATATAAATGTAAAACAAAACAAAAAAAAGCTAACAGACGATAGAGCTCCAGTAAAATAATGAAACATGCAACCTATAATTTTCAACATTTTGTGAAAATACAGCTTTAGAATTGAAGCTTAAAGTTGTAGATTGCTAGCACTGGAGATAGTTTAGGAAATCTTCGTTTTACAATATTGGACCATTCTTCAGCTTACTCTTTGGGTTCTTTCTTCTGCCCCTCAGATCAGTTTTCTCATCAATTTCCTATCGTTAGTAGGAAACCCTGCCAGCCAAAATTGCTTTCCCAATGTTATCTGATAATTATCAATCACACAGCAACACCACAAATCACATTTTGCTGTATATTTTATCCGGCAGACAGCTGAATCCAGGGTTTTCAGACTCTCTGGCACTCAGCTATTATTGTAAAGTGCCATGTAAATTCTTAACTTAGATAAGCAAAATTAATTCCACATGGTAAATCTTCTGTAGTAAGATAGCTAAATTTTGGGGAGTATCAGTGTATGAGCTCAACTGTGCTACATTATCTTTTAACCTCCGTTTCTAAAGCTATTTAATCTTTCCATGCAGCAAGCAAGTAAATGATACTGTTGCGCTCATGGGAATCTTCACACAAATTGAAACTGAAGCCAAAACGTACAGATTATTTAGGGACAAACTGTGTAAGTCAAATGTTAAATACATGCTTCTACTTTCAAGTAAAGCTGACAGATTTGTGGCCAGAAACCAGACCTTTTTTCACAGGGTGAACAAAATCACATGCAATATTGTTCTACTCTCTACTGTGAACAATACACACATGGAGGGGAACAGTAGTGTACCACTACTCCATGCATTGATGGCATCTGTTTTCAGAAAGCCTGTGCATATACAATCTACATGTGCATTGGCTCTGCACAGTCAATGTATGGAGCATGGAGATGGATGCACCTTAAGATTTAAGGCTCAGCAAGATAAATGCTCTCACCCACTCTGCCTGAATGCATTGTGTCAAGAAAGGTCTGTATCAAAGAAGAGTTTGAGGTTGGCTTTTAATGGAAATGGTGAGTGACGACTGCAAAGAAAGTCTAATAGTGAATTTGCTTTCTGATGTGTATGGAGACTGTAACCACAATGCAGGTGCTCTTTGGGACAAGGCTGCAATAAGACAAAAGCGATGCATCATGCAAATAAAGAGCTCCCCACAAACAATGGGTAACCCATCAATTTGAATTGACACATATGTTCCTCCATTGAGAACGGGTTCTCTCAAATTGTGGAACTGTTGTCTTGCTGATTATCTGTGTTTGTTTGCTGCCTTTAGTTCTGGGAAAGATTGGTTTAAAATCCAATCTGCATGGATAAATGACTGGTGAGAGAAGAACTGGCCATGCAGATGAAGGAGCTCTGTGAGCTCACAGGCAGACTGGAATGAGACATTGCAGCATGAGTAGTTGCCTTTACATTTGGAGGTGCCACTGGATCTGAATTGTTCCAGGTGATGGTTTGTGGCTTAAGCTGGATAAAAGTAGAAACTTGATTTGTGTGTGTGGGGTGATATTTTGGTCTTGTTCTCAGGACTGGTGACTGAGAATGCAGAAAAATTAGCCACAAGTGCAAAACTGAGCTTGCTTCAAGCAGGGGTCCAGGCTACTGGCCTTTCTTATCAGTCCGGGTGTGTGAGAAAGGCTAGAGTGATATACTCTGTGTTATCAATCAAGTCAGCAAAGCCATGCAGTGCACTTCTGTTGACATCAAGGTGGCGGTGACAGTTGCAAAGTTTAATGCATTCCTCCTTAATGGAATACCATAAATCTGGATTCAGTGCTGCCAAAGTGAAAGCAGCAATTCTTGTGGAATAAATGGCAGCTTTCCCTGAATCCCCACAGGGCCAGCCTGGATGGTTACAAAACCAATCATTTGCATTAATCCAAAATCGGCCTAATCAAATTTGCAAGTGAGACAGACAATTACTTAATGCACCTGAAAGGCAGCTACCTGTGTTAACTGCATTCAGTACTGCTGCTCAGCCATTTTGCAAGGTTAATATACCCATTCAGTTCCACAGTTCCTCTAGCTTTCCCCCCCTAATTGCCTTGTGATTTTTCATCTCTCTTGTTCAACTTGCAATCCCAGTTTGCCACACCAGGACACCAAAGATGCATATTGTCTCTATAAGCTTACACTTCTGATAAACATTGCATTGTCAGAAAGTCTAGGGCATGAGTTGCTAACCTGCATTCACCCTTGTCCAACCCTCTGGGACTGGTTGCCAGCAGTAGATGTGGCCATTCCACACTCTTGCATGCACACATGCAGGATGTGTGCACACACACATACACACAGAGGGAGGCATATATCCCCCAACTGATTTATGCAGTTCAGCGGAGTAAGAGAATGATTCCCCCCCCGCTCAACAAATGATCAGTCTGACAACCAGGGAGGCAGTTATTTGTATCCATATCATGGTATTGGGCTCCACCCATCCTGGCCTATGTCTACTTTGTTTGTTTTCTTTTTGCCATCAACAAAATTGGTGGGATCGTGGGGACCCATAAAAAAATTGCTTGGAGTTACATTAGGCTCCTGAACTGGGTATCTACAGTGTTGATCTTTTTCATACAAAATCATAGCAAGTGGACAGAAGACTAGTAAACAGATGTTTCAGTTTGTTTTTCCATCATCTTTTGATTCAGAATCTCCTAGGAAATCCTAGGATTTATAAAGAGAAGGCTTATCTAATATGTCTTGGTATGTCCCATTTCCTTTAAAAGAGAAAGCAAAGCAGAATGTGTGCAGGATAAAATGTGCTGCATACAGAAGTTTATTTGAGACTAAAGTGGGACATGCCATACATTCAATGCACATTTAAAGTACATGACTTACCCCCAAAGAATCCAAGGCCTTGTAGTTTGTTGCTGGTAATTGTAGCTCTGTGAGGAGTAAATTATACTCCTGAAGATTCTTTGGGGGAAACTATGTGCTTTAAATGTATGGTGTAGATATGACCCCTCTTATATGAAGAATGTTCTTTTGCCATAGAGTTACTAGTAACATCAGCAGAGGTTTATTTCTGAAAGAAATAGTTTCCAGAGAGCCAATAATACAAACTGTGCCATTTCAGAATGCATGTGTGTTCATCTGCACATTGGGAGTGGGTTAATTTCATGTCTGAATGCTCCCCACATCAAAAGTTCCCTGGCTGTGAGGAGGCTAAGAAGCTAGCCTAGCACACCTTATAGGCTGCATACACACCATACATTTTAAGTATATTTAAAGCACATCCCCTTCCCAAGATTCTTTGTGTGTGTGGAGTAGGGGGAATGCGCTTTAAATGTGTGGAGTGTATACAGCCAGACTGAGTAAGGCTATTGGTCTTTCTAATTCAGAGTACTATCCTGACTAGTGGCAGGCTCTTCAATGCCTCAAGTTTCTTTCCATTCTTTCTATTGGAGATTAATGATTTTAACTGGAGTTGCCGAAGGCTAAAGCTGGATTGCTGTGTACTGAAAGCATGTGCTCTTCAGCAGACCAATGGCTCCTCAAGGAACCTTTTACATGACATTCAAGTTCTCTGTATGCCAGAAATTTACATAAGAAGAGCGCTGCTGAATCATAGCTATGGTCGGTTTGGTCCAGTATTCTGTTTCCAACAGATGGCAGAGCAGGACGGGCCTCTAAACACAGAGGTTCAATTTAGCTAATAGTCATTTGACAGAGTCTGTTCCCCTTTTAAAGCCACCAAAACCAGCGGCCAGCACTCCAGCTAATGACAGCAAATTCTTTAAGTCAGTTATGTCTTGTATGAAGAATTGCGTTCCTCTGCCTGAACCAACTTCAATGGCTGACCTGGAATTTGAGTGTTTTACGAGGAAGAAAAATGAATATTTATCCACCCCTGTACACCATGCATAATTTTATAAACCACTACCATGTCCAGAGCCAGCCCTGTCAGTAGGCAGAATGAGGTGGCCATCTCAGGCAGTGGATGCTGGGGTATGTGAGGGGCCGGTGAGGGCAGCATGCAGCTAGTCCCCTCTGTTGGTAGATACAGCTGTGTCTGTTGTGTTGCCCAGTAAGCTAGCCTTTGTCCTGAGGTTTGGTGGAAGATCCTATCCTTTCATCAGTGCTGAAGTAAGATTTCAATGCCATGCTAGTTGGCTTCTTATGTGAAGTGTGTGTGTGTGTGTGTGTGTGTGTGTGTGTGTGTGAGAGAGAGAGAGAGAGAGAGAGAGAGAGAGAGAGAGAGAGAGACCACTTTGCCCTTCACCTCAGGCAGCAAAATGTCATTGACTAGCCCTGACCACATTCCCCACTTGGTTATCTTTTCCTAAAACTGTTTTATTTATTCAATATATTTATTGAATTTATATCCCACCCTTCCTCCTGAAGGAGGCCAGGGCTTTTAGCCTGCCTTCTTAAAGAATTCAGCCATTTGGTCAAATGAGCATTTTCTGGCTCTGTAATACCTTTTTTGAGATGGGGCAACTAGAGCTGGACAGAATATTCAAATACAGCTGCGCCATATATTTCTATTAAAAACATGCTGGCCATTTTGCTTTCATTCCCTTTCCTAATAACCCTAACATTCAAACATGTACTCAGTAATTTGCAGGAACAGCAAGTTTTAGGCTTGGTTTAAATTGATAAAGCTCTCCTTGATGGTTAGAGAGAGTTCTTGTCTCTTCTCAAGACAGCCAGGATGCATAGTGGTTACAGTATTGAACCAGGTTTGGGGGGAGACAGGTCCAAATCCCCACTTGACCATGAAGCAGGTCTAGATAGATATAGAGGCCACAACCACACTATACTCTTAAGGCAGTATTATACTACTTTAAACAATTATGTCTTCCTCCAGAGAATCCTGGGCTAGTCACCATCACTCAGCCTAATCTGCCTCACAAAGTTGTTATGAGGATAAAAGGGAGGGGACCCATGTATGTCTTGAGGGCTTTGGAGGAAAGGTGGAATATATATGTAATAAATAAACAAACCCTAATAGCATGGGAGGATATGAATTATGTCAGGGTTGCTGCTGTTATTGTTATCATCATCAGCAGCAGCAACTTCTTTGTACTATTTCTATACTGCCCTTCTATTATATTCCCAGGGCAGTTTACAATATATAGATATATATTGTCTAGATTAGTAGTTCCCAAACTTTTTTCCCATGGACCACCTGAAAATTGCTGAGGGTCTTGTTGGACCACTTAATGATTTTTCTGCCTCTCATAGCAGTTGTAATCTATGTTTAGATGCTCTATTATTTTTAATTGCATTTTTACAGATATGCCACAAACCACTTGTATGAAGCTTGTGGACCACTGGTGGTCCACAGACCACAGTTTGGGAAGTGCAGGTCTAGATAGATACAGAGGCCACACATCCACCCTTAAGCACTATTATATCACTTTAAGCAGTCATGTCTTCCCCCAAAGAATCCTGGGAACTGTAGTTTGTTAAGGTTGCTGAGAGTTGTTAGGAGTCCCCATTCACCTCACAGAGCTACAATTCGCAGAGTTTCCTGGGAAGAAGAACTGATTGCTAAACCACTTTGGAAATCGTAATCCCTACCCTGAAATCGTGGTATCTGGGTCCTCCTGTGGTAGAGAATAGACAGGTGTTTTTCAATCACCCTCTTCTCTATTTCAGACTCAAGCACTGGTTCTCAAACAGTTTCTGGGTCAGGGTTGAAGGGAGGCCTGGTTTATATTAAGATCTAGCTGTAAATAGAATGTTTATTACTTTCCTTTCATTACAAACAGTAACAATTCAAACTCAACATGTGCAACAACAACAAAAATCAGACCTGTTTGCTCCAGGTTCAGTTTCTGTCTCCCCTCTACTCCCTTCGCCTTCCCCTATACTAACCCAGCCCCAACTTTCAAGAGTTCCCTACTGAAGGCTATGACAGCTTTCAGATTTTATTAAGAAAACCAAATTAGGAGTTTTATAATGGGCCTTTCATGCTTTGAATGTTACCTATTTATTGTAGCCTCTAACAATCACTGACCAGGCTAGTCTTGTACTCCTTATTGCCAGGTGTTAACAACAAAACATCCCTGTTAACTGAACCACATCACTCCAATTTCTAATTTTCTTCCGCAAAAACAAGTGTGATTTTGTCTTAATTTACCTACCCCTTAAACAGCTTTGACTCTGTAAGCTCAGTTACCGGAAGGGGAGCTATCAAAAGGCAATTCACTATTCCCTGCCTTATAATTCCCTTTATGCCCTTCATTGTGAAAGTATATATACAGCATATGTATGAGTATTCTGCTGGGAAGCATCATGTGTTGAAAGGCCTATGGCCTAAATACACTTCCAATGTTGTGCTAATACAAAGGGTTCCAGTCAAGAAAACATATTCCTAGTTCACTGTTTTCAGACTGTTCTGAATGGAGTGTTGGGCTGAGATTTTTGGAAAACCTGGATTCAAGATTCATCATAAAACTTTAGATATATCATTCTCAGCCTCAGTTCCTGATGTGTAAAACTGGCCCATAATAGCAGTCTGCTTAATAACACTGTAGCAGAGCCAGCCCTACCCACTAAGTGGCCAGAGGGGGCACACCGAGCAGTGGAGGATACAGCTGTGTGTTCAACATGGCCTGCCCTGCACTTCCTAAACTAGCCTGTTGCCTTCAACTGCAGTGGAGGATAGGGATGCAAGAAGAGCTAACCAGATGCTTGTGGGAAGTCCGCAAACAGGACCTGAGTGTAAGATCACTCTCCCTTCCTGTGGTTTCCAGTAACTGGTATTCAGAAGCATACCGCCCCACTATGGAGGCAGAGCACAGCCATCATAGCTAGCAGCCACTGATAGCCTTACCTCCATGAATTTGTCTAATCCTCTTTTACAGCCATCTAAGTTGGTGGCCATCACTGCCTCTTGTGGGAACGAATCCCATAGTTCAACTATGTGCTGTGTTAAGAAGTACTTTCTTTCATCAGTCCCGAATCTTCCTACATTCAGCTTCATTGGATGCATCAGCAATTATAGTATTTTTCTTTTCACCTAATAATTACTCCTTCATAACATAAAGACTTAATAAAGTTTAACTGTTGGTTTACTGCATTTTTTGGATCCTCAAAAGTTATTAATGCAAGTATACAACATGGTGGCAAGAGTGGACAGCTGATTGCAAAATGAAATTAATCAGCTGTGTATGAGGGGCAGCTAGAGAAGAAAACAACGACCAAGAGAAAATTGTGAAGAGAAATACTATGTTGCTGAGGCCAGATCACCTTCTACTGAGAGGCTGCTCTAAATGCAGCAATATATTTAGGCACAATCCTCTTAAAGTAATTGTGGATCCTTCCGGACATCATTTTCATTGTGCATTCATGCCTTGCTCTGGATTGAACCCATTGTCTTTTATTGGTGACATTATTCATCTTGTCTTCTGTTTGCCAACAAGTATAGAGGCTGTACTTTGGATGAGATGCTGTCTGGCCAGTACTTTAGTTTATATTGTTATTATTATTATTATTATATTTATTAATCCCTTCTTTCAAAAAGAAACTCAAAGTGGCTTGCAACATTAATATAAAAACAAGAATAAAACATTCTAAAATACTAATGAAATACATGAAAATAAGATCCAATTCCTCCCCACCTGACTAAAAACAAACAGAAAATGGAACTCCAAAGGCCTGGTTGAATAAGAATGATGGCATAAGGCATGCCTCCCTGGAGAGAGCATTCCACAAATGGGGAGCCACCACTGATAAGGCTCGTTCTCATGTTGCTTCCCTCCACACCTCCCTCAGAGGGGGCACATGGAGAAGGGCCTCAAATGATGAAATCAGGGTCCAGGTTAGTTCATGTAGTATCATAAGCCAAGCAGGGAGGGGGCGGCAGATGAGAGTGAAACAGAGGATGAGGACTTGGACTGGAACCTGGGGAGGAGGCAGATGGTAGGATGGACTCACAAGGTGCTCCAGCCCCTTCTTGGACAGCTCAGCCCCCTCAGCTCCTGTCCCCCCAAGCTCTGCCGGCGCCACCAGAGATTCAATCTTGCACGTCAGATGTTTCCCAGCCGAGTGCTGCCCAGCTTCCCCTGCCTGAACTGTCACTTGGAACCCCCCTCTGTCGGAGACAGAAGCTGAGGTCAAACTACTTTCGCCCTGTGCTCGGAGGCATTTGAGGTGGAAAATTCAACAGTCTGATCTGAGGAGGAGTCTGCATGTGTGCACATGATCCAAGCCTACTTAAGGGGACTTGGGGGGAACCCAGTTGCTCAGTCAACATCTTACAGCTACGAAGACATACTTAGTCAGTGTTAGTTCAGGGCAAAAGTTCTTAGAAAGCATAGTTAGGTTAGTTAGGTGCACCGCTTTGGATGTCACTATAACTTTAATAAAAAGAAAAAACAGATGTGTCTCAGACTGAGTCCTTTGACTTCGGGCAGGATGTGGGGAGAGAAGGTCCTTGAGGTATTGGTGTTCTGAGTTGCATAAGGCTTTATAGATCAAAAGCAGCACGTTGAATTTGGCTCAGGAACTAATTGGTAGCCAGTGAAGCTTATATGGCCTTTGGGGATGTTATAGTTCTGTGATTTCATTCTGATCTAGCAGCAGGAAATACATTTAAACTAAAGGGACCAACCACAGAATTTGAGAGTTTCAGACATCATGTTGCAATCTGGTTAGAATCTTGCCTTCAAAGTGGGAGTCCCAAAGTTCATGTTGATCATCTAAATCAGGGATAGCCAATATAGTGCCCTCTAGATGTTACAGGGCTACAACTCCCATCAGCCCCACCCAGAGTGGATGATAGAAGTTTTAGCTTACCAACATCCACAGGGTGCCACATTGGCCATGCTGGATTTGAATGCTCAAAGAAGCATTCACATTACAATATATTGTGTATCTTTTCCAGCCCCCTTGAAAACAAGTGACAGAGTAAGATGTTGTTTGAACTTGAAATTTAGAATAATGTTCTGAACATGCACATGAATGTTCATTCATCACTCACAGGAACTTAGGATCCAAACCATTGTGTTCTATATCTTTTGTGGCTTCTTTGGAAATGATTGCAAAGGTCATATTAGGGTTGGGGTCTCAAAATGGAAAATGTGACCCTCAGTATACACACCGAATTTCATTCTGATATCTCAAGCACCATCACCATCACCATCACCATCACCATTATTATTATTATTATTATTATTATTAATATTGCCCACCCTTCACCAATAGGTCCCAGGGCAGGTTACAGAAATTTAAAATACAGTATTAAAACCAGTTAAAATACATTACATTCACAAGAATAGAGCAGGTCCTGAAAAAAACAAGAATAGGGTGGGACCTGAAAGCATTGAGGCAGTTGTCTCATTAGTATATGTTTTACATTTCCCTTCTCCCTCTTTGGAAATGGGGTGGAGGAGGAGATGTGGCCTTTGACCTTAACATATAGAATTGTGTGCTGAACATGTTTACTAAATTTCATCCCAATGTTTGTGAAATTTTATCATACAGAATACTAATAGGCTCATTAAACCAAAGGCCTCACTTGGCTTGGCCAGCAAATGACTGCTTTCCTTTGCATCTCTCTTAAAATCAGTCATTGTCAAGTTGATTTTTTTTTAAAGGTTGTTAATAGCTTGCGGTGGAGCAAACATTTGCATAAGTGTTACCTCGGAGCCCATAACTTGGAGCTAATTGGTTGCTGGTGATTAAAATGATTAAGTGATTGTAATATATATGATTAACCAATTAAATTGTTCTCCAGTGACATTGGCCTAGATCGGCTCTAGAAAGGGAGCATGTTTCCCATCATGCAGGCCAGCAAGATTGTGTTAAGAATATCCCTTTAAAATTTAAACAGTTTAAGGAGATCTCACCAAGAAGATCTTGAAAGATACTTTAATCACCTTGTACCGCTTACATAGCACAGAATCTCTTGTAAGGTGAGCACAGCACATGAATTATTAAAACCAAAATTAGAGAGAAAGAACACAACAGAGCTTTGGAAGGAGGAAATTCAGCTGGCTTTATCGAAGCTATGTCACTTTGCACCACTTGTGGATGTGACCCTCCCTCCTCCCCAAAGGGCACC
Organism: Rhineura floridana; assembly: GCF_030035675.1. Classification (NCBI taxonomy): domain Eukaryota; kingdom Metazoa; phylum Chordata; class Lepidosauria; order Squamata; family Rhineuridae; genus Rhineura; species Rhineura floridana. The sequence continues at coordinate 37,946,203 of NC_084489.1, forward strand.
ATTTATAGTTGGCATCAGTGTAGTTTAGATTTAGAAGAAAGTAATGGTTAGCTCTCTTGCTACCGGGGAAGAGGATTGGGAGAGATTTGGATGACTTTGTAACGGCTTACATTAGGGGTAAATTTGTGGAGTGGGAATCCATCCTAGGTAATGGACTCCTGGCTTTCAAAAGAACTATGCAGGTGGGCAGGAAGTAGCAATTAAGCATATTCTTTTTTGTCAGTCCCCTGGAAGGTTAACCAAAGGGGCAACATGCTGTGTTAGATCTCTCTCCCCATCCCCAGCATTCTGTGTGGCTCACTGTTGTCAAAATAAGGAGCTGCTGTTGCTTCCGGCTCCCCCCTATCCCAATGCAGCCAAGCAAACAATTTAATTCCTGCATCCCTGAGGCTAAGCCCATCACTATCCACATTTATTTTAGATTCGGCTGCTGTGTGTGACCTGCTGTTCTGATTTGATCAGGCTGTGCTGTATCATGTCTGGTGGTGCAAATGTATTGATCTTTTAAGAGACAGGATCACTTTGGATTCACTCTACCCTTCACTCCAGCAGAGGCCATACACTGCTTTTTAAACTTCACATCTTTCTCAGCTGGTTATTCAATATCACCTTGATAAAAACCTTGAGGATACAGTCTGGTGCACATTTTCCTAGAATTTAGTATTAGGTAAATATGCATAGGGTTACATTTCTTAACTCTCATCTGAGTTTTAAAATTTATTTACTTATGACATTTACATTCCATTTCTCCTCCAAGTAGCTCAGGGTGGTGTACATGGTTTACTCCCTCCTAATTTCATCCTCACAACAACCCTGTGAGGTAAGCTAGGCTGAGAGAGAGTGATTGGTCCAGTGTCACCCAGTGAGCTTTATGGTTGACTCAGGATTTGAAACCTGGTGTCCCAGGTCCTAGTCCAACACTCTAACCACTACACTACACTTCCATGCATCCTACTTGCCTAGAAAGCTTGCAGCCTTGATGAATGAATGACAGCTTTAAAAAAAAAAGTTTTTTGCACATATAGTTATTTCATAATATGTGAAGGCATTTGAAGGAACGTCTGGCTTCTCTAATAACATTTTGAAGAAAATGATACCTTAAACGTCACTTCTTTTAAGCTGTGCATTAAAATTACTTTTGAAAACCGATTAACTAAATTGATTCCCATGATTTCTGTTCCTTCTTTCCTATACCCAAAGGGTAGTCAAGGCAGCTTATAATAAACCCACAACTAGAGTCATTAAAAATAAATATATCATAAATACAAAGCAATGATAAGGCACAAATTAAGGCAGAAGATGAAAGCAGAAATTAAAACATGATTAAAACTGCTATTCACTGGAATAAAACAGCCTTCACCACCTGCTAAAGGCAGACACTAAAATGATAAAGAGCACCTCCTTAGAGATGCTATTCCATAATCCGAATGCCACAGTTGAGAAGGTTCTCAACTCATGCCTACCAGCTGTATCTCAGACAGAAAGGCAACATGGAGGAGGACTTCTGTAGTGGAATAGAGTTATTTTCAGTGTCAACAAGAGGAGACAGTTCTGAAGATACTATAAGAAGATAAGAAGAGCCCTGCTGGGTCAGGGCAAAGGCCCATCTAGTCCAACATCCTGTTCTCACAGTGGCCAGTTAGATGCCTATGGGAGGCCTGCAAGCAGGACCTGAGAGCAATAGTGGTCTCCCCACTTGCAATCCCCAGCAACTGATTATGGCTGGCAGCCATTGATAACCTCATCCACGAATTTGTCTAATCCCTTTTTTAAATCATCCAAATTCGTGACCAAACCCTAGACCTTTAGGGAGGGTTTAACTAGGGACTGCGCCCCTGCTCACTCCACTTACCCAACCCCCACTCCCCCACATTAACTCCCTAGAGCTTCCCCTTTCAACCCTTTTCACCTTCCCAGCCTCATTTCTGAAGCCACTTCTCATCTATTCTAGAAACCCATTTTGCACTCCTGTTTTCACCTTCACTTCATGTCCACGTCTCCTCTTTCTCCTTTTGTGCAACTCCCCCTTGCACATAGACTACCTCCAAGGTAACCTCCTGCATCTTCCTCCTTCCACACATCGCAACTGCTAAACATCCTTTTCACCTTCCATCTGGGCAAGATCTTGAACGAGTGGTTGCTGACCAGCTCCAGGCGCTATTGGATGAAACCGATTATCTAGATCCATTTCAATCGGGTTTCAGGCCTGGTTTTGGCACTGAGACAGCCTTGGTCGCCCTGTTTGATGACCTATGTCGGGAGAGAGACAGAGGGAGTGTAACTCTGCTGATTCTCCTTGATCTCTCAGCGGCTTTTGATACCATCGACCATGGTATCCTTCTGGAGAGGCTCGTGGAGTTGGGAGTTGGAGGCACTGCTTGGCAGTGGTTCCGCTCCTACTTAGCGGGTCGTCTCCAGAAGATAGTGCTTGAGGAACATTGCTCGACACCGTGGGTTCTTCAATGTGGGGTCCCGTAGGGTTCAGTTTTGTCTCCCATGCTTTTTAACAGCTATATGAAGCCTCTGGGTGCGGTCATCAGGAGTTTTGGAGTGCGTTGTCATCAGTACGCTGATGACACGCAGCTCTACTTCTCCTTTTCATCTTCTTCAGGTGAGGCGGTCGATGTGCTGAACCGGTGCCTGGCCGCGACAATGGACTGGATGAGAACTAACAAACTGAGATTCAATCCTGATAAGACTGAGATGCTGCTGGTGGATGGTTTCTCTGATCAGATGGTGGATATATACCCTGTCCTGGATGGGGTTACACTCCCCCTAAAGGAGCAGGTTCGTAGTCTGGGAGTCGTTTTAGACTCTTCCCTTTCACTCGAGGCTCATGTAGCCTCGGTGGCCCGGAATGCGTTCTACCAACTTCGGTTGGTAGCCCAACTATGTCCCTATCTGAGTAAGGAACACCTCACATCAGTGGTACATGCTCTGGTAACCTCGCGTCTGGACTACTGCAACGCGCTTTACGTAGGGCTACCTTTGAAGACGGTTCAGAAGCTACAGCTAGTGCAAAATGCGGCGGCCAGACTGGTAACAAGAACCAAGCGGTCTGAGCATATAACACCTGTTCTGGCTCGCTTGCACTGGCTTCCCATATGCTTCCGGGCAAAATTCAAAGTGTTGGTATTAACCTATAAAGCCTTATACGGCGCGGGACCACGTTATCTGTCGGAACACCTCTCCTGATATGAACCTGCCTGTTCACTACAGTCTACTACGAAGGTCCTCCTCCGGGTCCCAACCCATAGGGAGGCCCGGAGGGTGGTGACAAGATCTAGGGCCTTCTCAGTGGTGGCCCCCGAACTATGGAATAGTCTTCCCGAGGAGGTGCGCTTGGCGCCAACACTATCATCTTTTCGGCGCCAAGTTAAAACCTTCCTCTTCTCTGAGGCATTTTAATTTAAGTTAATTTAATTTTAAATTGTTGTAATCTGATTTTAGTTTGTACAGTTTTTATATACTCTGTTTTATGAGATTGTGTAATTTTATTGTATTTTTTGATGTACACCGCCCAGAGAGCTATTGCTAGTCGGGCGGTATATAAGTTTAATTAATAATAATAATAATAATAATTTTGAAGCTACTATCCCCTCCTATTTTGCAGCACCTTTCTTTACCCCCCATTCCCATGCCTCCTACTCACACATTTTCTGCAAATCCATCTGCAGCCCCATTTTCACCTTCCCCCTGTTTTCCTTCCTTACCCCTCCCTTTTCTCAACTCAGTGGCCTTATAGGCCTCTTCCAACTGGACTATTCTATGATTCTATAAACTCCTCCTTGCACACAGACCACCCACACTTCCATGCCTCCTCCCTTCTCTCCTATTCTGCAGCTCCCCTTTGCACACCCACCCCATTTTCAGCTTCAATGCCTTTCCCTACCTCTTCCCCCCCTTTTTCTCAACTCCCCTTTGTATACAGACCACCCCAATTTCCATGCCTTCTCTCTTCTGCCCTATTCTGCAGTCCTCTTTTTGCATACCCACCCATGATGGTATATGTTGCTGTATCTTTAATATGAATAGAATCTGAAGAGCAAGCCTGTCATATTGCTTGTTCAGTTAGAGAAGGTTAAGAAAGGTCATTTGATGGATGTTGTACGTATATGGGTGTTTGCTTGTTAATCAAACACCTATTCTAAATTACTACATTACTACACTGAATCTGGAACTTCATGTTGAAGACAACACATGGTACCAGGAGTGAAATACATTGTGTGAAGGTACAATAGAATATTTGAGGTTTCTGCATGCTTTATCTCTTTCACATGAGGCAACTGAAGAATGGAAGAGGAAGATATTTGAGTACAGTGAGAGAGACACTAAAAGGGGGGAAAGGCCATTTTAAACAATGGCAGTGATTTGAGTGAAGCAGGGTTTGAGAGACACAGAGAAAAATGGCAGTTTTAAAGAATGGCAGAGGGTTGAGTAGAGTAAGTAGGCATTTGAGTACAGTGAGAAGAGAGTTGGGGAAAGCTCTGTTGTGTTAGTGTCCGTGTTCTACCCATCTCTGCATTTCTCCTTGTTAAAACTTTTTTTTTAAAGCCTCACAACCCCTCATTTTTCCAGGATTGTGATGCAGTACTACAAATCCTTCAATAGGGGCTGAGTGATGACACTCTTATGTTTTTATTATATATAAGGAAAAAATTTGAATCTGAGATTTACAGGGCCAGCGCCAGGCATGCCAGGCATGCTCCCTTGGGCACACGTGCCTACCTACCTGTCTTCTGCGATCCGTGACAGTGTCAGCTCCCGACCTTGCCACGGATCATGGCAAGGGAGCTCCCAGACACCCCCCTACTGCCATGCAGGCCTGCGAGGCCCGCCTGCATAGCCCACCTACCTCTCCCTTGACATAATACTGGTTGTGCTGCGGGTGCAAGCCTGCCATCAACCAAGATAGTGGAAGGCAAATCAGTCCCTTAGGGAAACCTTGGCCACCATCTTAGTTGATGGCAGGCTTGTGTCTGCAGCACAACCAACATTTACGTCAAGGGAGAGGTAGGTGGGGCTGTGCAGCAGTAAAGGGGGTGTCTGGGAGCTCTCTCTCGTGATCTGGAGCAGGGTCGGGAGCTGATACTGCCACAGATCACGGAAGGGAGCACTACCCACCCACCCTAAGGAGGGGCCCTTCAAGGGCCCTCAGCCAGGGCCTGACCTGGCCGCCCTCTGGCACCAGCCCTGCTGAGATAGTCAGAATGCTGAATTCTGCACCCGGTACCAAACACTGGTTTTGTTGTACTTCTCCAGAATGGTGTACTGCCCCCAGTGCTGCCCATTATTTTGCTCAATATTTTATGGAAGGTTGATATTAGTCTTCTCCATAACCAGATTCTGTATAGCAGAGGTGGCTAACCTGTTACCTTCCAGATGTTGTTGCCCTACAGCTCTCATCATCCCTGACCATTGGCTATTGTGGCTGGGGCTAACGGGAGCTGGAGTCCAACAATTTCTGGTCAGCCGCCTCTGCTGGTACAGCTAATTAATTTTATGTATTTTTATTTCTTTGAAATGTTTCATCACTGTCCTTCATCAAAAGGCTCCAGGCTAGTTCTTTGGCAACAGTATTCTCTCTCCCTCACAGAAATCTGCTGCCTTAAATGATGGTAGAAGCTGTTTTCTTACCTAATTTTCTGACAGTATTTCAAAAGGTTGTTAAAAAGGAACAATAAAGTTTTAAAACTTGTTTTTTAAGTATCTGTCTCAAAGTCCAGCTGGCTTAAAGAATCAATGAAACAGCATTATTTAGAAGTGCTGGATTCAGGCTATCCTCCTGACTAATCTATATTTCAAAAATGAGATTGAACTCTTCAGTGATCTTTCTATAGATTTGATCTGATCCTGGCAGTTTTAAGGATTAAAAAAAATCCCTGTTGCAGTAATATGGAAGCTGTCTTCTTTGCTTGGCCTTCTGATTAGTCTCAATAAAAGTGGACAGCAAACTCATTATTGGATACAAGACAGGAGCTGGAACCTATAGCCACGGATAACATGGTGTGTATTATCCCTATTGAGAGCTATACAAGCTACAGGTTCATTAATCGGTTCCCTGAATTTGTTTGCGCCAAATTTATCACAACATGTGTACAAGAATCAAGAACTCCACAAAACATTTGTGCTCCCTCACGTAATTTAAATTAAATATTAGAAACTACAGGGAAGGGCATAGGTCAGTGGTAGCAGGGCATCTGCTTCATATGCAGAGGATCTAGGTTCAGTCCCCAGCACCTCCAGGTAGGGCTGGGAGAGAACTCCTGTCTGAAATCCTAGAGAACCACTGCCAGTCAATGTAGCCAATACCAATGGTCTGACTTAGCCGTAAGGCAGCATCCTATATTCCTCTCTTGCACTTTTGGGGTTCTGTGACTCCCACTTCTGAACTGGTGATAATCTTATCATGGCTAATCTTCCAATCATTGACCCATTCTCCTTCTTTTACAGAAGATGCATGCCATGGTGGGTTGCCGTATTATGAAATATTTTGGTACTGAAAAAAAGGGATATATGTAAAGAACAGTAGCTAAACAGATAAATGTGTCAACCCAGTGCAAAGAGGGCGGTGAGATGGTTGAGATGCCACCTCACATCTTTTCAGGCAGATCTATAGCCATCTGACTTCTTTTCAGGAGAACATTACTAAGTCTGGCCTAACCATTCCATTTCTTTTTTCCCCCTTCCACTTTGAAACCATCCCACTTTTATCTTTCCCACTTTGGGCACTCATTTCACCTCCTAACAAAGTCTGTCCTACAGAACACCAGAAAAAATGGCTAGCTGTAACACATTTCAAACATCTCAGATGTTTGAAAACAGAGAGCTTCGCTATCAACAGCTCATAGGCTGGCCTTGTGTTCTACTTTACCGAGGAAAGTCCTCCATCATTTGAAGGGCTGCCCAGCTGAAGTCCAGTTTAAAGATAAGGAACCATAAAAAGGGAGAACATGGGCTTTGAAGTTTCTCCAACTGATCAGGCACACAGGTCACGAAGTCTCAGCTTCCCCCACCTTGCTGAGACATATTGTATTTCTGTTTAAATCATAGTAATTTTTTAAAAAAATTGCATCTACATACATAAATTAGCATATGCCATTTTATGCAAATATTTGCCTTCTTTTTGGCTGATGCAGTTCCTCTTTCTTGGTGATGTGTAAATAGCTACTCTAACAGCTCATAGCACTCTGACAGAAAGAAACAATCTACAAAGTTGGTATTTTCACTGCATATTAACTCCATCTTCATAATCCCAACACTGATCATAAAGTATCATTGAATACTCATTATTCAAAAGGCACATGTGGAAGTCAGACACATGCCTTGCTATTCCTTGGTTTTAAGTTATATATAGATAATTACATTATCTAGAACACCATGCTCTGGAACTGTTTTTCATTTCTTCACCCAATATGGTTTCTAATTCCATTAGCGCTGCTTATTTCTTGAGCATAGTCCGTGTGGTCTCTGTTTGCTTTGTTCTTCAGTGCATGACCTTGCATATAACTCATAACTGTACTAAAATGCAAATTTTGTACTTGCTGTCAGTTTCATCAAAATATACAGGTCAATAAGACAAACCTCTGCTTGGCACTATTTCCCAGTTTCTCGTCATTGTACTTCTGTTAACTCTGTCCTAGGTAACTGATAAGTATTAAGTGCAGCTGGTTTGAAAATTGATAACTTTGGATTTCTAGTTCATTATCGTACATCCTATGAATTCATTATCATTTCTGTACATGTAAACTTTGCACACGTGTATTATCTATTTGCCTTACCCTTAACAATCAAATGTAGTATTATTTTCTGTGACTATAAATCTGTCTGATTTCCATTTAGCCATGTTATCATTCTGATCACCATTAATAGCATTTCAATCTTTTAATTCTTTGTATATCCATACTGGCTATTCTATTATTCAGTCCAAGAGGACTATCAGGCTAATATGTCTACAGTTTGCTAAGGTAATTATATTTTTCTATTGCTACTGCATTGATTTTCTTCCATTAATAGTTATGAAATTTCCCAGTTTTTCTAAAGATGATGAAAATCATAAACATTTTGGCATTTTTTTAAAAGAAAGGCAAGTCTTGAATGCATATTTCCCTATATGATGCCCCATAGGATACCATAGGATAGTGCTGAGAACATTATGCATAACTTTGTTGTTGAAGTCAATGGGTCCTTAACTCTGTAAAATATTTACTGCATAATAGCCTTCCTTTCTTAAACTTATAAAAATGCTTGATAAACAGGCAAGAAAGTTTTCTGAATGGTAGGTTCACAATATACCTTTTCACAAAGAGAGAGAAATGCATAGGATAGCACCTAAAAAGTATACTTTTGAACAGTTGTAGTGTTCAGTTTTTCCTAGAATTAACATAACTTAAAAATTATCAAAATTAGGGTTAGCTGTCCTTTCTGTTTCAAATGCAAGAAAAACCAAATTTGCTAAATGCTTATGAGTCACTGAAAGTTTCTGCAGCTAAATGATCTGAATTAGAACCATAAATTGGAAAATCAAAAATTAGGCCTGAGTAACAGTTTAGATGGCTAGCCAGCCAGCACTGTATTGTGCACAGCAGTGTTTCTATTCCTCTAGGGGTGTTCTCATCCTTTGACATCAAGTACTCAAGAAAAAGAAGAAAAATAGCCACTATGATTGTGAGTATAGTGAGTGCTTTAAGAGAGTACAGGGTAACTTAGGGTAGATACTTTTAAAGATTACTTTAAGTTTTTATTTCATCCTTTAGTAATAAGCACCAAATCCTGCTCTACTCATCGTCATAACTGCAAAATAAACAAACTGTTACTTCTTATTGCAGGCAAGCAAACATGCTCCTTTATTGCTGGCTGGGAAAGAACAGAACTGAAACTGGGGAAAAAAGCAGAGCAAAGGAAAGTCCAAGGAGTGGAGTCTAATTCTAGCCCATAATACAAAGTACAATATTTATTTAACTTTTCAAGGGCCATGTTACTACACAGGCTGTTTTTTCAGGATAACTTATGTAATTATAGGGCGACTGTGATAATAAAAAATCCACCCTCAGTCAGAGAAAGTCTTGAGTGAACAGACTTTTAGGGGCTCTTCCAGATGAGGCTTTTGTGTACTTCTCCTGCCTCATTAACTGAAATTTTTAGAGGGTCCTGTTCTTAGATTGCTCTTGTTCTTAAAACAAGCTGTCATTCTTTAAATGGGGCTGTCACTGTCTGCCATGTCACAAATTAAAAAGATATTTTTTTAAAAAAATCTAAGGGGACAGCTCCAGAGGGGTGCACCCAGTTGCCCCACCCTGGCTACAGGGCTGGGGAGGGGGTTACAGTGTGATCTACAGTAGCAAGCCTTGCCCTTGCCCTACACATGTTCACTAGTCTGTCTGAACATTTGCAAACTGTATGTCCTTATGTGCTGTAGCACAATCGGTGGCTACACATAGAGTTTGTATGCATGTTGGGATCATAAATCTCCCGAACATGTCTAGGTTAAGGAGGCGGGGCTTGCTGTCATAGTTCTACTTCCTCTGTCATGTGCAGTGATCATGTAAGAAGATGTCTTTGGATGTGACAGTGTTGTCATGCCCTTTCTTTCCACAACAAGGAAAACAAGAGAAGAGGGGAAGCAAATAATCTGCAGCATCCCAAACTCTTTCCTTAAACTGGATATTAAAATAAATCACTGGCTTACTACAGGAGTCATCTGAGCATGCTTGGCACTATAGGCAAAATGATCATAAAACATTCAGGAACCTTTATTAACAAACAATGATGCTGCCAGTTGTTCAGATTAACCACCGGGTTCATGCTTCAGTGACTGGGCTTAGGATGCAGTCAAGAAAACGTCACTATGTACATTGTACACACCCTTCTAGAGTGACATTCTGTCCCAGATGGACTGGAGACCTACTTTCCACTTTATACTTATACAAGATCATCTAATTGTAGTTATCTATTGCAATTGCAGATTACATAAAACTCAAGGAACTGTATATCTGGATCAAACAAGGTATCTGGGAACGCCTAATATGGTGCTTTAAAAAAAAAATCAACTTGCTACTTATTCATAATATTTGAAGTGTTCCAGGAAGTCTAGGCACTTGTCCATCACCATCATGTATTTTGGGAATCCCTCACCTAATCCTTAAATGCTCAGTCTCTATCCTAATATTGTCGGCCTTCTGAACATTTCTTACAAGCTCCAATCAAATGGCTGAGAAATACCACAGGGGCTTGTTGTTCCAACCAATTTGATGCCATTTGTGACCTTTGCAAAATGTCATAAACAGAAGTCAAGTCAAGATTCTGGCCAGCTGCATGCATGTTTCAGAGTCTAAGGTCCAGGTAATGAGATTCCATAGGGAGTCTTAATATAAGTTCAGTACAGAAGCAGGGTGGAGAGGAGAAGACAGCACCAAATTCAGAAGTACAGGGCCCCTTGATGATAGTCACACCATGCCCTGTAGTTTGCTTGCTTGCTCTCTGTCATCATTCTCCATACTCCTCAGTCCTTCCCCTGTGTGCCTCCTCCCACAACAATAGACGTTCCAATCAGCCTGAAAGGGGAGTATGTTAAGAGTGTGTTAGCTATTGAGAAGAGTCTTCTCAGTGACTGACTCACCTCCTTTCACTCTGATTGGCTCCAATCAGCAAGAAAGGACAAGGAAGCATGTTAGAAGATTTGTCTTAGTGGCCAACACATTCCCCTTTCATGCTGATTGGCTCATAGGACGCTGTAAACATAGGGACCTAGCTGGGACCCTGCTCTCAAAAAGCAAGGGGTCTAAGATCCCCCAAACCCTGGACAACTACACCCCTGGCAGTATACCTACCACTTGGTGTCCTCCTTTCAAAGACGAGCAACAGCTTTGTGGATGGGATCCATCTGGATTGTGGCTGGTGGGCAAGCATTAACTCTTGTCATCATATGCTGTGACTGCCATTCTGCTTGGGGGGGAGGCAGGGGGAGGCTGCTATTTCCATTGGAAAAATATGTCGTGCTAATAGCTTTCATGTAATTAGCATTGCAAATCGCTGCCCTCCTATTAATCCCTCAGCAACTGTTGCATGTTGGTTACCAACATCAGGAAATAAACCTAGCTTTAAACTGCCATGAATAGGACACCTACTCAGAAACTCTCCAGAGAATCTGCAGACTGTCATTAGGTCTACAGCAATGTATACTTTGTTGCCGTAAGATTAATATTCAAGCGATTCCTGTTGCTGTGCCTCTCTCAGCAATTATGCTTACATGTATGCATATGGGGGAAAGGATAGAAATAACGTGTAGTGTCTTAGAGGCTCCTCAGTTGTGTCAGTTTTAAAATATGAGTGCTCTATGAGCTTGTGACTTCCTTGTGCTGTTTATACATTATCCTGACTGTGCACCAACCAAGTTATGTGCAACAGTACTTCATTATTTTAATTAAGCTTATTGCAAGAGTAATCATCATTGCCATCAGTATCAATCATCAGCAATATTTGCGATGATTGCTGTAAATGATGACGGTCCTAGCTGACAATAAATGATAACGCTGCCGTCTTAAGCTGACACTTCATTGGACTTTGCAGGGTTGCTCTAAATACTCCTGGGCTTGCAACATAAAGAGCTATTTATCTATGACAAAAGCCGGGTCTACAGCATATTTTTTTTCTTTCCAAATGGATACATTCATAATGCTTGCAAAATTTATTCTTTTTGCTTGTGGGTCTGAAACACAGTTGAAATTAAATGAGAGAGCTTTAAGCCCTGGGTTGTGGGAGAAAAGATAAAACCCATTGCCTAAATATATATTAATTGAGTTATAATTTTCTTTTTTGAAAGAGAGAGGAAATGAAGTTGCTTGGATTGCAAGGTTGCATTTTCCAATCACCAATTATAAAAGGAGAAGAAAGAGAAATAGGCCAAGAGAGGAGAATGATGTTACATATTTTAAATGAACAGCTCTTCCTTTAAAAAGGGAACTTCTGCAAAATTTAAATAAACTCTCTTGAACTTGGCTGTTTTTTTTTTGTTGTTGTTACATTGCCATGGTTGAAGTGATGACTAATTCCACAGACTTTGTTCTACCGATATTCTTAATTGGGTAAGGAAACCCTAGGCATTTTAGAAATCATATTTCATTTATGAGATTGTTGGAAAGAGTATTCTTAGCAGTGCACCCTAAACTATCTGTGGACTGCACACTTTTATTACTGTTTACTGGTTCTCTACCACAAACCGAGCCTCATTTACTTAAAGGATCGCCTTTCCCCATATATGCCCACTCAACCACTCCAATCTTCAGAACTGGCATTTTTACAAGTGTCAGTTGATGTTAGTTCTGCGCTTGTAAGAAATGTAGCATGCCAGCGCTTACACTCTGGAACCCTCTGCTCAATTGGCATTAGGCAGGCACCTTCACTGCACTGTTTTCGGTGTCTGCTATGAACTTTTTTTGGTTTGGCAAGCCTTCCCAGATATGTAAACCCGACATGTATTTAATATTTCATTTTATTTTATAATGTGTATGTGTGTGTGTATAGATATCTGCTGATGTTATTTATATTTTGGCAGGAGAGCCCAGGGCAGCAAACAAAATACTAGAAACACTCTGAAACATCTAAAAAACAGACTTTAAAATATATAAAAATAAATACATCTTTAAAAACAAATTAAAACAAAACATATTTTAAAAACATCTTTTTAAAACAGCTTTTAAAATATATTAAAAAGCAATTCCGGCACAGACACAGACTGAGATAAGGTCTCTACTTAAAAGGCTTATTGAAAGATAAAAGTCTTCAGTAGGTGCTGAAAAGATAACAGAGATGGCGCCTGTCTAATATTTAAGGGGAGAGAATTCAAAAGGGTAGGTGCCACTACACTAAAGCTCTGCTTCCTATGTTGTGTGGAACGGATCTCCCGCTAAAATAAAATAGTATCTGCAGGAGGCCCTCACCTGCAGAGCAGTGATTGACTGAGTATATAAGGGATAAAGCGATCTTGCAGGTATCCTGGTCCCAAGCTCTATAAGGCTTTGTACACCAAAACCAGAAACCTGAACTTGGCCCAATTGCTAATGAGCAGACAGTGCAATGCTTGCAGCAGTGGGGTGACATCTTGGTGATACCCTGTCCCAGTGAGCAGTCATGCCGCCACATTTTGCACCAGCTGCAACTTCCAGATCAGCCAGCAGCCCCACATACAGCACATTACAGTAATCCAGCCTGGAGGTTACCAGTGCATGGACAGCAGTGGCCAGGCTATCCTGGTCTAGAAATGTCCGCAGCTGTCTTACCAGCCAAAGCTGGTAAAAGGCACTCCTAACCACTGAGGTCACCTAGGCCTCTAGCAACAAAGATGGATCCAGGAGCACCCCCAGACTACAAGTCTGCTCTTTCAGAGGGAGTACGACCCCATCCAAAGCAGGCAACTGATCAATTATCTGAACTTGGGAACCACCAACCCACAGCGCCTCTGTCTTGCTAGGACTAAGACTTAGTTGATTGGCCCTCATCCAGCCCACCATTGAGTCCAGGCACCGGTTAAGGGCTTGCACAGCCTCTCCCAATCCAGAAGTTACAGAGAAATAGAGCTGGGTATCATCAGCATACTGCTGACACCTCACCTCAAATCTCTTGATGACTGCTCCCAAGGGCTTTATATAGATATTAAACAGCATTGGGTACAAGACGGCACACTGTGGCATCCCAAGCACAACTGCTGGGGGCTGAAAGACAATCACCCAATGCTATTCTCTTAAAATTACCTTGGACATAGGATCAGAACCACTGTAAAACAAGTGCCTCCAACACCCATCTCACCAAGTTGGCCCAGAAGGATACCATGGTCAATGCTATCAAAAGTTGCTGAGAGATCAAGTAAGAATTATAGTCACACTCCCCTGTCCTTCTCCTGATAAAAGTCATCCATCAAGGCAACCAAGGCCGGTTCAGTCCCATAACCAGGCCTCAACCCAGATTGGAATGGGTCAAGATAATCTGTTTCATCCAAAAGTACTTACAATTGCTGTGCCACAACCCTCTCAATCACCTTCCCTAAAAAGGGGGTATTTGCAACCAGGTAGTAGTTGTCATAAACCAATGGGTCCAGAGTGGGCTTTTTCAGGAGCGGATAGATCATCACCTCTTTCAGGGTGGCTGGGACCACTCCCTCTCACAAAAACACGTTGACCACACCATGGATCCACTTAGTCATTCCCCCTCCACAAGATTTAATAAGCCAAGAAGGGCAATGGTTGGGAGGACCCATTGCTGGCTGCATTGTTGCAAGCACCTTGTCCACATTATCAGGCCACATTAACTGAAACTGATTCCAAGAAGTTGCAGCAGACGTTGCACTGGGGACTGCAGTAGATGCGGATGGGGCATCACGATTGCTATGGAAGCGAGCAACTTTACCCTTGAAGGGCCTTGCAAACAATTCACAGTGGACCTCTGAAGAGTCTAAAACTCCATTTCCTGGAGTTGATGTCAGCAGATCTTTGCCCATCATGAGGTCCAATTTGGCCCATGAGGCCATTTTCTGCAAATCACACACACCTGTCAATCAGCTGATGTCACTGGGTGATGCCAACTGATTGGGGAGTCAATCCTGTTGGGTGTTGCTTCACCAGCGTGTTTCCTGTGAACACCAGGATTGAAGTCTCTGCTGATCGGCTAAACTTAGACTTAGTTCATGCTTTGCTGTACAACAAAAGTATGGAAAATCATTTTTAATTGTTTTGTTTATGTTTTTACAGTGAAATTACTTTGAGATGTTTTATGGGAAGCAATTAATAAATAGAATCAAATAAGTAGTTCCAGGAAAAGATGGTACAATGTGACTTTCTCTAAGCTTGAGTTTAGATTGCAGTACCTATGCTCAGCTTGAAATTTTCTGCATAGCTGTCAGGATAAGGGAAGATTAAACTGGGCTAAGAGTGGGAACTAAGTGTTATTTCAACTAGGTGTGTCCAGTAAATTAGTGTGTCAGGACTGTCTGCCTCCCTCCCTCCCCTCCCCCCCAAAAGCTGCATAGAGAATTACACTAATAGCTCCTGCATCTAAAATGGCAACTAAGCTACTTTTCTCTTGGACAAAAAATCTACAAATGATAGTGAGGTGTTATTAACATATGTAAAAGAAATACAAAACAAGAAAAATGCATTAAGAGCAATCTTAATGTACTGCCAAGCTAGTAACCAGCTTACCTTAGTTATTTAATTTATTTAATAGAATTTATATCCCACTCCATCAGATGGGTCACAACTATTTCAGACACAATAAACAATAAAAACAACTATAAAAGATACTTTAAAAGATACTTTAAAAATCTCCACATCTCTTCAGTATTTCACTCAGTACCAAGTTTCCCTCGGCCTCTTCAGAAAGCCTGGCAGGAGAGGAGAGTCTGCAGCTCTTGTTGAAAAATGACCAAATATGGTGCTAGCCAAAGTTCGAAGGGAAGGATGGTCCATAACTAGAGTGCTATTACTGAGAAGCTCAGAACTCTGGAGAGGAAACTTCAGTGTGCCAGGGTAAAACAAAAAGAACGCAACGTGGGTATGAACTGTTCAAATGTTTATTCAGGTGCAACACATTTTGGGTCAACTGGACTGTTTCTCAACAGCAATCTGTAATACAGTAAAAACTAAATTAATACACCATAGGACCATAAATCCTTAAATGTTTAAATAACTACAAAACCAACAACATATATTATTTGTCACTCCTTACATGTCAACACACTGAGAAATACTAAACACACAGGTTATAAAACATAGAGGGGGCAACCCAAAAGTTTTTTTTTAAAAAAAGTATTCCCAACATAATTTACCTTAAAAACCTTGACAGTTACTCCTTTGGATGCTGCTTCAGATGCCCATGTCCTAAGCATGTCAATACTAACGTCTTGAATTTGGCCCCGTGGCAAACAGGTTTACTACAGCAGAACTTCAGCATAATTTAGTTGAGATCCAGTGTCCTTCCAGCACAACAGCTGAGAAGAAAATAAACACACACACAAATGTAGTAATACTAGCTTCCACTCTGCAACCATCTAGATTCTACGGCAACACCAGTGACTCCCACCACTCATATAGCGGTATGCTGATAACCCCCCCTAGCAGTTAGGCACTGAATGGGCCAACCTATGCACAGTGATGGGGAAACATCTTCATGATGTCCCACCATGACCCCCCCTGATCCAGGTACCTCTATAGCAACAGCCACCATTGGACAGGCAATAAAAACACAGAATATTTGGGACAAACTGCGTAAGATGTGATTCTTAATACATTTATTTATAGACCACTCCAATTATAAGATATCAGAACAGTGTACAGAAAACCAAATATAAAATGTTTACCCAAAATGAATATAGTTAAAATGACAATTCAGCTCTACAAGAGATAAGCAAACAATAATTACAAAATTCATTCTGGGGGAAAAATCATTCTAAAAAGTTCATTCTGAAAACACATCAGTTGGAAGCCTATCCGTTCTTTTTTAAAAAAAACTAATTGTAGATATGTGGGGTTCTGATTTTCCTTGTGATCACAGCATTGAAGAGGGGTTTAACTCTTCCCATCTGAGCCATGATCCTGATGAAAATCCGCCTGTGCTGCTATAATGATAATGATAATAATAAATAAATTGCTCATTAACTAAAAAGTCTCTAAATTGCATTTAAAAACACAAACGAATACATTATACCATAGGGGAAGGGAAAATAATATTAAACATTTAAAAATCATTTATATACATATAACACACACAACACACACACACACACATGCTCTTCCCATAATAGCCTTAGCACAGTGACAGTAAAACAAAACCAGCTCACTCAATCAAAGGCCTGGGGGGAAAGATAAGTCTTGATCTGACACCAAAAAGATGTCCGTGAAGGCACCAGGCAGTCCTCGCTGGGGAGAGAGCCAGAGATGGGGAGCCATACCTGAAAAGGCTCTCTCCCTCATCATCACCCTCCCAGCTTTCCTCAGAGGAGGGACCCGGAGAAGGGCCTCAGATGGAATCATATTGGGAGAGGTGCTGTAGAAGATATTGGGGCCCTTAGCCATAAAGAGCTTCATAGGTCAAAGCCAGCACTTTGGCTAAGTGGCACTAAGGGCTGATAGCAGTGCAGAGGAGCACAATTTTCAACAAGATTACAGCTGTGGAAAGAAGGGTTAAACCTCACCTCCTCAATGAAAATTAAATTGATATCCTTACAAGTGTCTACAAAGAGTCTACAAATAGCCATCCTTTTTGAATGCACAACACACAGAGAAGGAAGGACAGGAAGTCTAGAACAACACACAGGCAGCTTGCTTGGTAGTAAGGATACAAAATCCGACAATTTCAGTTGTCTGTGTCTCCTTTTTCCAATCTTAAATTCAGTTTTCCAGATTTCTGCAGCTATTTGCAGTTTTTATCTTCATAAAAATTATTCATAATTTTAGTGTGAATTTCTTCTAATAATTTTTGTATGCTGTTTTGACTCATGTACACATTTTTACAAGCAATTTCACCTAACATAATGCATTTTTCTGTTATTTTCACTAATATATTAATTTTTATGTGTACTTCCCCCTAATATTGCAAACATTGTTTGGCTGATATCGCAAAATTTGGATGTGCAATTGTGTTTCAGTTCTCATATTATTTTGGAAAGTGCAAATTGATAGATTCAGCTTTAAATGCAAACAGAGTTGAATTTCTCTCCCATCCCTAGTTGAGAGGAGGCATATACTCTCTCTCTCTCTCTCTCTCTCTCTCTCTCTCTCTTCCCTGAGAAAACAGGACTCTGAGATGGAAATCAGCCTTGCCAGAGGCATGGTCAATATAATTGTGTGCCTGGCCAGCAACCATAATATCAGAGGCAAAGGAGAGGGAACAGGTCTCCCTCTTCAGCTATACAGATTCAGCCAAACAGCTCAGGATCAACAGGGTTGTGTGGGAAGCCCTAGCCTTGTGGAACAGCTCAGATTTCACACTCAGGAGACATTGGATGATAACCCTTCATGTGGATCTCCCACTAGAAAAGTTTGGAAGGATACCTTACACAGTGCCAGAGCAATCAGAGAGACAACTGCATTGGCCAACTTCCTACCTTTCACATGACACAAGAGTCTATAGGGCTTTTTACTCTTCCACCAGCAGCATCATAAACATTACAGGTCCTTGAGAGTTCTTCCTGTCTCAGCAACTGCCACTAGCCCTCCTCTCATTATCTGCTTTCCTTTACTTGTCTCTAATTTTTCTCTATTGGCAGTGGTGATGGGGAAAGGCTAATAGAAGCCATAGGTGGGGACAGACTGTTTAGATGTTGTTGGACTCCAACTCCCATCAGCCCTAACCAGCAGGGACATTCCTGTGGTCAGGGATGATGGGAGCTGTAGTTCAACATCATCTATAGGGCCACAGGTTCCCAGAGCTTGGAAACCTTTTTTTGAACTACAACTCCCATCAGCTCCAGCCAGCATGGCCACTGGATTGAGCTGAAGGGAGTTGTAGTTCAAAGAAAGTAACTTTTCCAAGCTCTGCAGGTTCCTCATCTCTACCCTATATGAAGTACCCAGAGCATCATGGGAAATTCATGGGTCTAAATGTCCCAAGTTAAGCACTTTGGTTTAAGCCAAAGTAGTAGATGCATTGGAAACTCAGGTGTTTCAGAACTAAGCTAAACCAGCTTGTGGACTGGTCTGGAAATGTCAAAGCAAACACAAAAACAAGGTAACATTTTTTTATCATTAATTTTTATTCAAATTTTCAAAGACAAAAAACAAAACAAAACAAAAACAATTAAACAATAAAATAAAATGTTGACTTCCGATTTGTCGCAGATCAGTTATAGGTCTACAATATATAACAATCCTGTCTCTAAAATTATATTATAAAATCACTTTCCTCCAGTAGTTATCTTAATTAATCATCAAATCTCATAAACATTACTTTATTCTTTCCACAAAAAGTCAAAGAGAGGTTTCAGTTCCTTGAGAGATATATCTTTCAATTTTTCTCCAAATAAACATGTCGCTTAATCCATCTGATTCAAATCTGTTAGGCCCAATAATTTCAATAGCCATTCTTCCATTATCTGTATTAATTCCATCTTCCATCTTCAATAATCCTGTTAAGTCCAGTAATTTCAGTAGCCATTCTTCCATTATCAGTATCCCATAATAATCTTGTTGTCATAGCCATAGTCCAAATAAACATATTGATTAATCCATCTCGTCAAATCTGTTAGGTCCAATAATTTCCATAACCATTCTTCCATTATCAATATTAATTCCATCTTCCATCTTCAATAGTCCTGTTAAATCCAGTGGTTTCAGTATCCATTCATCCATTATCAGTATCCCCTGATGATCTTGCTGTCACAGCCATAGTCATATAACAAGAGTCTGATGGGAATTTCCCCCATCACAAATATGTCCTTGCCATCAATTCTGAATATGTTGCTGAAATATTGTTGTAAAGTCACATCTCTGCTCTTCTTTTTTACAAAATGCACTGGCTCATCTCTTAAAAGTTTTTCCATTGTCACATATTTGTAGTTAATTCCATAAATTTTTTCTATGTCAAGCCCCATCACATCATTCCAGTCAAGAATTCTGAATATGTTGCTGAAATATTGCTGCAAAGTCATATCTCTGTTCTTCTTTTTTACAAAATGCACTGGCTCATCTCTTAAGAGTTTCTCCACTGTTACATATCTGTAGCCAACTCCATAGATTTTTTCTATGTCAAGCTCCATCACATCATTCCAGTCCAGAAAATTATCCAAGACATTGATAACTTTACCACCAAAATCTTCATTGATTTCTTCAGAGACAATGTTGAATTCCAAACAGTAAACTTTATTTCTAACATCCATAAACTCCAAATCTTTTTCCAATTTCACATTTGTTCCAATCTCCAGGGCTTGTAGCTTCCCTTTAATTTTTCTTTTCTCATCTCTAATCTCATCAAACACCTCTCTCACAGAATCTCCTATTTCTTTAAGCTCCTGCGTCATTTTGTTAAATTCAATTTTCATCTCCTGTCTACCCTGTCTCAGGGTTTGTTTCGTTATCTCAATCTCACCCATTATTTTCTGAAACATAATTTCTTCCATGGTCTCAATCACTTTCCTGGTTGTCATTCTTAAAACCACAGAAACAAAAATTATTTCAGCCACAATTGGGTTAATATTACAGGCTTGCTGACATCAGTGTAGACAATACAGCCTGCCTTATCTTTTATGTGTTCAGGAATACAAAACAAACTTAGTTCCCAACATCAAAACAATTAGTGGCGTCATGAACAAGCAGATTCATCAAAATGAAATAGACTCAAAAAAAATAATTTTTCCCCCCTCCTCAAAATAGAAATCCCTCTTCCGTTGGTATCTTTAGAATGCACCTCCAGGACAGCTTTTTGCAATAAAAACAAATATAAGCTTTTTCGATTTCTTTCCTCCTTAATTTTGTGAGTGAAAGAGAAAAGCCATAACTCACCCAGAAGTTCTTCACAGCTGATTCATTGACAAATCTCTTTTTTGCTGCAACAATTTAAACCAAGTGAAAAAAGACAATAGAAAGAAGGATGCTTATCTGCCTGTTAGAGTCCATTTTTCTTTGAAGAAAAGATAAATGTGTCGCTGTAATCAGCTAGAGCTTGATGAAAGTCCGTCCGGCATTGCAGTTTGAACCTTCTCTCATAAATAAATGAAATCCAGTCCTCCCCACAAAAACAGGCTTTGTGGTTAATCTCTACGTTTCTTCCTGTCCGGGAGAAAATCTTTACCAGTCAAAAAGAACGTTTTGACTGATTTTAAAGCTGAAAAAGCTTCTTCTGAGATGAGAGCTCGACTCAGAGGCAGCACAGGCAAAGCAACCCTTCCCGGAAGTCACAAGGTAACATTTTTTGAAGGATATCTTAAGGGATTTTAGAGCAAGAGATAATATATCTTTTTTAGAGGCTATATTTTAGGCAAGCTTGAGCTTAAAATGCTAGAACTGTGCTTTGGGATGACACAGGACTCTTTGGTCTTAAAATCAACATGATTTTTTTAAAGGAAGACCAACATTGCATTACTGTGCTGATTTTTGGCTAACTGTGCCTTCACTATTTTGAACAAAGAAGCAGGAAATTAGTTCATGTTAATTAATTAGATAAGTCAGGAAATTAGTTAAAGTTACTGTTAATTAGATTATAAATATATCTTGAAGCTGAAATTACAAAAAAAAACCCTCCAGAGACAAAGCAATAAATAAGGAATATAGTTTCCCTTTGGAATTTCAACCTCAGGAGTAAGGCATGGCTGTTATCTATAGTATCATTTGAGTCTTACAATCCGCTTGGCGAATGTAAACCATAGTTCAACACACAATGAGTTAACATCATTGCTGGGAATTTAACTTTTGCGTAAGCTATTTTATATTCTCGTTGAACTCACTATTGTCATCCATCCTAATTTGTTCTATATGCTTACACTAAGAGATAAACATTCTATTGGAAGCTCACATTTTCACCCACACAGCAACCTTGTACAGTCTTAGGAGCAAGAAAACAATTCATTTCTCAATAATTGGGATTTTTACTCATATGTCTACCCACCATCAAATTTAGGTCACCCATTAGATAAAGGTAGGATAAGGCCACAGGAACATAAGAAGTGCCGTACTGAATCAGACCAAAGACCTGTCTAGTCCAGCATCTTGTGTTGGCTATTAAACCGAGAAAGCAGAGGTTAAATTTCCACAAGTGAGCTACGTGACTTAGAAGCGAAAGTTGGCAGAGCTCGAGCCATCTTCAAGGACACGTTGCTATGCAACCTAGGCTCGGGCAGCTGGCCTTATCTATATAGAGGGCCAGCATACACTTGTGAGTGTGGGGGTCGAGGAGTCTGTACAGAGAGAGAGCTTGTGATATATTCTATTGTCAGTAAAGTGACTCTTAAAACTTATTACTTGTCTGGTTCATTGCGTCAACTGGAATCTAGCCTGTCACTATTCTGTTCTGCATCCTGGGCACCTGCTTGCGCCAGATACAACATCCAACATCTTGTGGCCAATCCAACACTTATGGGAAGCTGACATGCATTATATTAGCCCTCCCTTTGTTATTCTTCAGCAACTGTATCCAGTTGCCATTAATGGCCCTATTCTCCATGCTCATAGAAGCTAGTGCTATAAGAAACCGATTCACCTTGAAATGTTTAAAATCTTCCAAATGTTTAAGCAGGGTGTCTAACTTGTGCCACCTCCTGATGTTCCTGGACTTCAGCTGCCATCATTCCTGATCATTGGCCTTGCTGGCTGGGGTTAATGGGAGCTGAGGTCCAATAGCATCTGGTGGGCCATATTTCCCATCCCTTCTTTAGGGTAATGTCTTTAACTCTGCCAACTTGATGGGAAATCTGTGTGTTATAGACTGAAGTAGCATTAGTACTTCATTTCTAAAGAGGGTCCATCCACCAATAAAGATTACTAGACAGAAGATGTACTCCATGCTATGTTAGTTTGCGTCTCCCCCCCCCGCCGCCCTCTCTAAAATATCTTTACAGAGATGTCTTACTTTCTAGGTTCTTCTCCTCACAGGTGGTGAATTTACCATATATCTCCTTCGATATATCATGCTGCAATGTGTCATGCACCTAGGGCTTTGGGCTCTTTTTAAAATTACATTTTACACATCAGTAAACTTGTAATGCAGAAACTGCTTTCTTAGTGTTATTTATATCCTTGTGTTGCAAAAGAATTTGTCAGGGAATAATATGAATGTTATTTATCTAACGGCTCTGCTTTATTGACTGCTGCATTTCACATCCTTCACTTCTTTGGGGCAGAGGAGTAAATAACAGTGCTATTAACCTCTAACACTAGTATAAAAATAGACAGTTATTAAGGGGTAAATATTACTTTGATGATTATTGCCCCAGTCTGCTTTCACTGTAATAAATAAGATTTCTTTGTGGGTCTGTAAAGCCCCGCATTTTAAAAAGTTAGACTCAGTAATCTTGGATACCTGCTTCAAACAGTTTTTTTTTTTTTTTTTTGAGGGAGCTGACATGTGAGACAAGGATATTTCATGGTCTGCTTGACTAAAACCAAGATGGAGGAAAAAAATAACAGGATTTTTAGAACGATCTATAAATCTTGTAAGTAAATAAAATAAGTACAATTAGGTTGACTTGCTCAGCGGGATTTCCTAGGCTGGTCTGGGGAAGGGGGCTGACATAGATGGCCTTGCCTTATATCTGGGTGGCGTAGTCCTTCCAGTTTCATCCTTCATAGGATAAGGCCATAAATGGCTACTAGTCAGGATGGCTATGTTCTACCTTCACCGTCAGAAGCAGTATGCCTCTGTAAGCAGTTTCTGGGTATCAGAAGCAGGAGACTGCAATTGCACTCAGGTCCTGCTTAGGGGCTTTCCATAGGCATCTGGATAGCTACTGTGAGAAAATGCTTGACTAGATGAGGTTCTGGTCTGGTTCACAGGAGCATAGGAAGTGCCTTATAGGGAGTCAGACCATTGGTACACCTAGCTCAGTATTGCCTACACTGACTGACAGCAGCTCTCAAGGGTTTCAGCACTGATGTGGGGCAACATTAGTATTCAGCGTCTTTGATTAGCTGCTGGGCCCTGCTTATGTCTTAATCCCCTTCCCCGTCTGGCACACTGAGCAGTGCAGGGTTCCTACATAAGCAGGGCTTTTCTTATGTTCTTGACAAGTTCGCTGTCTGTTCTTATGTGTGTTTCAGTGGAACTTTCTCCCATCAGTGTGTGCGGAGGGTTGCAGCCAAGTTAGTCCACTTTTAGTAGGATTGCATTTCTATCAAATGCATTTGGAATTGGAGTTACAGTCCTGTTTAACAAGTGACGAGCCACATTTGAGAGAAATTGTGTGAGTGAGACCTCTGTGTAAGCAGAGTGAGGTGTCATCAGTAAACTGATGATACTCAGCTCTTTTTGTCTGTAACATCTGAATCAGGAGAAGAAGTGCAAGCCCTGGACCAGTGCCTGGACTCAGTGGTGGGCTGGATGAGATCCAAAAAACTGAGTCTGAATCTGGGGAAGATGGAGGTACTGTCGGCAAGTGGTTCCTGAGCCTGGATAATTAGTTCATTACTTGCTTTGGATGTGGTTGTACTCCCTCTGAAGGAGCAGGTTTGTAGTCTGGGGGTGCCCCTGGATATATATCTGTCACTAGAGGCCCTGGTGACCTTAGTGGCTGGGAGTGCCTTTTACGAGCATCTAAGATAGCTACAGCTATTTCTGGACCAGGATTGCTTGATCCCTGTTGTCCATGAGCTGGTAGCCTCCAGATTTGATTACTACAATGTGCTCTATGTGAGGCTGCCCTTGTGGTTGACCCAGATGCTGCAGCTAGTACAAAATATGGCAGCTCAACTACTCACTGGCACAGAATATCACTATCATATTATGCTGCTGCTGAAAGAACTACTCTGGCTGCCAGTTAGCTACTGGGCTATATTCAAAGTGCTGGTACTGGTGTTCAAAGCCCTGAATAGCTTGTGACCAGGATACCTTAAAGATCATCTTATCCCTATATATACCCAACTGATCACTGAACTCTGTAGGAGAGGGCATCCTGCAGATACCATGCTATCAGGAAGCCCATTCTGCACAATGTTGGAATCAGGCCTTTAGCAAGCCAGCACTCAACCTTTGGAATTCCCTCCTGTTATATATCAGACAAGCACCATCCCTATTCTGTTTTAGGAAACTATTGAAGACTTTCCTTTTTCAACAAGCCTGCTAAGGGGAGATTTTTTAAATCCCAGCTGGTATCTGTATTGGATTTGAAATGGTGTTTATATATGTAATTGTTTTAACGATTTTTATGTGTGCAGTTGTTTTATATATGCTTTTATTGTATTGTGATATAGCTTTGAGATGCTTCATAGGAAGCAATTCATTAATGAAATTATTAATCACTTAATAATTGTGGAGGGCTGAATGAACATGTTTTTTCAGGTGTGCACAGTGCTCCTTCACCCTGGAAGTACCACTGTTGCTGCTGCTGGTAAGATATGAACAAAGAGGGTTAAGATTCTCTCATATGTGGATAAATGTCCTGCTATTAAAGCATCCTGCAGGATCATTCACGGCCATGCTGAACAAATTCTACACAAATTCCCTAAAATCAATATTTTATCAGATTAAATATGGGAGGCCAATAATAATAATAATAAAATTTTATTTCTAAGCCGCCTATCTGGCCGAATTAACGGCCACTCTAGGCGGCGTACATAATAGGAGGGGCATCCCTGTTACTGTGGAGATTGTGGCTCCAAGAATCATTAGTGGTGGTTTCCATCTGAGAGCTAACCATCTCTGTTACTAGATATTACTTTCCTTATCAAATTTCCTATGCCTTGTTTGAAAGAATTAAATGGATAGCAGCATATAAGAGATTTGCATCTGCTTGGTAAATTAATTAGGAGTTTCCCCCCACCCCAAATGAGCTAATAAAATGGCTTAAGGTTCATTGAATATTTTTACTGATGTTTCTTCCATGCCTGTTTATTCTCTCTCTTTTTGCCTTCATTATTGACTCGGGCTACACACAAGATCAATGCTGAGTCAAACCCTTGAGTATCTTCAGCTTCTGCACTGCAATGTCAATGTATTATCTGCTAGATGTGAGCTTTTTCCCTACTATAATATTATGCTCAGTAAACACTGTGGTGCTGCCATTATGGAATAGCCACTCAAGAATTATATTTGCCCCTCCCATCAGCTTTCAAACAAAACTGTTGATTCTGGACATTATTGAGTTTGATGGTTTTGGTCTACTGTCGCTAATGGTTTTTATAATGCTCTCTTTATTGTTTTTAATTGTCCCCGATTTACACTTACATTGATGACCTGCCTTGAGTTTGGTTTTCATAGAAGAAGATGGAAATGGACTGCCTTCAAGTTGATCCCGACTTATGGCGACCCTGTGAATAGGGTTTACATGGTAAGCTGTATTAGAAGAGTGAGGTATAAATGTAAAAACAAACAAACATTTATATATGGTATAAATGTAAAAACAATATAAATGTTAAAAAGAGAGGAAACAATTGAGGTAAAAATGTAAAACCAAACAAGCAAATAAATGTTGTCAGCACTCAGCTTTGTGCCAACACTTTTTCACTTCCAATAATCAGTCTGTGAGGGTGATCCAAATTCTTTCAGCACCTTGAGATGAACAGCAGCCAGTGATCTATCCCAAGTCCTCTGCTGGGGCATCCTTAAAACAGGTTTAGGGAATCTCTGATCCTCCAGATGTTGCTGGACTCCAAATCCCATCAACTCCAGCCAGCAAAGTCAATAGTCAAGAATTATTTATTTTATTAATTATTTATTTAGACCATTTCTATACTGCTTAATATATAAAAATATATCTAAGCAGGGAACAGAAAACTAAAACAGCAGGAACTTAAACAACTGTTACAATGTTACACATACAAATGTTACATCAGTACAAGTTACTAATAAATATAAATTGGTATCAATTCCTTCTCCTTCTAACTTGGGATGTGAAGGCCCAGAAAAAACCAGAAAAAATAGGGAAAATGTTTTTCTATATTTACCCATTCTCCCCCCACCAGTTTAAAAAAAAAAACAGAAAAAATCAGAAAAATAGTTGGGGAAATCACCCCCTTCCCCCCTGCCCCCCCCAGGCCTTCATATCTCTACTTTTAACCCACCTCCCTTCTCAGCCTCCTAGCTCTTACCCAGGACTCCATGTATCCACCCTGGCATTCACCCAGGGCCCAAACAAACTCACAGTCTTGCTTCTCCATATGAACCTCTTTCAATAGCATTATTTATTATGGATATGTAACCTGCCCTGTCCAAATGACTCAAGGCACAGATAATAGAAACTGTGCATTAGTAGAACAGTGGGTTCTGTTCTCAGTAATAATGTGTGTTTAGAATATATGCAGAGTGTACATTAAACTGCCACAAGAGTGGTTGCATACTATAGCCATTATGGATTTTTCACATTCTGCAATGTTAAACTGAAAATATTCCCCCATCCCATTCTGCTACTTCCCATAAGCTCATTTCAAAACAAAACCTTACAAAACTTATAGTCTTGAACTCAGAAATGCTTGCTTAACAACCTTTTAAATATTCATGGCAATACACAAAACACTCAGAGAGAATTGAAAGTTCAAAGTGTAGGACAAGAGAGAGAGAAATCCAGACCCCATTGGACTTTTTTCCATCAGTGGTCTCATACTTTTTGCCCCTCCCCTCCCCTTTCAATCTCCTCCCCCTCCTTCCCCTCCTCTTTCCTCTCCCTTCTTTCTTCCCTCGCCATATGCTCAGAGGCACATGTTACCAAATTCTTCCAAGCTACACAGGAAGTGGATTGGACTGTGAAAGACCAACCCAATTTACACTTGCATTTTGACAAATTTGTAGGGCAGTACAGTATCTCAGAGAGGAGGTTAGGTCTCCTGCTCCCCTAGTGCATTCACTATAACTGCCCAATTTCCTTGCTTTTTAAAGTTTGATAGAAATATCTGTTAGCTATAGGTACATTCAATTACATTCAAACTTCAGTTAGTACAACGAGTGGCAGCTAGGATACTAACTGGTGCTGGCTACAGGGATCATACAACTCCCTTGTTGCAAAAGCTCCACTGGCTGCCAGTTTGTTTCCGGGCACAATTCAAAGTGCTGGTTTTGACCTATAAAGCCCTACACAGCTTAGGCCCAGGCTATTTGTCAGACCGTATCTCCCTATATGAGCCTACCCGGGCCTCTTCCGAGGGAGGCAAGAATAGCCCCCTCTTTACTGTCTTTTCGTTGACAGGTCAAGACTTATTTATTCCAGCAGGCTTTTGGAGTATAAGTTGTTTAAGACAGGACTTCTAGAGGTATCCCATATTGTTTTACTGTTTGATTACATTATTCTTAAATTGGTTTTAGGTATTTTTTGGTGATGTTTAATTGTTTTAATTGTTTTAATGCTGTAATGAGTTTAATTGTATTTTAAATGTAGATTTTTATATGTCCAAATTATATGTATCCATTTTTAGTTGTAAGCCGCCCTGAGTTCCAGTTTTGGAAAAAGGGCGGGTATAAATAAACAACAACAACACATTCCACAAGGGGTTTTTTGCCTATTAGTGAATCCAATCTAGATTCATTTGGGAGCATGAAGATGGGCTTCTATCTAATTTTGCATGACTGTTGGACAGCCTTGATTCCCTTTGTTTTAGCATATAATGCATGTTCATGGGAAGCAGGTCCAAGAAACATGCAGATGAATATATACACACACACACACAGTGGAAGCTCATTATAATGTGGGGATGGGGGATAAAGAATGAACCTGTGTTATAGGGGATAACGTTATAGCGAAAACCATGACACTATATATAGTATTGTACTTGCGGACATTGTCATACCTGCGGTGTATCTGAATCTGCGATACAGTGAACCGTATTATAACAAGCTTCTGCTGTGTGTGTGTGTGTGTGTACACACATACACTCACATGTACAATACATACATACACATATAATGACAGTGATTTTAATAAATTGATTGTGTCTTGCCCTTGGTTCATGCAATTCCATTAAATGGAATCTACATCATAAACAAGCAGATGGATAAAGAAATGTAAACATCAGCTAAGGTTTCTTCTTTGTATGTAAACCTATGTAATAAGGTTAGACCTATTATGGTCCAATTTGCTCTAAATCTGACCATCTGTCTTATTAGTCATGACTAATAAGAACATATGCACTTCGTATTCTTGTTAAGCCAGCATGTCTCTAGAGAGGTTATTTTGAAGATTCATTGTGTTAACTGATTAAGTATAAGTTTTCAAAGCCTATTCAGTATTTGAATCCACTTAGCAAGTCAAAGATTAATATATATGCAATTTTAGCACTATTAAAACAGATTTGCTTTGTGTGTGGTTGTGTGTGCATGCGTTTACTGAACTTTTCAACTCAATAAAATATCAAAGTCTGTTGTCATATACCAAGAAGAACAGTCAGATTGCATAGATGTGCTCTTCTCTGGAACCAATCAATACATGAATGAAAAAAATTAGATGTGTAGGAAAATGATACAATGCAATGACCCAGAATGTTGTTTGGAATATGAGGATGTGCTCAGGGCAGAAATAAAGGTCTGAGGTTCAGAGGTTTAGGAGCTCAATTTCAATGGAAAATAAAGAGAGCCCTGCTGAATCAGGTCAAAGGCCCATTCAGTCCATCCTATAAGACTGTGTCCATACTAGGGCATAAATGTATATGTAGGTTGCTGTTTCCATGTATGCATTTGTGCTCTTTCAACCACACATGAACACTTTCAGTCTTATGTTTCTCACATCTATCTTGATGTTTCTCATCCACACTATTAGATAATGCTTGATGGGATGTATTTGTACTCTATGCGGTTGCCACCCCCTCAGTTAGTACTGCTACATGGACCATAAGTGCCAGAAACCTGAGGTTCATTGTGGGCATGTGTGTGGGTATTTATTTACCTGTGCTCACAGCTTTTTAATTTTTTGAAGTTTTTTTTAAATAAAAGTTTTTTCATACACCAAAATTGCACAAAAGAGCAGTCAAAAATAATTTAAAAACCAATAACGTGTGTGTCACTCCAAGCCAGGCAAAGACTTGGAGTTGTTCTCATGAAAGGCTATAACTTCCTTTCCTCCTCTTTTCCTTTCCCGTCTGCTGTACCTGCAAGGGCAATTTTTAGTTTTATTACTAATACGGTTGTTTTGTGCATGAGCAGTTCTGTGCAAAAGAGCTGTTTCAAAAGTAAAAACAAACATATCAGAAATGTACCTTCAGCAGCAGGTGGTGAAAAAAGGCAGACTGCATCCTTTCCTTTGAGCAGATAGAAACAAAATGGAAATAGTGGGTGTGGCAAAAGATGGCACCCAGTAAAATATAACCACACATGTTGTACTTCAATATGGCCAAAGTTGGGTTACATGCAATTTTATATTGGACTTTCTTTTCTTATTGGATTATCCCTGGATTGGAAAAATCCAAATTTAGTGGGAAGAAAGTGTGGGCTCCCACTTCGATGCGGAGGACATCATGTTGACATCACACACACAAAAATAGAGGACATCACACACACAAAAAATAGAGGCACAAGTAGCTTTAAATTCACATTGAACTCTAGTGTGGATGAGCCCCTGTTCACACAGCAGCCAACCAGATGCCTATGGAAAGCCCGCAAGCAGCATCTGAGTGCAGGAACACTCTCCTCACTTGTGATTCCCAGCAACTTGCATTCTGAAACGTACTGCCCCTGACACTAGAGATGGAACATAGCCATCTTGGCTAGTATCGGAGTTGTTGCAGCTCATATTCCCTTTGTTTTCTGTTGTTTCTGCCCCTACCTGATGCCCCAGAGATTCTTGCTTTTGCTTAATGATGACACTACATTTTCTTAACTGCCACATGACTTTACTGCCAGTGCTTCAACTATCCCTGCCTATTACCTGTGGCACAGTTTTATTTAAAATGCTGCTGATGGAATGGTTTCAAAACAAAGTTATTTTAAGAAAGAATGGTAACAGCTCTATGTAAAGGATTTGTTTCTGTACAGGTCTGCATAACAAGATAGGCTGGGTGTACTTTGTGCAGTTTTGATTTGTACTCTTCACAGTGTGGTGCTTGCTCTTTCCTATGCTCATGTATCTAATGAGCATTTTCTTTTATCTGCTGTATAGGCAATTTGCTTGTCTATCACCTGTCTCAGCCACTATTGCTTCTTTTTAAATTCTGCGCAATTATTGTACTACTATGCACTCCACAATACTAGAATTAGAATACCACAGTTGCGCACACACATACACACAATCACTGAAGGCAGAAATCAAACCAAGCAAGAGTTCAATACGAGCAGCAATTGCAGAGTCTGATTTGTGGCATTTTTTTTGAGTGGTAAGTTCTAGTAGAAAACAGCTTCCTCTTCAAACAGGTATAATTCTCACCGAAGTGAAGGATGGTGCATGTGTGCCATGAACAGGATCTATTTTTCCTTAAGAAGTACATTGATGTGCTTTGTGGTGGTATGCAGCATTCTGTATGGACCTTGTATCACACTAACGAGATGATTCATTCATTATTAGCAAGGAACCACAGGGAACTACTGTGGATCAGAAAAAAGCTAGTGCAATCAGGGCAACTATGTGCACTCCACTTTACTACTTCACAATTTTCTGTGCAGTGCACCAGTGTGAAATAAAGAACTGCTACAGGCAAGTCCTTGTTATTTTTAGCTGCAATATAGCTCACAGTTATGCATATATCTCATGGAAAATCTCAGAGTGATCAGTGGAACAAAAGCTCATTGAATGAGACACTGGTTTTCTACTTTTACGATTCCTGTTTAGGAGATCTTTAAGATATGTCGATCCATCTTTATTCCTCGAGGAAGTGAATAAAGATTTTTTTTTTTAATGGTGGAAGAAAAATGATAAGGTGAAAACATCAGGTGACCCTTGAATAGGAACTGGAAAAGGTTTGGTGCTTTATAGTGGAGTTAAGTTAAATTCTAGGGTTTGTCTTTCGCAACATTTATAAAAAATATGACATAGATCAACTCCAACAGAGGAAGAGAGGTCAAATTATTTTGAAAAACTGCCTATAGAATAAGTGAACCACAGATTTATCTGACAAAGATAGTGATTGGTTGGTGGGAATGACAATCTGTCATACATTGATCCATCCAATTAAAAGGATGCATAACTGTTCCTGTTGCCCTCACCAGTTCCTTTCAAAGTTGAGATATATTTGACTAATACATTTTTGTTAGTCATTTTTATTGCCCTATGAATATTTTCCCAACATGGGCCTAAAATATATAGAATATGTTATAATTAGCTCATCTTTTCTGACTGTCTCTCAGCTATGAGGATTGTGGTATGTCGACAAAGCCAATTCATCTAATGAAGAGTAATTGCAAGGAATGACAAAGAAATGCTACTTGGATTTCTCTGTTATAAAATTTGAATCTCATTTGCTGTGCAATTTTTATCACTACATTTACATGTTATATTCACCACTTCACTCTTGAGATACGATGTTAATTGCATTGATACAGTCTACTTAATCTTCAGAATTTTGCATAATATTTTGTTCCAATAGATAACATTATGCTAAGAGAACCAATTTTTTAGACAGCCCCTTGCAATTTTTAAAGTTTGCATTTATTTGAATCAATACAGAAAGGTAGCAAGATGTACAATAAAAATGTATCATTTATATCATGTCACATTTAAATATATTAACCATATCTAAATGAGACATTTATTAAGATCCAGATATATTTATTCACACTCAGGTTTTTAAAAAGCTGCAAAATCAGCACTACGGAAGTCAGCAATTTTTGCTAGTTAAACTGAGCAGAAACTCAAAAGACTTGGTGGTTCTGAATTTAGGATTCTTTTTCTTCAAGTGTTGTATTTACATAAACCCTATTAAGGTTAGGATTGTGAAGGCATACCACTTTGAAGACAATCTTTTTTGCCTCTCCATTGAGCTCAGTAGAAGTCCATTTATTCATCCCAATCCAGTTATAATTCTGCTATTTTCATGCTGTATTATATATTTTTTTGGCTTCTACCTTTATTAAATTTACAT
Organism: Rhineura floridana; assembly: GCF_030035675.1. NCBI lineage: Eukaryota > Metazoa > Chordata > Lepidosauria > Squamata > Rhineuridae > Rhineura > Rhineura floridana. Next base: position 37,978,827 of record NC_084489.1, read on the forward strand.
TTTGATTGTTTTATTCTTTTGGGAATATATTTGAAAGGTAATATTAAAATAAATATTACTAAATATTACTAAAATAATACTAAATAAATAAATAAATCCAGAGATCTAAGGCAGGGATGGGGAACCTGTGGCCCTCCTGATATTGCTGGACTACAACTCCCATCATTCCTGGCCATTGGCCATTCTGGCTGTAGCTGATGGGAGTTGGGATCCAACAATATCTAGAGGTCCACAGGTTCCCTGTGAGTGACCTAAAGGAAGGAAATATGGTTCTTCCCTGTAACATATCATTTACATGACATACACCCCTCCTTTTATCCTCCCAACACTACTGTGAGGTAGGTAAGGCTGATGAGTAGTATTCCCAAGGTAACCCAGTAAAATTTATGACTGAATGGGAATTCAAACTCAGGTCTTGGCATCTGTTTGACACTCTAACCACTACACCGCACTTGCTGCCTATGTATGGGTTGCCCTAATGAACATAGTATCTCACGTAGAAAAGATACTACAGGCTAGGAGAGCTAGCTTCACATCCAATGTCTGATATGGATGGCTGGACAGTGGCTAATTTTGAACAGATGTTCAGAGTTGTCAATGCTGGCAGCAATGATTAGTTGTGGAGGTGAGATGAATCCAAAGCACACCATCCTAGGCAGCTAGCAAACACAGCTCATCATGGATTTAGGGGTTGGGGGAATCAGAAGGATGAGATTCTCACACAGCAGCCATGAATTCAGGAGTCATGACAGTCAGACTGTTTACCCCTCTGGCAGTTGTGCTGTAGGGTGCCACAGGGTACCATCTTGTCCCCCATGCTGTTTAACATCTATATGAAGTCCTTGGGAACTGTCATCAGGGGACTGGGGGGCGAGGTGTCAGCAGTATGCTGATGATACCCAGCTCTATTTCTTTGTAACATCTGAATCAGAAGAGGCTGTGCAAGCCCTGGACTGGTGCCTGGACTCTGTGGTGGGCTGGATGAGGGCCAATAAACTGACCCTCAATCCTAGCAAGATGGAGATACTGTGGGTTGGTAATTCCAGAGTTTGGATAATTGATCAGTTGCCTGCTTTGGATGGGGTCGTACTCCCTCTGAAAGAGCAGATTTGTAGTCTGGGGGTGCTCCTGGATCCATCTTTGTCACTAGAGGCCTAGGGGACCTCAGTGGCTAGGAGTGCCTTTTACCAGCTTCGGCTGGTAAGACAGCTGGGGCTGTTTCTGGACCGGGATAGCCTGACCACTGTTGCCCATGCACTGGTAACCTTGAGGTTGGATTACTGTAATGTTCTGTATGTGGGGCTCCCCTTGAGGTTGGTCCGGAAGCTGCAGCTGGTGCAAAATGCGGCAGCGAGACTGCCTACTGGGGCAGGTTATCACCAGCATGTCACTCTGCTGCACTGGCTACCTATTAGCTACCGGGCTATGTTCAAGGTTCTAGTTTAGGTGTATAAAGCCCTATACAGCTTAGGACAAGGATATCTGAAAGACTGTCATCCCTTATATACCCAGTCGATCACTGTGCTCTTCACGTGAGGGCCTCCTGCAGTTACCATCTTATCAGGAGGTCCATTCCGCATATCATAGGAAGCAGACCTTTAGTGTAGTGGCACCTACCCTTTGGAATTCCCTCCCCTTAAATATTAAACAATCACCAACTCTGTTATCTTTTCGGCACCTACTGAAGACCTTCCTCTTTCAACAAGACTTTTAAGTAGAGACCTTGTCCCAGACTGCATCTGTGTTGGAATTGCTTTTTAATATATTTTTAACCTTTTTAAAATGTTTATAAAGATTTAAAAAAAATGTTTTTAAAGTTGTTTTGTTTTAATATGTTTTTAATGATTGTTGTATTTTAATGTATTTTGAAGTCTGTTTTTATGATGTTTTAAAGTGTTTGCCGCCCTGGGCTCCTACTGGGAGAGAGGGCGGGACATAAATCAATCAAACAAACAAACAAATAAATAAATAATTGCTGCAAGAAAGTAGACTTTCACTTTATCCCCCCCACGTACAATCATGAGTGTGGCACTTGGGGAGATGTCGAAGCATGCTGACTATACTTTGATTTTGATTTTGGGGTTAGGCATGGAAGCCTTGGCAGATTAGGATTCCTTCTGGTATGGAGGAACCTTTATTATGTACATATGCATTGGGTAGGGCAGCAGTGGGCATGACAGATGAGAATCTATTGATAGATTTCTGGGTGATTTGCAGCAGATCCACAAGTGTTTCTGACTCCCAAAAGCAAATACAAAATGACTTTTTACAACTTAAAATTAGGCTGTTGAAATGGGGAATGTTAACCAGGAATGAACATTTATTATTATTATTTATTATTTATTAAATTCATATCCTGCCCTTCCTCCCAGCAAGATCCCAGGATCTGATGACAGGACTATGATCTCAGTTCAATTCTGGTGATGAAAAGGAATTCCTAGGCTCAGAATGTGCTCCGAGGCAGTCTGTTCTTTTAGTCTAACTCTATGTCCTTTGCACTGGTTCCAGTTGATAGATCCTAAGGTTCTGGTAACAGCAACAACAATAAATAGATCCTTCAAGCTTGAAGTTTGCTCCTCTTCTTCCACCCGGTGTGGGGTCCCTTTCCTACAAATGCCAGATGGGAGGCATGGCCAAAGGGCACAACAGCTTAGAGAGTGTGGCTTGAAGTTGAGATGACCCTACCTCCTCCACATTCTATTGAACATGTGTGTAAGTCATCTATTCTTGTGTGAATTTTCCTAATTTTAAGAATTCTGTTCAGTGTGTCGTTGTTTTCCCTGGCTAGACCTGACATCAGCAGATGGCATCCTCAGGCAGCTGCAGGGGGCCCAGAACCTCAACAGGTGCACATACCATCCCCTACCCTGCTCTTTTCTTTTTAAAAAAGTGGCTGTGTTAAAGAGCTGCCATTTAAATTTCTGTCAACCTGTCTGGGACATCGCCCCCAGAGTGATGCTGTGTTTTGAGAGAATGTACATGAAAGTTCCTAGCTGCTTAATAGTTATTCAGAATGCTGCTGCTTTCACCAAGTGAGCAAGCCAAAGCCCCTTGGTGTAGGGGGGACCCACCAGACAGCCTTTTACCGATTGCTTCTCCTCACACCAGGAGCTAGTCGTACTCCTGGCTGCTGTTATCCCTTTTTGGATTAATCACATAAGAAGATCCCTGCTGGATCAGACCCAAGAAGTAGAGAAGCTCTACTTCTCCTTTTCATCTTCTTCAGGTGAGGCTGTCGATGTGCTGAACCGTTGCCTGGCCGCGACAATGGACTGGATGAGAGTTAACAAACTGAGGCTCAATCCAGACAAGACTGAGATACTGTTGGTGGATGGTTTTTCTGATCGGGTGGATATATACCCTGTCTTGGACAGGGTTACACTCCCCCTAAAGGAGCGGGTTCGTAGTCTGGGAGTCTTTTTTAGACTCTTCCCTGTCACTTGAGGCTCAAGTAGCCTCGGTGGCAAGGAATGCATTCTACCAACTTCGGTTGGTAGCCCAGCTACATCCCTATTTGAGTAAAGAGGACTTTACATCAGTGGTACATGCTCTGGTAACCTCGCGTTTGGATTACTGCAATGCGCTCTACGTAGGGCTACCTCTGAAGACAGTTCGGAAGCTACAGCTAGTGCAAAATGCGGCAGCCAGACTGCTAACAAGAACTAAGCGGTCTGAGCATATAACACCTGTTCTAGCCCGCTTGCACTGGCTGCCAATATGCTTCCGGGCTAGATTCAAAGTGTTGGTATTAACCTATAAAGCCTTATACGGTGCGGGACCACGATACCTGTTGGAACGCCTCTCCCGATATGAACCGGCCCGTACACTACGTTCTACTACAAAGGCCCTCCTCCGGGTTCCAACTCATAGAGAGGCCCGGAGGGTGGTGACAAGATCTAGGCCCTTCTCAGTGGTGGCCCCCGAACTATGGAACAGTCTCCCCGAGGAAGTGTGCTTGGCACCGACACTGCTTTCTTTTCGGTGTCAAGTTAAAACCTTCCTTTTCTCTGAAGCATTTTAATTTAATGTTAATTTAATTTTAAAATCTTGCTGTAATTGATTTTAGACTGTCTTTATGTTTTATTGTATCATATTGTGATTTATTGTATTTTCTATGTTCACCGCCCAGAGAGCTATTGCTAGTCGGGCGGTATATAAGTTTAACAAATAAATAAATAAATCCAGTCCAGCCTCTTGGGGCTTATCCACACAGGAGCATTACTTCATACTAAAGATGCTATTTTTACTGCCGTTTTCTATTTGTACTGGCCACAGTAAGGGCTGAATGCCAGCTGCAAATATGGTATTTTCCATTCACACTGAGGGGAAGGATCAATCATGCAGTTTCCTAATGACCACGCCCTCTAATTGAACATTTCCACTCCCTCTGGTTACTTGGCAAATGAGCATGCTTAGTTTGTTCTACCCCTGCAGTAGGTTTCATTTTTTGAAAAACAAAGAAACTGGAAATGTGATAGTTTGTATTTTCACAGGTACAATACAGCTGAAATACAAATCTTTGCTTGAGCAGTGTCATGATTTTGCACACAAGTTGGGAGGGGGGCAAATAAGGCACCATTTGCAGCAACATAAAAAAGGCCAGCAGAACAGAGAGCATCAGGAAGTTGCTTGCCAGCCTCCAGGAAACAAAATGAAAGAAGGAAGGAGGAGATAGTGGGTGTGGAGAGGGGAACGATTCACACATCCATGTAAAAGCATCGGAGCAAAGCTTCTGCAAGCACTAGAGATATGGAATGAATACTTTTTTTCTTCTCTTTTTGTATTATCAGAGGATTGGGTTAGTACAGATTTACAGAAGGAAAACTGTATAATAGCTTCTGTTTGCCAGTAACGTCATGTCAACCATGCAGATTTAAAGGAGATGTGAGTAGCATCACACACATAGTAAACCACAGTGCAGATGAGCCCTTGCTCTCACAGTGGCTGATGGGAAGCCTGCAAGCAGGGCATGAGCTCAACAGCATTCTCCCTGCTTGTGTTCACCAGCAACTGCTATTCAGAGGCATGGTGCTTCCAATACTGCCAGGTAGCATGCAGCTATCATGGCTAGAAGCCATTGACAGCTGTATCCTCCATGAATTTGTCTAAATCCCTTTTAAAACCATCCAAGTTGCTGACCATCATTGCATTTTGTGATAGTGAATTCCATTGTTTAATTGTCTACTATGTGAAGAAGTACTGTCTTTTGTCTGTCCTGAATCTTCCAACAATCAGCTTCATGGAATGCCCGAGTGTTCTGAGAGAGCGAGAAAAACGTCTATGTCTATTTTTTCCACACCACACATAATTTTATACACTGCTACATGTCTCCCCTTATTTGTCTTTTTCTAAACTAAAAAGTCCAAAATGTAAACTTTCTCATAGGGAAGTTGTTCCAGTCCAGTAATCATTTCAGTTGTCCTTTTCTGAACCTTTTCTAGCCCTGCAATATCTTTTTTACATGCAGCAACCAGGACCATATCTGGTATTTCACATGTGATCATGAGTGCTCTCACCCATGCAGCAAGCAGGACGGCCTGACAACACTAGGTCACCAATCAGGTGTGGCCACATAATATCATTGAGGCCAAGTGAGAGCAATTAAAGGGATGTCAATGTAAATAAATAAGCAAAATATTTGGGTTTTTTGCAAGGAGTGCTGAAAAAGGGGAGGTGCTTTGAAACAGAGCTGAAAACATTCACCACGAGCCACCCCTGTAGTTTTGGTTCAGATTTAAAGTGAATTCTAGAGTAACAGTTTGCATGCTGAAGCCAAAATATATTCTCTTTTCTGCATGTATTTTCATGTTATTGAAGTGGATAAAGTGTGTGTGTGTATACATGCACACACTTGAACATATAAAATGTGGAAGAGAAAGGCTGAAGCTCAGCAGTAGAACATGTGCTTTGCATGCAGGAAGTCCCTGGTTTGATCCCTGACACCTCCAGGTAAGGCTGCGAAAGCCTCCTTCCTGAAACCATGGAGAGCCTCTACCAGTCACTGTAGACATTCCTGACCTAGTTGGCCCAGCACTGTGACTCAATACAAGACAGTTTTCTCTGTTCTGTGTTTCTAATACTATAAAGCCGCTTGCCTCTGTGATGCCCTTCCCTGGCTCTCCCTGTCAGGTTCCTACCTGCGCGTGGCTACTGCCTGTCACTAGGCACCACCAGGGACTCCACCAGTCCGGACTGTCCTTTATTATTGTTTCTCTCCCCGCTCTAGCACAGATCTCAACAGATCCCCCTGCTAGGCAACCACCAGTCATGTCCTAATACTAGTATTCCCAGAGACTCTGAATACTGGTATTGTTATTCTCTTCACCGCTGCCACCATTTGTTACAGTTCCCCTTCAGCCTTGGTCCCTCCCTTCTGGTCTGTGAAACCCCAGCCAAGGATCAGGCCTTTGGTAAACCAAATTAAGTATTTATTAAAGATAACAAAGCTAACAAGATTAACAAGATTTCTTCTTAAGGCACATAAGCATATGGTTCTACTCAATACTAATCCGAACTCCACCCCCCTCCTTCTCCACTCTCTCCTGGCAAACCACTCTCTCAAACCCACCAAACAACCCACTCTTTCTCTTCTCCCCCCAGATTCCACTCTCTCTTCCTTTTATACGTTCAGCCATTTTAAACACTCAGCCAATCATCTAGCATTCTACTGCCCATTCACTTCCCCTCCTCTTTCACTCCACTTACCATGTATCTTCTAAACAACCAACACTTACCATATATACATTAATATAGGAACATCACATTCCCCCCCCTTAAAACAACGGCAGAGTATTATTCCTGTTCCAGGATTTATACGTCGCGTTAACAATATAAACAAGTCTCTATGGGGAAAATGTCTTTCTTTGTCCCTCCGTCTGGTCACATCACTGCAATCCCGGCCACTTGCCTGGAAAGTCCATCAGCCAGTACATTGTCCTTGCCTTTTATGAACTGGAAGTCCACTTGATAGTCCTGTAGGGCCCAGGACCACCTCTGCAGCATAGTGTTATGGTTTTTCATAGTCTGCAACCATAACAAGGCCCGATGATCCGTAGTCACTGTGAATCTTCGTCCCCACACGTATGGGTGCAACTTGTTCAGTCCCCACACGACCGCTAGGCACTCCTTCTGGACCGACGAATAGTTTTTCTCCCTCGGCGTCAGCTTGCGACTCAGATACGCCACTGGATGTCTGGTGCCTTCTCTCTCCTGTAGCAAGACGACTCCCAGCGCCAGGTCCGACGCATCTGTAGCCATGATGAATGGTTTCTCATAGTCTGGTGCTATTAATATGGGTCCTTGGCACAAGGCTTGCTTCAGTAGATCAAAAGCCTTCTGACATTCATCCGTCCATACCACACGTTCAGAACACTTCTTCTTTGTTAATTCATGCAAGGGGGTTGCTATTTCCCCAAATTTCTCACAAACTTCCTATAAAATCCAGCCACACCCAGAAATGCCCTTACTTGTTTTTTGGTTAAGGGGATCGGCCACACTTGTATTGCCTCCACCTTGCTCCATAAGGGGGTGATTTTCCCACTCCCCACCTCATGTCCTAAATAGATTACTTCCTTTAGTCCAAACTGGCATTTCTTAGCTTTTATTGTGAGGCCTGCTTTTCTTAAGGCCTCCAATACTGTTGTCAGGTGTTGGACATGCTCAGGCACCGACTTGCTAAAAATGGCCACGTCATCGATATAGGCCACTGCAAAATCTGACATGCCTCGCAACACAGTATTGATTAGCCTCTGAAATGAACTTGGTGAGTTCCTTAGTCCCATGGGTAAGGTCACAAACTCATATAACCCATCTGGTGTACTGAAGGCAGTTTTGGCTCTGGATTGGTCGTCTAGTTCCATTTGCCAAAATCCTTTACAGAGATCTAGTGTAGAGATAATGGTTGCTGCCCCCAATAACTCTAACATTGCGTCTACCCTAGGCATAGGATACGCATCTGGGACAGTAATTTTATTGATTAGCCGATAATCAATGCAAAACCTTGTCGTTCCATCTTTTTTCGGAACCAGGACAATACTTGAGGCCCAGGGACTGATGGATTCCCTGATCACTCCTAATTCCAGCATATCTTCCACCTCCTTTTTGATCTCATTCAAAACTTTCCCATTCACACGGTACGGAACAGATCTGATTGGGGCATGATCTCCAGTATCAATGGAATGTATAACTATACTGGTTCGGCCAGGTTTGTTGCTAAAGAGATTCCTATAGGTTTTCAAAACTCTCAGAATCTCTTCTTTTACTTCCTCCTTCACCTCCTCTGACCATTCCAATTGATCTACCCCTCCTTTGTCTTTGCTTTCCTGTACCAAATCTGGAAGTTCAGGCCCACTTCCCTCAGGGAATAAGGTAACTTGCAACACCTGTACATCCCTGGTATGGTAAGACTTCAACATATTTACATGAACCACTTTGCTTTTGTTTAATTGGTCTGTGGTGATTACATACGTCACTGTGTCAAGCCTTTCTCTGATGGTATATGGTCCTTCCCAGTTAGCCTGTAATTTGTCATGTTTCCTGGGTATGAACGCCATAACCATATCTCCCACATCATACACATGTTCCCTGGCTGTTCTGTCATACCAGTAACGTTGCTTCTCCTGTGCTTGACTCAAATTCTTTTCCACCACCTCCATCATTGATGTTAATTTATTGCGGAATTCCAATACAAAATCTACTACAGATGTTTTGTACTCTCCCAGGGTTCCTTCCCATGAATTTTTTAATAGTTCCAAAGGTCCCCTCACTTTTCTAGTGAACATGAGTTCAAAGGGTGAGAAGCCTGTTGACTCTTGAGGGACTTCTCTGTATGCAAATAAGAAGCATCCCAAACGTTCATCCCAGTCTTGTGGGTGATCTTGAACATAGCTTCTGATCATGCCCTTCAAAACTCCATTGAATCTCTCTGTTAACCCATTAGTGGCGGGATGGTAAGTAGTGGTCTTTAGATGTTTTAGACCACAACATTTCCACATACATTGCATCACTTCTCCCATGAATACACTGCCTTGATCCGTCAGCACTTCATGAGGGAAACCCAACCTCATAAAGATTTTTAATAAAGCCTCTGCCACTACAGGGGCTTCTACAGATCTTAGTGCTTCTGCGTCTGGGTACCTGGTGGCAAAATCCACCACCACCACTAGATATTTCTTGCCATGCCTTGTGGGTTTGGAAAAAGGGCCCACCAAATCTATTCCCACTCTATAAAAGGGTTATCCAATTATAGGAAGGGGCTTTAAGGGTGCCTTAGTCTTTACTCCACTTTTCCCCACCTTTTGGCATATTCCACAAGATAGACAATGCTGTTTTACATCTTTGGAGATGTTTGGCCAATAATAGTGTGCCGCCAATCTCCTCTTGGTCTTTTTTATTCCCAGATGTCCTGCACATGGGACATCGTGGGCTACCTCTAGCAATCTGGTTCTGTATTTGCTAGGTACTATCAATTGCTTCACTGGTTCACATTCATCCTTTCTCTCAGCGGGCATCCACAGTCTATATAAAATCCCATTCTCACACACAACTTGATTCCTCAGTTTGTCAGTGAAAGGAATCTGTTGGGTCAGAGCTTGTTCCTTTATCTGCTTCAAACTTATATCTTTATGCAGCTCTTCCCTGAATTGCTCTGCTTCTTTCTTATCAGAGACCACTTGATACAGTTTGTCTCCTTCAGCAGGCCTGCTAGTGGTTGCTATGGTGACCTGAGGCTGGTTAACAGATTCCACCCTGTTTGTTTCAGCCCCCCTTAATATGGCTTCTTTTTCTCTGCCAAGTTGCTGTCTGGTCACTACATATATCTTTCCTTGGGCTCCCATTACATCTCTTCCCAGTATTACTGGTTCTTGTTGCTGGGCATTAATGCCTACTTTATATCGGCCCTTTTGGCCTCTCCAAGTCATTTCCACCAGGGCCACAGGCAAACTTTCTGGTTGACCCCTCACTCCTTGGATAGTCACAGTTTCCTGAGGTAATATTACCTCAGATTTTATTAAATCTGGCCTCAGTAATAATTTGCCCCTTGTACACTCACTTCCTCTCTCAGACTTGAATCAAGGTCTGTTACTTCTGTCCAGTTTATCTGGCAGAACTGAACCTTTTTCACTGTTTCTAAAGCCTTGGGCTCTGTTTTCACTGCCCTTGTCTGAGCAGGATTACTAATGGGGTTGGCAACCTCACATTGACAACGTAGGTGCCCCGGTCTACCACATTTGTAGCATAATTTCTCCTCACTTTTAGGGTACACAGATCCACTCTGGGGTGTCCTGTGCCCTTCAGATTTTACTGGAGGACTCACTCTGTGGTACCACATCCCTTCTGCCAGCGTTATATGGTCTGGGTTTAAAATCTCTTGATGTTTTCTCCACCCAGCCAGTTCTGTTGGAGGCGAAGTGATCTGCCATCTCTGCGGCCTCCTGCACCGATGTAGGGGAACGGTCTTTGACCAGGAGCCTTATTTCTGGTGGTAACTGATGGTATAATTGATCCAATATCATGAGGTTTTTCACCTCCTCCACAGACTGAGCTTTTGCACTTGTCAGCCATTTCCCAAATATGTCCATCAGTTTTGCCCCCAGCTCCACGAAAGACCTCCCTGTCTGTATCTGGCAGTTTCTGAAAAGCTTTCTAAAATAATCAGGCCCCAGTCTGAATCTTTTAAACACTGCTTCTTTGAATTCAGCATAGGTGACGGGCCTGTCTGAGGGGAAATATTGGTATACCTCAGCCAATTCCCCTTTAATCAGGTTTGATAAATACTGCATGTATTTATCTTCAGGTAGCCCCCACAACTGAGCTGCCTTTTCAAAGATGCTGAGATAAATTTGAGGATCTTGACCAGGCTCATAGACAGCAAAGTCCTTTGGAGTAATTTTTATTTTTGCTCCATCTCTGTCCTTCCTTGTTTCATCAGAATGAAACTTCTCTCTTTCAAATTTTAACTTTTCTACTTGTAATTCGGCATCCACTGCTCGTTGCTTCTCCCTCTCCTCAAACCCCATTCTCATTCTCTCAAATTCCAACTCCCTCTGTTTTTCCTTCTCTGCACCTTCCATCCTCAATCTCTCAGTTTCCATCTTCAACTTCTCAATTTCTAACTCTCGCTGTTTATCTTTCCCATCAGCTTCCATCCTCAATCTCTCAGCTTCCAACTCCCTCTGCTTATCTTTTTCCTCAGTCTCCCTCCTCAACTTCTCTCTCAAATACTCTATATAAGCGGGATTGCGTAAGTATCCTTCTGGGATCTCTTCCCTGACAGGTTGTTTTTGCTGGGCAGTTGCAAATCCTATAAGTGCTACCCTCAATTCATCTACCCCTTTACCCTCGTGAGGTAAATTGAATGTTATGCACTTCTCCACCAGCTCCTCTCTTTTCATTTTTATATATTCAGCCATGGTGTTTGAGTTCACTCACTCTTTGCCACACACTCTTTGCCAGTCACTCTCACAAGTAATCTTGTTTTGTTATTTCTGTTTGCCACACCACTGTTAAGGATTCTCTAGTATTCGTACCACTGCCACAGCCAACACCTGTGACGTAGTCTCCTTTGTTCGTATCTGGATTCTCTGTTGTTCGTATCCCACCGCTACTGCCACCACGTGTGACGCCCTTCCCTGGCTCTCCCTGTCAGGTTTCTACCTGTGCGTGGCTACTGCCTGTCACTAGGCACCACCAGGGACTCCACCAGTCCGGACTGTCCTTTATTATTGTTTCTCTCCCCGCTCTAGCACAGATCTCAACAGATCCCCCTGCTAGGCAACCACCAGTCACGTCCTAATACTAGTATTCCCAGAGACTCTGAATACTGGTATTGTTATTCTCTTCACCGCTGCCACCATTTGTTACAGTTCCCCTTCAGCCTTGGTCATTACCTTACCCTCCCTTCTGGTCTGTGAAACCCCAGCCAAGGATCAGGCCTTTGGTAAACCAAATTAAGTATTTATTAAAGATAACAAAGCTAACAAGATTAACAAGATTTCTTCTTAAGGCACATAAGCATATGGTTTTACTCAATACTAATCCGAACTCCACCCCCCTCCTTCTCCACTCTCTCCTGGCAAACCACTCTCTCAAACCCACCAAACAACCCACTCTTTCTCTTCTCCCCCCAGATTCCGCTCTCACTCTTCCTTTTATACGTTCAGCCATTTTAAACACTCAGCCAATCATCTAGCATTCTACTGCCCATTCACTCCCCCTCCTTTTCACTCCACTTACCATGTATCTTCTAAACAACCAACACTTACCATATATACATTAATATAGGAACATCACAGCCTCCACGTTTTATGTGCCTGCCATTCTGTTGCATTTGCCTCCTGCTTGGATTATGGATGGAGGGGGATTGAGGAATCACGTTCTACTGTTTAACTACAGTTCTACCTGTAACAGACTCGTATTTTTCCCTTGAAAAGTAAGTCTTTCCCATTTTGTTTAACAAAACATCAAAACAATGTTCACTGAAGAGGATAATCCTTGTTCCCAGAAGCCCGACTTATACATATTTCTTCTTAATGAGAGATGTACTCTTTTGTCTTGGCCCAAGAAAATATTCTACATGCTCTTCTAACACCCTCAATGCATGTTTAAATTGCAATATGAAAAGCTGTGTCCCCCCCCTTGTCTATTCATGGCTACTGCTGTGAAAGAAAGTCAGTTTTATGGGATCTTTCTATTCTACTAATAGCAATGGCCATTCTTATCCACTTGATATTTATTTATTTAATTATTTAATTGATTATTTAATTAATTAATTAATTAATTAATTAAATTACATTTATATACCGCCCCATAGCCAAACCTCTCTGGGCGGTTTACAGCAATTAAAAACAATAAAAACAAATATTTTAAAACACAAAATATTTTAAAACACAAAAACAATTTAAAAAATAAAAAAAAAATTAAAAACACGTGCTAAAATACCTGCGAGAAGAGGAAAGTCTTGAACTGGCACCGAAAAGATAACAGTGTTGGAGCCAGGCGCACCTCATCAAACAAGTCATTCATTAATTTGGGGGCCACCACTGAGAAGGCCCTCTCCCTTGTTGCCATCCTCCGAGCTTCCCTTGGAGTAGGCACCCGGAGGAGGGCCTTTGATCTTGAACGTAGCGTACGGGCAGGTTTGTATCGGGAGAGGCGTTCCATCGGGTATTGTGGTCCCAAGCCATGTAAGGCTCTATAGGTCAAAACCAGCACCTTGAATCGAGCTCGGAAACATACAGGCAGCCAGTGCAATCAGGCCAGAATCGGTTTTATATGTTTGGACTGTCTGGTCCCTGTTACTAATCTGGCTACTGCATTTTGCACAAGTTGCAGCTTCCGAACCGTCTTCAAAGGCAGCCCCATGTAGAGCGCATTGCAGTAATCTAACTTGGAGGTTACCAGAGCATGGACAACTGAAGCCAGGTTATCCCTGTCCAGATAGGGGCATAGCTGGGCCACCAACCAAAGTTGGTAGAAGGCACTCCGTGCCACCAAGGCTACCTGAGCCTCAAGTGACAGAGATGGTTCTAGGAGAACCCCCAAGCTACGAACCTGCTCCTTCAGGGGGAGTGCAACCCCATCCACGACAGATTGGACATCCACCATTCAGTCAGAAGAACCACCCACTAGCAGCATCTCAGTCTTGTCTGGATTGAGCCTCAGTTTATTAATCCTCATCCAGTCCATTGTCGCAGCCAGGCACCGGTTCAGCACATTGACAGCCTCACCTGAAGAAGATGAAAAGGAGAAATAGAGCTGCGTGTCATCAGCATACTGATGGCAACACATTCCAAAGCTCTGGATGACCTCACCCAACAGTTTCATGTAGATGTTGAACAGCATGGGGGACAGAACTCATCCCTGTGGAACCCCATACCGGAGAATCCAGGGTGCCGAGCGATGTTCCCCAAACACCACCTTCTGGAGCCGACACGCCAGGTAGAAGCGGAACCATCGCCATGCAGTCCATCCCACTCCCAACTCAGCCAGTCTTCCCAGAAGGATACCATGGTTGATAGTATCAAAAGCCGCTGAGAGATCAAGGAGAATCAAGAGAGTCACACTCCCCCTGTCTCTCTCCCGACAGAGGTCATTATATAGGGTGACCAAGGCTGTTTCTGTGCCAGAACCAGGCCTGAAACCCAACTGTGGGTGTGGGGAGGACCGGAACAAGACACAGCCATTAACTGACTCGGCCGCGTTCCCCTTACCTGGCAAGTTCTCCTTACAACACCATATCTCCCTCTACCCGTCACTACACTAATTGGGACCCCCTCAAGTCTTCCTCTTGGTTCTGAGTCCTCTGTCCCAGGCACATAACTCAAGACCTGCCAGTCCCACAAAAAGCCAGGAAATCTACAAGGCAGGAACCACCTCAGCCAGCCAGCTTATGTATCCCCTCCAGGGAAGGGACAGATAGACAAAATCAGCAACAGCTGGCTGAGTAGCGGGGGGCCTGGTCCTGCAAGGTGTGGCAACCTACAGCACAGAAGACCAACAGGGAGAGGGAGAGGGAGGTGGGACGGTGGTGGGAGCCCAGCCCAGCCGCCGCCGCCGCCGCCGCCGCCGCCGCCGCCGCCGCCAACTCTCCCTCTTCCCTGGATGATGGCAGCTCCCTTTCTCTGGAGGCCCTGGGTCTCCCAAGTCACCTCAGCCAGCCAGCTTATGTATCCCCTCCAGGAAAAGGACAGGTGGACAAGATCAGCAACAGCTGGCTGAGTACCTGGAGTGCCTGGTCCTGCAAGGCATGTCAACCTGCAGCACAGAAGTCCAACAGGGAGATGCCAGTAGTGGTAGCCAAGCAGCAGCAGCAGCAGCAGCAAGCAAGCAAGCAGGCAGGCAGGCAGGCAGGCAGGCAGGCAGGCAGGCAGCCAGCCAGCCAGCCGCAGCAGATGGCTCTCCCTCTTCCCTGGGCAATGGTAGTCCCATTCTTCCTGCAGGCACTGGGTCTCCCAGGCTTCCTGCAGGCGAAATGAGGGCTTTTCCACTTCAGCTGTTGAGCTTTCAGCAAGAAACGGTTAAAAAAAAAAGGTGGGGGGAGCATAACATTGCAGAATAGCATGTTTTTCTTTGAGTAAACCTGCATCCGACAACATTTTCCTTCTTCCTTCTCTGTAACCATATTTTCTCTTCTCCACCTGGATGATTGACCAAGGCAAGGCTGGGAACCCTATGGCCCTTCAGTTGTTGCTGGACTACAGGTCCCATTGTAGCAACATGGGAAGCCACCTCATACCAAGTCAGACCATTGGCCCATCTAGTTCATTACCATCTACACTGTCTGGCAGCAGGTTTCAGATAAGGGATGTTTGCAGTTCTACCTGGAGATGCCACGGACTGAATCTGGGATTGTCTGAATTCAAGGTAGATGCTTTACAGCTGAGCTATGGCCCTTCCCCATAAAACTGAGCTTGACTGCTCTGGTCTTAGGAACACGGGAAACTGTCTTATACCAAGTCAGGCCAACCAACCATCTAATTCCATATTGTCTACATTGACTGACAGTGGCTGTCTAGAATTTTAGATGGGAAATTCCTAGCCCTACCTGGATATGCCAGGGATTAAACCCAGGACTCTCTGCATGCCAAGCAGATGCTCTACCACTGAGTTATCGTTGGCCATGCTGGCTGAGGCTGATGGGAGTTGGAGTCCGACAACATCTTGAGAGCCACGGGTTCCCTCTTGTGTCCTGGACTCTGGTTATTAATTTTTTTACATTTTTTTATCCCACCTTTTCTCCAAGTAGGTTAGGGTGTCATACAGGGATGTAGCCATCCAGGGTCTCAGGGGGTCTTAGACCCCTTATTTTTTGGGGGAGCAGGGTCCTAATGTCTCCAGTATCCTTTGAGCCAATCAGCATGAAAGGGGAGTGTGAGAATAACTGAGAAGAGTGTTAACATGCTTCCTTGTCTCTTCTCAGTAGCTAACACACAGAAGGCTCTTCTCAGTAGCTAACACACAGCCTCCCCTTTCATGCTGATTGGCTCCTAAGCATGTCTGTTGTGGGAGAAGGCACTAACAAGGATCTCATTCTCAACTCCGCAGCACAAAAAAAAGGGGGGGGACATAGATGTGACTAACATGAAGGGACCCTGCACTTCTGAATTTGCCACTACACTATTGGTGACACAAATGGATCTACCTCATTGTATCCACATAACAAACCTGTGAGCTTCATAGCTGAATGGTGATTTGAACCTGAATTTCCGCAGTGCCAATGCAACATTCAAACCACTGGGCCTTTAGACCATCTATAATGCATCCACTTCACTGCTGTGGTGTTCTGTTGTGGGGTATGTGTGTTTTGGTTGTGCAATTAATTTTTATTAGTTTGGGGGTTTATCTTGTTTTTTAAAAAAAGTTTGTTTTAATTTGCTTATTTTTAGCCATCTCAAATTCTTGCATGTTATTTAGGGTGAATTTGTCTTGGACGTCTTCCTGTTGTTTAGGTAGCATGGTGTACTGGTTACAGTGATAGGCTTAGATGAGGGGTGGGCAATCTTTTTTCCTGTCAAGGTCCACATTTCCTCAAGGTAATCGGCTAGAGGCTGCATGCCAGTGGTGAGTGTGGGAGGGGGCATCCAAAAGTGAGCAAGGCCTTCCCTTCCTATCTGCCTGCTTAAACAGAAAGCTATCAGAGGAAGGAAAATTGCTCTTGCCAGAAATTTGAAGAGATGAACTTAGACCAAGGGCCACATGTGGCTCTAGGGCCACAGGTTGCCCACCACTGATTCAAAAGCAGACATCTCAGAGGTTCAAATCTTCAGCCATACACTTGGCACATATAATGGCATTATATCCATCTATAATGGAGCCAGAGATTTCCATTCCACATCTGGAATAGTGTGCACACTTCTGGTTGTCCCATCTCAAGTCAAAAGGATGTCACAGAGCTGGAAAAGGTGCAGCACATGGCAACTACAATGATTAAGAGGTTGGAGCACCTTCCTTATGAGGAAAGACCACTACATTTGAAGCTTTTAATTTAGAAAAAATACTGCAAGATATGATAAAGCACTTCTTTATTAACATACAAACAATGTGGTGAAAATCGATAGAAATATACCTACCAGCTTTCAAGGTCTCTTTATAGATCTGATGAAGTGGACAGGAGGCTGTAAAAAATCCACGCCATGATGAATTTTTTAATCTTTTAACATGTTAAAGGCTCTATTATTTTTATTACAACAGGCCAATACCCCTGCCCTTCTGGTTTGCTCTAATGTTGTGTAAAATCTTATGACAAGCATCACTTGCAAAACCAGATCACGTTTGGTCCCCATAACAGCAGGCCACATTCTGGGATAAGGACTCTTTCCCTATCTTAATTGTAGCTGTAGCAAAGGAAACAATTTCTTTGTGACTAATTTAATCTGTGTCTAGTAGTAAACAAGACAATTTCTACTGAATTGGCTAGTGGTGAAATCTTATTAACAAAAGCTGCAGCAGTTCTTTCCTAATGTTATCATAAAGGGTATAGGTAAACAAAGTGTGTGTTTGTGTGCATGTGGTATGTTTTACACACACACACACCAGAGGTTGCCAACCTTGTAAGGCCCATGGCCACATTTGGATTTTTTTTTTTACAAGTTACTTCTCACTCTCATCTCTCCAGATCTTTACCCTACAAACATATATAGAAAGAGAGAATGTGTGCATGCACACCTGAGAAAAAATCAGATCCAGCAGAATTAATCCCGTTCAACTCTACTTTTCACACCATCTCATGACCAAGGGGGCACTGAGTGTGTGTGCGTATGAGGGCAGAGAATTCATGGGACCAGAGGAAGTTATCAAGAGCAGTATTGTGCCCATAGGTGCCATGTTGGGGACCCCTGAATAAAACAAACTATCTTCCTGATCAGCCTTGGTAAGTCTGAGAAACTAATGGACTCAGCTTGCTGTTCCCCTCTGTGTTAGATCACCAGCACAGCTTTAAGAGCCTTTCTGCTCAGGTGCAGAGCTTGGAAAAGTTACTTTTTTAAACTACAACTCCCATCAGCCCCAGCCAGCATGGCCACTGGATTGGGCTGATGGGAATTGTAGTTCAAAAAAGTAACTTTTCCAAGCTCTGCTCAGGTGGCAGGAATGAACCTGACAACAGTTCCCAAAGTCAGCACTGTGTTTTGTACTAGAATGCAATACAGAGATGTATTGCTCCACGAGCTAGAGGGAGCCCCAGCTGACGAAGCGTCAAGTCCCCAGCTGACAAAGCGTCAAGGCGAGTTAAGCAGCAGAGCGAAAAGAGGGTAAGTAGCTCCCATTTATTCCATTATTTAAATTGAAGTAAAACAGCTCAGAGAAATAACTAATAAGGGCAGCCCAAGGTCACCCTGAGCTAGGAGCCAAATCCTGAAAGAACCTATATCTTAGGAGACAGATCCTAGGAGAAGGAAGCGTATAGAAAGCTAGTTTTCAACACCACCCTAGCAGGAAAGCTTCAGGGGACACTGTAAACAAGGCTAAATTCCAGTTGGAGAGAAGGGGGAAAAGGAAACTCCACCGATACATACAGGGAGAGAGTCAGCTCAGTCCTTGCTAAAAAGGGCACCTTCAGCCTTCCTGAAACACAACCACAAGCTCTGTTTCCCTAGGTTAAAGAAAGGTCAGGCTGTTCTAGGTGGGAAAACAACAAACACAAAAGACTTGCCTGGAAGGCGCAGCCCCTTGCTGAGATTAAAAGCAGCCAAAAGCTTAAACAGCCCCGCCCCTTGCTCAGGAAGGAAGCCTGAGAGAATACTAAAGAGTTAAGCCCCAGCTGATAGCCATCAGCCTCAAGTAACACATCATTGGCTGGCAGCAGTAGCTGGGAGGAACCAGCCACACATATAAAGTCAGAGCACCCTAGCAAGGGAGCCTGCTCCACGAGCTAGAGGAAGCCCCAGCTGACGAAGCATCAAGGCGAGTTAAGCAGCAGAGCGAGTTCGGCAGCAGGGCGAGGAGGCCAGGGCCCCCCACTCTGCCCGTCTGTTCCCTGACCTCAACTAAATCGCAGTCTCCAACCCATTGATGTAATAAACCTTAAACAAAACTATGCAGGTAAGAAGCCAGCAGGGGTGTGGGGGCTTTCCAGTGTTTTGCACTGCCTGCAGCATGTACGACTATCTGTCTGTTGGACAGAAGTCGTGGGTATGCTCTCGGTGCAATGAGCTCCTGGCTCTCCGGAAACGACTTCATTTCCTTGAGGCCAAGGTGGCAGACCTGGAAAAGCTGAGAGAGGCAGAGAGGTGTGTGGAGGAGGCCTTCAGGGACGTTATAGCTGTGTCCCACTCCAACAATGATAGCTCTCCTGCTATCATGGACAACGATGGTCTCGGGGAAGGAGAGCATCCAGCTGAGGAAGAGGGAAACGATCCCTTAGAAGGGACCCATTCCTTGGGGGATGAGCAGCTATCCTCTCGTGCCGAGGATATATCTGTTGGTGTGTGTGCGTTGTTGTGTGAAACAGCATACATTACGTTGGAGTTAAGTTGAGCAAGAAACTTCTTCAGAGCATGTTAAGAGTCTTTATTGAAAGACATTAAGGCCAGAGGCTTAAGAGTAAATACATGTAGAGATTCTTCAGTCACCCCCCTTCTGGTACATCTCTCTCCATAGATAAACACAAAAGACAGCCTCTCAGCTCAGAGGCATAATTCAGAAGACGACAACACACAGACTCTGTTAGAACTTTCCCAGTCGCTATCAGATGGCTACCATAGCAACGGCCCTGGCAGTCTGTTCCCAGACAGGGCAAAGACATAACTCCCCCTTAACCACAGTTACGTCTTCAAACTTGCAGGCTTCATGGAAAACAATTAGAGACAGTAATGCCTACTGGTCACCAGCCCAACAATATCTCCAGGGGCTGGAGGGATCCTTGTAGTGGGTGATTTGATCATTAGGAACATAGACAGTGGGGTGTGTGATGGGCATGTAGACCGCAAGGTGTTTTGCCTGCCTGGTGCGAAGGTTGCGGATATCGCCCGTTGTTTAGATAGTTTGGTAGACAGTGCTGGGAAGGAGTCAGTGGTCGTGGTGCACGTTGGCACCAACGACATGGGGAAATGCAGCCGTGAGGTCCTGGAAGCAAAATTTAGGTTGCTAGGTAGGATGCTGAAAGCCAGGACCTCCAAGGTGGCTTTCTCTGAAATGCTACCGGTTCCACGTGCAGGACCAGCCAGACAGGCCCAGCTTCGCAGTCTCAATGCGTGGATGAGACAATGGTGTCGGGTGAAAGGGTTTGGATTTGTTAGGCACTGGGGAACATTTTGGGACAAGCCGGGCCTGTACAAAAGGGACGGGCTCCACTTGAACCAGAATGGAACCAGACTGCTGGAACTTAAAATTAAAAAGGTGGCAGAGCAGCTTTTAAACTGACTGAGGGGGGAAACCCGACAGGAGCTGAGAAAGGTCCGGTTCGGAATAAACCTCCCCCCTGGGATAAAAATCAAAGAAATGATGAAATTTTAAAAGGGGTAGGCCTAGAAGTAGGCATTGTGGGAGCAGGGGCACAGGATATAAATTCAGAAGAGCAAAATTACCACAGGCCTAACCACAAGTGCCAAAGACACTTGAAGAGAGACACTGCTTACAAGTGCCTGTACGCTAATGCTAGGAGCCTGCGAACCAAGATGGGAGAACTGGAGTGCTTGGTCTTAGAGGAGAGCATTGATATAGTGAGCATAACGGAGACCTGGTGGAATGGAGAAAACCAGTGGGATACGGTTATCCCTGGATATAAACTATATCGGAAGGACAGGGAAGGACGTATTGGTGGCGGAGTCGCTCTATACGTGAAAGAAGGCATTGAATCCAGCAAGCTCGAAATCCCAAAAGAGGCAGACTCCTCCACAGAATCGTTGTGGGTGGTGATACCATGCCCCAGGAGGGACTTAATACTGGGAACGATCTATCGTCCCCCTGATCAAAATGCTCAGGGAGACCTTGAGATGAGATATGAAATTGAGGAAGCATCCAAACTAGGAAATGTGGTAGTAATGGGTGACTTCAACTACCTGGACATAGACTGGCTGCATATGTGTTCCAGTTATGACAAAGAAGCAAAGTTTCTAGATATTCTAAATGACTATTCCCTAGACCAGTTGGTCATGGAACCGACCAGAGGGACGGCAACCCTGGACTTAATCCTCAGTGGGGACCGGGACCTGGTGCAAGATGTAAGTGTTGTTGAACCGATTGGGAGCAGTGACCACAGTGCTATTAAATTAAACATACATGTAACTGGCCAATTGCCAAGAAAATCCAACACGGTCACATTTGACTTCAAAAGAGGAAACTTCACAAAAATGAGGGGATTGGTAAAAAGAAAGCTGAAAGTCCAGAGGGTCACATCACTCGAAAATGCTTGGAAGTTGTTTAAAAACACTATATTAGAAGCTCAACTGGAGTGCATACCGCAGATCAGAAAAGGTACCGCCAGGGCCAAGAAGATGCCAGCATGGTTAACGAGCAAAGTCAAGGAAGCTCTTAGAGGCAAAAAGTCTTCCTTCAAAAAATGGAAGTCTTGTCCGAATGAAGAAAATAAAAAAGAACACAAACTCTGGCAAAAGAAATGCAAGAAGACAATAAGGGATGCTAAAAAAGAATTTGAGGAGCACATTGCTAAGAACATAAAAACCAACAACAAAAAATTCTATAAATACATTCAAAGCAGGAGACCATCTAGGGAGACAATTGGACCCTTGGATGATAAGGGAGTCAAAAGTGTACTAAAGAACGATAAGGAGATTGCAGAGAAGCTAAATGAATTCTTTGCATCTGTCTTCACAGTGGAAGATATAGGGCAGATCCCTGAACCTGAACAAACATTTGCAGGAAGGGATTCTGAGGAACTGAGACAAATAGTGGTAACGAGAGAGGAAGTTCTAAGCTTAATGGACAATATAAAAACTGACAAATCACCGGGCCCGGATGGCATCCACCCGAGAGTTCTCAAAGAACTCAAATGTGAAATTGCTGATCTGCTAACTAAAATATGTAACTTGTCCCTCGGGTCCTCCTCCATGCCTGAGGACTGGAAAGTGGCAAATGTAACGCCAATCTTCAAAAAGGGATCCAGAGGGGATCCCGGAAATTACAGGCCAGTTAACTTAACTTCTGTCCCTCGAAAACTGGTAGAAAGTATTATTAAAGCTAGATTAACTAAGCACATAGAAAAACAAGCCTTGCTGAAGCAGAGCCAGCATGGCTTCTGCAAGGGAAAGTCCTGTCTCAGTAACCTATTAGAATTCTTTGAGAGTGTCAACAAGCATATAGATAGAGGTGATCCAGTGGACATAGTGTACTTAGACTTTCAAAAAGCGTTTGACAAGGTACCTCACCAAAGGCTTCTGAGGAAGCTTAGCAGTCATGGAATAAGAGGAGAGGTCCTCTTGTGGATAAGGAATTGGTTAAGAAGCAGAAAGCAGAGAGTAGGAATAAACGGACAGTTCTCCCAATGGAGGGCTGTAGAAAGTGGAGTCCCTCAAGGATCGGTACTGGGACCTGTACTTTTCAACTTGTTCATTAATGACCTAGAATTAGGAGTGAGCAGTGAAGTGGCCAAGTTTGCTGATGACACTAAATTGTTCAGAGCTGTTAAAACAAAAAGGGATTGCGAAGAGCTCCAAAAAGACCTCTCCAAATTGAGTGAATGGGTGGAAAAATGGCAAATGCAATTCAATATAAACAAGTGTAAAATTATGCATATTGGAGCAAAAAATCTTAATTTCACATATACGCTCATGGGGTCTGAACTGGTGGTGACCGACCAGGAGAGAGACCTTGGGGTTGTAGTGGACAGCACGATGAAAATGTTGACCCAGTGTGCGGCAGCTGTGAAAAAGGCAAATTCCATGCTAGCGATAATTAGGAAAGGTATTGAAAATAAAACAGCCAATATCATAATGCCATTGTATAAATCTATGGTGCGGCCGCATTTGGAATACTGTGTACAGTTCTGGTCGCCTCATCTCAAAAAGGATATTATAGAGTTGGAAAAGGTTCAGAAGAGGGCAACCAGAATGATCAAGGGGATGGAGCGACTCCCTTACGAGGAAAGGTTGCAGCATTTGGGGCTTTTTAGTTTAGAGAAAAGGCGGGTCAGAGGAGACATGATAGAAGTGTATAAAATTATGCATGGCATTGAGAAAGTGGATAGAGAAAAGTTCTTCTCCCTCTCTCATAATACTAGAACTCGTGGACATTCAAAGAAGCTGAATGTTGGAAGATTCAGGACAGACAAAAGGAAGTACTTCTTTACTCAGCGCATAGTTAAACTATGGAATTTGCTCCCACAAGATGCAGTAATGGCCACCAGCTTGGACAGCTTTAAAAGAAGATTAGACAAATTCATGGAGGACAGGGCTATCAATGGCTACTAGCCATGATGGCTGTGCTGTGCCACCCTAGTCAGAGGCAGCATGCTTCTGAAAACCAATTGCCGGAAGCCTCAGGAGGGGAGAGTGTTCTTGCACTCGGGTCCTGCTTGCGGGCTTCCCCCAGGCACCTGGTTGGCCACTGTGAGAACAGGATGCTGGACTAGATGGGCCACTGGCCTGATCCAGCAGGCTCTTCTTATGTTCTTATGAAGGCCCTAAATCTAGAATGTTTCAAATGTTGCTCTTCCTCACACAGTAGTGAGCAAGACCAAAGCATTCAATGCAAGCACCCATGAATTTCAAAAAGGGGTTCAGTCTGGATGTAGACATGAATTTTGCAAGTCAAGCCCATCCCTAATATATGGATATATGTATCTACAGTGCAGATGTATAACTGGCATGATCCACATGAGCGGCATCACATATCTGGATGACAGTTTAATGAGACATTCTGAATTTTACCTAAGGCATCCTCACCAGTAGGAATCCTGTTAGATTTACAAGTGTCCATCTGTTAAAATTCTCTAGGGTCATTATGAATGCTACACTGTTTGTTGGGTTTTGACCTCCTTTGCTGTGATTGTTCAATTAGTTCTGTTACATTTTGTGTGCGCTTAGAGAACATGGTATGTACCTTATAAAAAAACAAAACACCACAGCATTTTTGAAGGCTCAGCTATTAAAATGTGAGCTGGTGTCTAGGGAGAAAACCCTCGTCTTCATGAAAACACCAAGTGAAATTTTAATCATACCAGCACCTTATTATCTTTCTGAGATTGCTTATTCACTACATGGGCTCAATGCAGACTAAGCAGATATTATTCTCTTATGCATGTAATCAAGAAGGTATAGAAGAGGGCCATGATGAAAGTTGGCAATAAGGAAGTAAAAATGTCATACTAGTGTTTCTTCTAAGCTAAGGATGGAGGACCTGTGGCCCTCCATATGCTGCTGAACCACAGCTCCCATCATCCTTGACCATTGGCTGTGGCTTGAAAGAGTTTGAATCCTGCGATATCTGGAGGGCCACAGGTTTCTCATCCATGATTTAACCTAACTTTCTTTGTCTAATTCCAGCATGGAGCATTATCAAGGCATTCCAGTTTGAGCTCCCAGGAGTCTATAAGAAAAGGCTGCCATCACTTCTTCTCACCTCAGTTAATACCATTCATTCTTGTTTTGTATACACTTTTATATAAAAAACTTAAATAGCACAGGAATGGCATGTCTAAAGATTGCCTTCAATCATGTGAAGGTACCCAAACTTTGTCTATCATCTGAGGCTCTCCTCTGGATTCCTTCCAACACCTGAATTTAGGTGGGTGATACCCAGACAGAAGGCCTGCTCATTTGTGGCAGCCCACTTATGGAATATTCTTCTCAAGGACGGTTGTGTGGCACTTACTGTGGTATCATTCTTGCACCTGTGAAGCCATTTCTGTTAGCTGGAGATGAGCCCTAGAACTAGGGAAGAAAGGGTTCTAAGCAAGGGTTAGCCAAAGTGGTGCCCTCCGGGTGTTGTTGGGCTACAACTCCCATCATCCCTCACCATTGGCTATGCTGACTGGGGCTGATGAGAGTTGGTATCCAACAACTATCTGGAGGTCCCCTTGCTGGCTCCGTTCTAAGCCCTGGTGAAACCTAGCTTCATCTTTTGTGTGCCACAGTAAATCAATGTGATTGCTTATTGTGAACATTTTAAAATAAATGAGAATATTTGTTCTAGATCACCAAAGGCATCCAGAAGGGAGGGCTGATGTGCCTACCTGGTCTGCCTCCTCCCCATTTATTTCAAGCAACCTGTCATAGTGGTAGCCCAGAGACGGTGAGAGAACGTCCTCTTTCTATTATATTCTCTACAAGGAATATTTTCGGAGGCAAGCAAACAAGGAAAGCTGTCACTGTGCCAGAACAGTTACATTGCT